>NC_056528.1:28245976-28381997 GCF_019175285.1 Sceloporus undulatus
TCGTGAAGCAGCCATTTTGTTTCGTCCCGCAATGCCATTTTGAATCTTTCCGCAATGCCTCTCGTCTCGTGAAGCAGCCATTTTGTTTCGTCCCGCAATGCCATTTTGAATCTTTCCGCAATGCCTCTCGTCTCGTGAAGCAGCCATTTTGTTTCATCCCGCAATGCCATTTTGAATCTTTCCTCAATGCCTCTCGTCTCGTGAAGCAGCCATTTTGTTTCGTCCTGCAGTGCCATTTTGAATCTTTCCGCAATGCCTCTCGTCTCGTGAAGCAGTCATTTTGTATCTTCCCACAATTTAGTTCATGAAGTAACCATTTTGTTTCATCCCGCAATGCCTCTCATGAAGCAGTCATTTTTTATCTTCTCTCAATATAAGCAGCCATTTTGTATCTCCCCCCAACGTACTTCATGAAGCAGCCATTTTGTATCTTTCTGCAATGCACCTCGTGAAGCAGCCATTTTGTATCTTCCCACAATGTACCTCATAAAGCAGTGGTGTGTCACTTCCCGCCGCTCCCTGTCACTATCTTACTGCAATAAGCAGACATTTTTATTTTCCCACAGTGGACTTTGTGAAGCTGCCATTTTGTTTCATCACGCAATGACTCTCGTGAGGCAGCCATTTTGTATCTTCCCCCAATATACCTCATGAAGTAGCCATTTTGTTTCTCCCCACAATGTACCTCATGAAGCAGTAGTGTATATTTCCCGCTGCTTCCTGTCACTTTCTGTCCCTATTTTACCGCAATAAACCTTGTGAAGCCGCCATTTTGTATCTTCCCATACTTGAAGCCCCTCCAGTATCCCCAAACAACACGCCCTTTATAATTAATGAATTATTTATTGGATTATATCCCACCTTTCTCTTACAATGGGCTTCAGTGTGACTCGAATTAGACTGAAAGTGGCATTTAGGACAATTTTTGCCATCAAAGCATACAGAAAGCCCCTCATATTTGTAAAAGCAAACAAAAATACTTCCACCCCACTCCCACTCTCCCACAAGCCCCCCAGAAACTCATACTACCCATTTCAAATACTTCAAGTTTTCTTTTGCAGCCCTTCTCAAAATGGCAGTAGGAAGTGACATGCCATTTTGAGAGGGACTGCAGAGAAAAATGGTAGTATTTGGGTGTGTGTGTGTGGGGGGTGGCTTGGAGGAAGATGAGGGATATTGGCCCTTGGTCCCCATGTAGGTTGAATCTACACTGTTAAATAATGCAGTTTGCAATAATGCAATAAACACCGCTTTAAGTGCTGTTGCTCCATCCTATGGAATGCTGGATTTTCTTGTTTTACAAGGGTTTTCACCTTGTCTGCCAAACTACAAATCCTAAGATTCTGCAAGATGGAGCTGTGACAGTTCAAGTGGCATCAAACTGCTTTATTTCAACAGTGTAGATACACCTCCCAACCTACCCCTGTTGCCCACTCCCTGATCTAGGGCATTGCAAGGAGATTTTTAAAAAGGGTGAGAGTTGGTGTTTGGTTAAAATTATGGATCGTGGTGAGGAAAGTATGGCTTGAATGTTTCGTGTGGCCCTCAAACCCCATTTTCTGGCTTTTAAAGTGAAGGCAGTAGGCAGCTATGGCACATCCTTGTGCAATGATGCATTTGTTGACCTAGACGTGTCCATATTTTTGGTTTGATTCTGTCTTGTGTGGCACTGATTTCCTCTGCTTTTAATTTTTGCTAGGAGGCCACCATTCAAAGTCGACACCGCCAAGGGGATTGCTCTGTTTCCTCTAGGGACCGAAAGCAAAGGAACCAGGGTTAATGATATCTTGAAAGCAGCAGTCGGGGCATTAAAACAGCGATCAAGCCCTCATCAAATGAAATTAAGGCAAATTCAAGGCAGAAGAAAAGAAAGCAGCGTTTCCATAGTGTGGGATACCAGTCTTTTGGGACACGAGCCACAATTCTTGCTGAGCAGGTGTCAGATGCGCACGAAGTGAGTGATGTGCAAAGGTATTAAAGAATCAAACTTTTGGCACACAAAATGACCCAAACCATCATGCCTTAAGTTATCTTTTGCACTTTTTATGGATATCTTAGGCACCATGGGAGCCGGGACAGATAATGGCTATCTTGCTGTTAGTGACTTACGCAGACATATGTTCCTAGAATCATTGAGTTGGAAGAGACTTTAGAGCCATCCAGTCTAACCCCATTCTGCCATGCAGGAATACACAATCAAAGCACCTGACAGCTGGCCATCCAGCCTCTGTTTAAAAACCTCCAAAGAGAGGAGACTCCACCACTCTCTGAGGAAGTCTGCTCCACTGTCGAACAGCTTTTACAGTCAGGAAATTTTTTCCTAATGTTGAGGTGGAATCCATTGCTATGGGTCCTATTCTCTGGAGCAGCAGAAAACAAGCTTGCACCATCCTCAATAGGACATCCTTTCAAATACTTAAACAAGGCTACCATATCACCTCTTAACCATCTCTTCTCCGTGTTGCATTGCACATGTGAAGAAATTTTTGGGGGTAGGGGGCATTGGGTAAAGGTAATTGATGGTGGCATTACTGGAGTGGCACGTTTGGAATCCGTGCACACGTGGCTACACAATGAAGTAGGGCGTGAATGAATATTGTGTCTGTACATTACCCTTTTGCACAATGGGTTGTCCAGGTATGCACACTGACTCAATATGGCATCCCTTTCAAATATTTAAACATGGCTATCTTGTCACCCCTTAACCTTCTTTTCTCCAGGCTAAACACACCTAGCTGCCTAAGTTGCTCCATTTTGGTTACCTTCCTTTGGACACACTCCAGCTTGTCCACATCTTTTTTGAATTGTGGTGCCCAGAACTGTACACAATATTCCAAATGAGATCTGCTCAAAGCAGGATAAAATGGCACTATTACTTCCCTTGACCTAAATGCTACACTCCAATTGATGCACCCAGGAATTTCATTGGCGTTTTAAGCTTCCATATCACACTGCTGACTCATGTTCAGCTTATGGTCTACTAAGACCCCTAGATCCCTTTTGCATGTACGAGCTACATCTGGGCATTTCATTTTGTGTTGTTGGTCTTGGTTACAACAGACCCACCAAATCATTTGTTTAAGCAGTATCCTGGACCAAATGCATCTGAGGAAAAAAGTCTTAAGTCTGCGAAAGCTCATGCTGCCAACTTCTTTCTTTAGTTAGTCTCAAAGGTGCTACAAGATCTCTCTTCTGCATACTGATCCTAAGACTAACATTATGGTTATATCTTGAACTGAATTGGTTGTGTTTACCAACATGCTGGTTCGCCATTCAACACTAGAATTCAATGATATAGCCATGTTAGTCTGTAGAATCAGTATGTAGAGAGAGCGTGTAGCACCTTTGAGACGAACTGAAAGAAAGAAGTTGGCAGCACAAGCTTTTGTAGACATCAGTCTACTTCCTCAGATGCTTCAGCAAAGCATTTGAAGAAGTAGACTGAAGTCTACGAAAGCTCATGCTGCCAACTTCTTTCTTTCAGTTCGTCTCAAAGATGCCTACAAGATCTCTCTACATACTCATTCAACACCAGGTCTATTCTAGATGGAATTAACCAAACGAATGACAACTGATTTTTGGAGGAGTGGGCCCTTTACAGTTTTGACCAAGTACCGAAAGTGGATTCATAGGAATTTATCACACGGGAGGAATTTCTCTTAATTTCAAATGAAAAGAAAGTGGGGCCTGAACGCATTCACATGAATTTGCTAGTTCACCGAACTTACGTGAATTTGAATTGCGTTCAAACTGACTTCCCATTGCCCGAAAATAGCTTGCCATTGCCCGAAATTGCGTGCGATCACCTCTCACGCAATAACGTGAAACCCCATGGTTGCGTTCGGATTGACTTCCCATTGCCCAAAATAACATGAAACCCCATGACTGTGTTCGGATTGCCATTGGATTATACTTCCAATTTCCCTTGTCTGATAACGTCCATACTCTCCTCCCAACATGAGAGTCATTGGCCATCACTGCTCTTTCCTCCAAAAGATCCAGAGATGGGTCTAATTTTGATGCCTGTACCACCTCAAAAGGCCAATTTCCCTCCTGCACATCCTTCCCATTTTCTGTTTATATGTATATTTAATTATGGCTCTGCTCTCAATGCAGCCAATGAGTGGTGGCTCACCACGAAGCACAGGTGTCCCCTTTATCTTGTTTCCATGGCTCCGGCGTCCGGGGAGGTGGGGGGGGGAAAGACACGCACGGCTTGGTTTTATTATAATTTTATTACAACCACTTCAAAATTGCCATCGGGAGAGAAAGACATTTTTTAAAAAATTAAATGCAGAGGAGACAGCGCAGTTGACGTGAAGGCTTTGATCTATCTTCTTTTCCTTCGAAAACACCCATCCAAACCGCAGGCCTTGTAAGTTCCTCACCGGCAGGATTTCTCCGAAGGTGGCTCTCATGGGAGATCTGATGGCTTTCATGGGAGATCTCCTCTGGGTTTTAATATGAATTTTGAGCCAGTCAAGGGAGTTTATCACACTGGGGCTGATTTTGGCATTAAAGAGAGATTAAAGCGCATTTAAAGCATCCTGCAAATGAAGTGGAAATGGCGAGTAATTGCACGTCCGATTATCACACGCAGTTGCGCAAATAAAATGATATTGGAAATGCATTGTCGCTGAAATCCCGAAAGTAAAAAGATGCGCGCGAATGCTTCCTTGTGACCACTTTCATGGCGGGTTTTGTGAGACGCGTGTGAAATCATTATGCAATTTCCCCGGGGTATTCATGGGATAAACTTTTCAAATATTCTTTCAAGCCCTAGATGGGCATTGGAGCCCAGCCAAATTAGAAAGCTGCCCAACTCTTCTTCTGGCAAATGGGGTGGCATTCGGACCACTCACTCTGTGGTTTGACCATGGCTAACCCACTCTTCCTAGAGAGATCTTGTAGCACCTTTGAGACTAACTGAAAGAAAGAAATTGGGAGCATGAGCTTTCATAGACTTCTGTGAACTTCCTCACATGCAGTCTACGAAAGCTCATGCTCCCAATTTCTTACTTTCAGTTAGTCTCAAAGGTGCTACAAGATCTCTCTATGTACTTATTCTACAGACTAACACGGCTGTATCTTTAAATTCTACCACTGTTCCTAGTTAGGACGGAAAGAGAACACTTCTTTCCATGAGTCAAGTCTCCAAGTGCCTCTGCTTTCACTTGTAATTGCTCACCCTGCTTTCCTATAGTTATATTCTGTATCAATGTTCCAAGCACCTATTGCTCATGTTTGAATCCCTCTGCTATGCCGCTCTCCTGGCATTATGTGTCCCTCGCCCTGATGCAAAGCACCTGGGAATATCCATAAGCATTGCAGCTGCTCAAGCTGAATGTGTCACTGTTCAAAACCAGGCAGTTGTTGGAAATAAGCAGCAGGTGGTTTGTATGTCTCCCTTTGTATATGCATCCAAGGGAAGACAGATGAGCCAAAAAATTTGGGGGGGGGGGATTTTGGAAGGTGTGCAATGGAAAGGATGTAGGTGGTAAATTTCACACCCATCCTGAATCTTTGGCTGCGGGTCCTTTGTGTGACAGCTACATTCACAATGCGTCTTCCAGCATAAGAACGAGACATTTCGAGATACACACACCTACCCACACCTTGCTCCCACATTGCCAACAATTTTTCTTCATGCATCTTTTTTGGGGGGAGTGTGCATAAAAGAGGGCAGAGAAGACAACGCCAGGGAAGTGTTTGCCCAGATCTCCATGTGAGGAAGTGAAAACCTTGGTCGAAAACTGCCCAGCCCAGCTGCTACATTTTTTCCATTACCATCACAAAGAGGATGGGGGTGGGGGGGATGTTGTAAACGAAACCTGGGAAGGTGCGTTGTGGGACTCTTGTTAAAAAATAAACTCCTCTTGCAGAGGCTGGCATGCTTGTTACAACTTGTTCTGACTTATGGCAACCCTAAGGTGATCCTATCATGGGGTTTCTTTGGCATGATTTGTTCAGAGGAGGTTTGCCATTGTCTTTCCCTGAGGCTGAGAGAGAGTGACTTGCCCAAGGTGGGTTTCATGATCAAGTTGGGAATCGAACCTTGGTCTCCAGAGTTGTAGCTCAACACTCAAACCACTACGCCACACTTACATTTACGTGAGGCGATTATAGGGTTATAATTCCAATTTAAGTGCCATAGGTTTCATCCTTACGGGATCCTGGGGCTGGCATTTTAGGGAAAGGCATTTAGGACAGTAAGGGCTGTTCGACAGTGGAACAAACTCCCTCGGAGTGTAGTGGAGTCTCTTTCCTTGGAGGTCTTTAAGTAGAGGCTGGATGGCCATCTGTCGGGGATGTTTTGATTTGGATTTCCTGCATGGCAGGGGGTTGGACTGGATGGCCCTTGTGGTCTTTTCCAACTCTATGATTCTATGATTCTCCAAATGCTCCAAACAAGCTTGTGCCATCCTCAATAGGACATCCCTTCAAATATTTATACATAGATATCGTGTCACTTGCTAAGCATATGCAGCTCCCAAGCCGCTCCTCAGAGGGCTTGGTGATTTCCAGCTATAATCAAGGCATGTGTGTCATTTTAACCATGGCAGTTATACTGGAACAATAGCACTATAATATGCAGTGTGGATGGGCCTTTGGATATAAGCACCTGGCCCTGCAGAGATGTTGTAGCAAAGTCTGGTTGCATCAAGTCAAGTCTTTGAGCTTTTGATTAACAGGGGCAATGATGTCTCATCGTCATAACCATTTATCATAAGGGTGGCCAAAATATGGCCACAACTTGGCTCCAAGTATATTCTGTGGCCCATGATAGCTCCAGAATCCACAGAAGTTTTCGGGCAAAATCTTGGCATCCCCTGGCTGTAACAATTTACATTCAGAATAGTTTATAAGGCTGTGCTATTTAACATTCAAAATGCACATTTTCTGAGAACGAAAGCGGGTCCCTAGCCATTTGTTCGGAGGAGAAAGATACCTTGTAATAGTATGATATTGCTGTAAAAATTCATCCTCCCATAGCTACTGTGAAGCCTGTACCCAAACTTAGAGGGAACAGGGACATTTGGGGGATGAAGTTGCTGTAGATCCCGGCTATGCTGGAACTCTGACATTTTTCCTGTTTGTGCTGTGATCCGCAATTGGTTGGGGAAAAATAATGTCACCCTTAGGACAGAAGGAAGAAAAGCAGGAGTGTGGGGTAACCAGCCGAAAGGATTAAAGAATGAATCTCCAGAATTAAGCGTGGCGATTTCAAGCTTTTCCTCTGCATCCTGCATTGAGTTGACAAGTCCTCCTTGTTTGGTTGGACTTGTGGGGTGGGTAAGGAATAGAATGAATGTCAAAGGAGAAGCAGCCACGATGCTTGTAGCTGTCACTGGTATTAGCAGGGGGGTGAGGGCTGCCTCTTTCCCCCAGACCTTGCCTTAGCACGCATATCAAGAAATCTGCCTTTTTATCTCCCTTGCATCGTTCTCTGGGCCAACATACGGAGATAGCGCTTTCCCAGGGGGGACCCAGTCAGAGGAAGCATTCACAATGCCACCAACAGCCCATACGCTCACTACCCTCCCTGGGTTCGCTGCTGCTTTCTCTTGGCAGATGTCGCTTTGATATGCCCTCCTTTGGTTTTGTACATGAATTTCCTCCTCCCACATCCCTTCCCAGTCATGGCACAATTCTTCTTCCACAGAGCGGGAAACCGCCAAGGAGTACAAGGAAGGGAACAGGTGTCAAATGTTGTGACTATGTTTGCTTTGGGGCATGTGCGTGTGTGTGTGTATAAACAGAAAGGTGGAACAGCAGAAGAACGGCACACATAGGTGTGGTTGTTTACATGAACCTCTGGAAATGGAAACGTATTTTTGAGGGGGGGAATGTATTATTTATTTATTTATACCCTGCCTACCTCCTGGCATAAGGACTCAAGGCAGACACTGGCGTCACTCAACTTGTTGACACCTGGTGCGGGGCTTGGGGGTGGGGCTTCTAGGGTGGGAATTCCAGCGCATGAGTCCCACATGGGAACATGCACACACATAAGTGAATGCATGCACAGCCCTGCAGCGGCCCAGATGCGGGGCCCAAGTCCTTGTGGCAGTTCAGACAAGATGCCCAAGGCCTTGTGGCAGACCAGACAGGGTGCCCAATGCCTCGCAGTGGCCCGGACGGAAGACCTAAGGCCTCACGGCGGCCTGGACATAGTGCGCAAGACCCTGCATCAGCCCAGACAAGATGCCCAAGGCCTTGCGGAGGTCTGGTCAAGACACCCAAGGTCCCACAGGGGGCGGGGGACTGACTGGGTGTCACCCCCCTTCTGGGGTATCACTCGGTGAGGTCCACACCCCCCACACTCGCTTCAGTGACGCTACTGAAGGCAGCTATAGAAAATATTCAAACAACGGTTGAAAAACATCTTGTTCCAAGTGTTGAGAAACTATAGAATCGTAGAGTTGGAAGAGGCCTCCAGGGCCATCATGTCCAACCCCCAGTCGTGCAGGAACACACAATCCACTATGCAGTCCTTCAACTAATGTAAACCTACATCTTGTAGTGCTGTACTACACGAGAAGAACAATCCTGGACTGAAAAGAATCTTTGGCCTTTGGGAGTCATTGTGTGTAAAATTCATACTTGGTTGTTTGGCGTAGAAACCAGTATTTTCCGTGCAGGAAACAGCGTTTTCTGCAAATGATATTTTGAGACAAATTTGTTTTCTTCTGCATGGAAACTGCTTCAAGTGGGAACTTTTTCTCTGCAAATTTGTGCACTGGCAATTTGCATATAAAATGTTTTTATGCAGGAATATAATTTTCTGGGCAGAATATGCTGTTCAATATGCAAAACAACCACATGTGAATTTTGTGCCGAGTTAGTCCTGAATTGCGAATTGTCTCCGAAAACTGTTGTTTTTGAAAACTTGCCTGGAGCAGGAAGAACACTGCTGAAATTCCTCATTGCATCCATCAAGAAGGAGTTAGTTATATCCCTGGCCTTTGCTTATACATCTCCTGAGAGACACATATGGATCTTTGTTGTTGTTTATTGTTGTTGTTATGTGCCTTCAAGTCATTTGTGACTCATGGCGACTCTAAGGTAAACCTATCATGGGGTTTTCTTGGCAAGTTTCTTCAGAGAGAGTTTGCCATTGCCTTCCTCTGAGGCTGAGAGAGTGTGCCTTGCACAAGGTCACCCAGTGGGGTTTGCACGGCCATGCGGGGATTCGAACCCTGGTCTCGAGAGTCAGTCCAACACTCAAACCACTACACCACGCAGGTTATGGGTCTTTACCAAAATAAATAAATGGGTCTACTTGCAAACTGAACCAGATTTTTCCAGTTTAGCCAAGATGATTAAACTGAGGCTCTTGTACTTTGGACATAACACGAGATAACATGAATCACTGGAAAAAATGATAATGTTCAGTAAAGACAACAAGAAAAGGGAGGGACTGCATTACAGAGACTGCACTGAATTGACTGAAGCAAGGAAGCTGACTCGAGTTTGCAAGACCTGAGCAGGGAAGCTGATATCTTGGAGGGAAGGTGGTGGTCTTGGGGATCACTCATTCATAGGGTTGCCTTGCCAAACATCAAAATTGTCTTGATAGCAAACAACAGGGACTGCCACACTGCAGAATTAATGCACTTTGACACTACTTTAATGGATCCATCTTATGGACTCTTGGGATGTTGTGGCACTGGAGCTCTCTGAGAGAGGAGACTAAATATCCCACAAAACTACAAATCCCAGCATTCCACAGTATTGAGTCATGGCAGTTTAAAGCGGTGCCAAACTGCATTCCTTCTGCAGTGTAGATGCAGCCTCTGTGGACCCTCTTGCTGGGGACAACAACCAGTCTGGTCAACTTTGGCAAAGAAGTTGAGAATAGGAGTACTGACTTCTCACCTGGCACCCTTCGGTTGCTTTGGACTACAGCTCCTAACATCCCCAGAAAGCATGAAAGAGAGCGGGGTTGTAGTCAAACATGTCTGGAGGGCACTAGGTCTCTTGAATAGCATAGAGATTTCCACAATATTGGAGGAACTGGAGGAGAAAACAGGATCCCTGATTGCCTTTTCCTTCCATCAAGGCTTCTAAGTGTTGATGTCCCATCCGGCCTGAGAAAGCCAATGGTTCCCATGAGTTCCAGTTTTGAATTTTATGTCCTTTCGAAGCCAGTCTCTGAGCAAGGCATTTATCGGCTGTCGCTGGCTCCTCCGTATGCCATGGTGCAGCATCTTAAAATAGACTGTGTCTCCTGCAAAGACCTGTTTCTTCACAGATTTGCTAAGTGCTGCATGCGATGCTCCTTCTAACCTCTTGTTTGCACACCGCTGTGTCAACTCATCTTCTTCTCTCCCTCTCTCTTTTTAACAGCCTATTCTATAACCTTCGCTTCAGCTGTTCAGCTTCTCAGAAAACTTAGCTTGACTTCACACTCACAATGCCTTTGGATGACCCAGGCGTGTGGAAGCAGTTCAGATTTAGCTTGACTCCCAGGTGTGAACTGTTGCCTGCGATGTCTTCCGGGATTTGTATTTCTATGCTGCCATCACTGTCCATGGACAATGATGGCACTGCTGTTGTGTTTGCATTTCTACGCTGCCATTGCTATCCATGGAAGGGAGTGTGTTCCAATGTTGAACAGCTCTTAATGTCAGGATGTTCCTCCTAATGTTTAAGTGGAATCTCTTTTCCCTTAATTTGTATCCATTGCTTTATTTTTTAGCCTCTGGAGCAGCAGAAAACAAGCTTGCTCCCTCCTCAATATGATACCCCTTCAAATATTTAAACAGCTATCATATCAGTAGGGTTTTTGTGGGTTTTTTCGGGCTATGCGGCCATGTTCTAGAAGAGTTTATTCTTGACGTTTCGCCAGCATCTGTGGCTGGCATCTTCAGAGATCTTAACCTCTTAACCTTCTTTTTTCCAGGCCAAACATAACCAGCTCCCTAAGTCTCTCCTCATAGGGCATGGTTTCCAGACCCTTCACCATTTTTGTTGTCCTCCTTTGGACACACTCTGTCTTGCCAACATCCTTTTTGTGGTGGCCAGAACTGGACACAATATCCAGGTGAGGTCTGACCAATGCAGAATAGAGTGGCATATTACTTCCCTCAATCTAGACACTATACTTCTATTGATGCGTCCTACAATCACATTGGCTTTTTTAGCTGCTGCATCACATTCACGTTCAGCTTGTTGTCTACTAGGACTCCTAGATCTTGCCAGGTGTCCCCCATCCATCTATGCATTTCATTTTTTTTCTGCCTAAGTGCAGTACTTTGCATTTCTCCTTGTTGAAATTCATTTGTTTCATTTTGGCCCATCTTTCTTATCTATTCAGGTCATTCTAAATGTTGATCCTGTCCAAAATACCTGCAGGACCAAAGTTTGGGAATCGCGGTAGTAAAGACAACCACAACAACAGGGCTTTGTAGCTTGGGTGGCTCCTTTCGTGTTCGCAATAGAAACTGGGGCAGATCCATCACTTCATTTGGGGAGAAAGGTGGGATATAAATCCAATAAATTAATACGGGTGCAGGAACCAGATCCCTTCTGGATGACACCAATGAGTGCTCACCCATCACACCCCCAGTTCAGCAATGACTTCCCACCCACATTGAAAGGTGGGGCAGGATTAATAGAAAACCCTTTGTGGGAGCGAACAAAGGATGGATGCAGCCAGGATGCTTTTCTACTTCAGTTTTTTGCCAATTAAGCCTCCGCTGGGCTCAGTCCCCGGCCGGAAGTCGATTAACACAGAGGTGCAAATGAGCTTCATTACTGAAGGGCCTACATTGCTTCTTCCCCCGTCTCATTTATTTTTATCACAGCCGTTGGACACTTGTGGGTTTCTCTGACCTTCCCCCAACCTTCTTTTTATTCATGCACGCATGCGCAGGGGTGCGTGGAGAGAGATGAGATTGGAAAGGGACTTTCCCCCCTTCCAATTGCAACTTCCAGAATCCCCCAGCCAGCCATGCCATTAAAAGGAAGAAATAAAACAACGGCTGGCATTCTGCTAGGGACTTCCGTCTTCATAAAGGGATTTGCATCTGTGCAAATTGAATTGAGTACTTTTGCAAGGTGGGGACTATATACTCTAAAGGCAGCAGATCCTGTCTGATCTTGGAAGCTAAGCAGTGTCAGCTCGGGTTAGTCCTTGGGTGGGAGACGTTCAACAAATACCAGGTCGATTTTTCCAAGGAAGGAACTGGCCAAACCACCTTGCCTGAGAAAACCCTCTGAAATTCATGGAGTTGCCATAAGTCGACAGGCGAGTTGAAGGCACACATGCACAGTTTCACAAGGTCCATATTCACCTGTGTAGAATTAATGTAGTTGACAGCGCTTCAACTGCCATGGCTTTATCCAATAGGATCTGGGGATTTGTAGTTGTGCTCTGACAGAGAAGGCAAAAATATCTCATTAAAATACGAATCCTATAATTCCATAGCACTGAGCCATAGATGTTAAAGCAATGCCAGACTGCATTAATTCTACAATATAGATGCAACTGTCGAAGGTGCAAGGGGTTTGCCTCCTGGATCTGAAACTAGGAAGCAAGACAAGATCTGAGAGAAGTTCCTAAGGCGTTACAGGTTTTGCACCACAAACAGGCAGGCATTCAACAGGTCCAGCCTGGCAGGCACCACAGTGAGGTTCTCTTTGTCCCATCAGCTAACAAAAGTACGTATGTGAACCCAGAATGAAACATGACGCTGTGGCCATTTTCTCCACAAAAATGTAAGTTTGTGCTCTAGAGGTGACTTCAATGGGAGTGATTTTCCTGGCATGACACCGCTTTGGGCCAGCTGGGAAATGGAAATAAAAGTCTCTCTCCACCTCAGGCTTAACTTTAAATGGATCTGAATCAGACTCCCCCTTTTCCCTTTCTTATCCACCCACCTCCATTCTCCTTTGGAGATGCGACATGACATGACGGTTGCAAAAAGAGAGAGAAAGACCACAGTCAAGACAGATGTGAGTCACCTTTCGGAGTCATTATGGCAATTTGCAAACCTGGGGTTTGAAATCTGGATATCATCATAATTATTAAATTTTATAAAGCACAGCACTGTCTGTACAGAATAATCAGATTAATTGAAATAAATAAATAAATAAATAAAAACATGCAGGAGACATACAATCTAGAAACAATAATTACAAAGGTACAATCCCCTGAGGCTGAGAGAGTGTGGGATTTTATGCTGGAGGTCAATTCCCTGGGAATGCAAGCAGAAGAAATGAGGACTCGGAGTGGGTATTATGAGGACCAAGAGGAACAAGATTATTTTTGCTTTCGTAATGAATGAGAAAATAGCCCGCCAGTGTTTTGAAACTGCGCATGGTTTAATTAGCCTTTGATAATTCTTGTGGTTTTGTTTTGGCAACAAATGTCTCTGGTGCAGAGCTCTAGTTACTGCATAAAGGTTTTCAAACTACAGGGAAAGAGATTCCATGGATTTCCTGATGATAAGTACTGTCAGATAGTGGAAGTTCCCTTGGAGAATGGTGGAATTGCCTAAGATTCATAGAATCATAGAGTTGGAAGAGACCCCAAGAGCGATCCATTTCAACCCCATTCTGCCATGCAATCCAAGTACCCTCAATAGATGACCATCCAGCCTCCAAAGAAGGAGAACCCACCACCCTCTGAGACAGCATCTTCCACTCATGAACAGCTCTTGCCATCAGGAGGCTCTTTCTAATGTTGAGGTGGAATCTCTTTCCCTGTAGCTTGAATCAATTGCTCTGGGTCCTATTCTCCGTAGCAGCAGAAAACAAGCTGGCTCCATCCTCAATGGGACATCCCTTCAAATATTTGAACAGAGCTATCATGTCACCCTTTAACATTCTCTTCTCCAGGCTAAACATACCCAGCTCCCTAAGACGTTCCTCAGAGGGCTTGGTGGCTTCCAGACCTTTCACCATTTTGGTCATCTTCCTTTGGATGCTCTCCAGGTTCTTCAACGGAGGAAGGTTGACCATTTGTAAGGAGTGCTTTAATGGTGTCTTCCTGGAGAATGGGGCTGCTCTGGATGGCCTTTGGGGTCTCTTCTGATTCTTATGGACTTGTGAAGTAAGAGTCTGGAGAGGGGACCATTCTTCTGTCAATTGGGAAGCAGCTGGCTGACAGTCCCAGTCCTCTCATGCAAGAGATCTTTGGCAAGAGGGGGAACCATAGAATCATAGAGTTGGAAGAGACTGCAAGTGCCATCCAGTCCAACCCCATTCTGCCATGCAGGAACTCTCAATCAAAGCATCCCCATTGGCAGATGGACATCCAGCCTCTGCTTAAAGATCTCCATGGAGGGAGACGCCACTACACTCCGAGGAAGGAGTGTGTTCCACTGTTGAACAGCCCTTACTGTCAGGAGGTTCCTCCTAATGTTGAGGTGGAATCTCTTTTCCTGTAGCTTGCATCCATTGTTCCGGGACCTAGTCTCTAGAGCAGCAGAAAACAAGCTTGCTCCCTCCTCAATATGACATCCCTGCTTTTTGTCTCATTGGAGATCCGCTCTTGGGAAGAGTTGCAAACGTCAACCAGTGGCTTTCCGATCAACAGGGGAACTGATCCTTGTTGCTTGCAGCAGCTGCAGCCGGTAAATGAGTGCTTTGGAGGATCTGGGTGGAATTCACTACATAGCAGCATTAACTATGTCGCTTGTGCACTCGGAAGTCCCCAATAAGATTCTGGCTGCTATTCCTGTTTTATTCATTATCTGCCTTTCTCCCCATAATGAGACTCAGTGCTGCTGGTAACAACATACTGAAAAACAAGAGCGATCTTTTAAAAAACTCTGCAAAAGCATCCATAAAAGTATAACTATAAAAGCTATTTTAAAAGCAATTCAACAATGTTTCAATTTATAAACATTAAAAATCATTAAAAGACTGTATGCGAACCTTTAAAAAGAGCCCCGCGCAGCAATTAAAGCCCACTCTGGTTGGTTTCTAACGGAATAACACAACCCTCCACTTCATCCTATTGTTGTTGTGATGTGCCTTTGAATTGTTTCTGCCTGCAAACCTAGCATGGGGTTTTCTGGGCAGGTTTCTTTAGGGCGGGGGGGGGGGGGGGGGTTGCCATTGCTTTCCCCTGAGGCTGAGAGAGTGTGACTTGCCCAAGGTCACCCAGTGGGTTTCCATGGCCGGGTCCGAATTCGAACCCTGATCTCCCCAGAGTCCTAGTCCAACATTCAAACCATTGCACCATGCTGGCCTCTTCATCACCCCATACCCTTTAGAATTTGACCGAAGAACTTGGGAAATGTGTGGCCAAGCAACATAGGAATGTGGTCAAGATGGTAGAAGGTCTTAATAAGGAACAACACACCAGCTAGGAGAGGCTGCAGGAGCTTGCTTTTGCCTGGGTCTACAGGGAAAGGCAAGAGCCTATGCCTCCTCTCTTCCCACTGAGCTAATTCAGGGCAATCTCTTTTTGCATTTTGAACTCTGTTTGCAGCAACTGAAGTAAGCTCAGTGAAAGGAGGAGGAGTAGAGAGAAACTAGGACATTTTAAAATCAGAGGAAAAAACTGGAATGCAGAGAATTAATTGGGACTGCCCCAGCCAAATCAGGACAGTTAGAGGGTATACATCCTCCAGGTGAAGCTGGTAACCATCTGAGTATCATGAAAGCAATAGCAAAATAATGATAATTTACTACTGATAATTTCTGAGGAGGCTGAACTACACGTGTAATGACTGCAGCACTCCTCTATTTATATGGTGCACTGTAGGGTCTGGAACCCCCCCCCCCCCAAGTCCTATGAGTAGTGGCTTAGGGAGCTGGGTATGTTTAGCTTGGAGAAGAGAAGGTTAAAGGGTGGAGTCTGATTAGTAGGTGGAGCCTGATTGAACCTGGTGGATAGTGGGCGGAGCCTGTGGAATTGGGCAGACAGTGGGTGGAGCTTGATTCAACCTGGTGGATAGTGGGTGGAGCCTGATGGAGCTGGGTAGAGAATGGGTGGAGCCTGATTGAACCTGGTGGGTAGTGGGTGGAGCCTGATGGAACTGGGTATGGGGTGGGTGGAGCCTGATTGAACCTGGTGGGTAGTGGGCAGAGCCTGATGGAACTGGGTAGGGAGTGGGTGGAGCCTGATTCAACCTGGTGGGTAGTGGGCGGAGACTTATGGAACTGGGTAGGGAGTGGGTAGAGCCTGATTCAACCTGGTGGGTAGTGGGTGGAGCCTGATGGAACTGGGTAGGGAGTGGGTGGAACCTGATTTAACCTGGTGTGTAGTGGGTGGAGCCTGGAAGACTCAGGTACATAGTGTGTGGAGTCTGCTGGAATTGGGCAGATGGTGCCAGGAGCTGGCAGCTAAAGGGAGGAGTTGTCCACTTATTAGTGACAACCCAACAACTGAATCAGGGAAGCCAAAGAGACAAAGAGGTGAGGAAGATCAGGCCAGCTGTGTCTCTTGGTTCCTGAAGTGCCAAACCAAAGCCGGAGGTTATCCAGAGATGATCGTGAGGCCAGACTTTTGATCTTTTAGACGTCACCCCTGGCTTTGCTTGCCACTTTCTCAGCCAGTGCTGGAGGATCTAGTTTCCCTATTCATGGGGTTTTAATTACCACATAAATAGGTTTACAGCGTCCAATTAGCAGCGATATTATTTGGCAGATTATTGCCAAAGAGGGGATAATTGGTAGAAGCAGGAGGACCAGAGTGTGTGTGTCTATGTGTGTGTGTGTGTGTGTGTGTGTGCATGAGAGAGAGAGAGAATGAGAGAGAGAGAAGGGCAAAATTAATGAAATTTTTATAAAGGTCAGTAAAGGGGGCATTTTCCTACCCTGCATGATTATTAGAGAGCCTACGAAGGAACATATTCATAGGCTTACATCAGTCCCATGTTTGTCTTCTGGATTTAGCCCTGCATCACTTTCTGCTGGACAGTCTAGGCCTTTTCGCTACTGGAGCGGTTTTCTGATTCTTGACATCCTGGCATTTCACATCATAGAAGGGGAAAGGGGTGAATTTGTGTTTGGCTTAGCAGTTCAAGGCTGGGAACTGCATAACCAATGTGATTTTCATTGCTATTGGGATGAGAAATGCATACCCTTAAATCAAATTGGGACAGTCCGCATCAATCCTCTGCCATTCCTTTTTTTTAATGTTTTAAAAATGTCCCGGTTTCTCTTTTCCCCAACTCACTTTTTCTCTTTGTCCTTGTTTGACTCCAGTCTCTGCAAATGGAGTTTGGAAAAGTAGTGTGGGCTCCATTCTCTCAGCAGAGATGAGAAAATCTGGTCTTTCTTTCCCTTACCAGGAGACACAGGCAAAAGCAAACTGCTGCGTCTTCTCCTAGCTTGTCTGTCCTTCTTCATTCCTAAGGTTTGCCCACTGACCTGGGAGCCACCAGCCACCCTGACACAGGAATCCTATTTGTCCGCTCTGAGGGAGGCTATGAAGAAGCCTAGATCCAACCAGGCAAGGAAACATTGCCATACTTCTGGTAGACAAAAAAGCCAATGCAATTCTAGGCTGTACTAACAGGAGTACCCCCTTTGGGGGTCGAACAACCCTTTCACAGGGGTCATCTAAGACCATTGGAAAACACTTATTTCCAATGGTCTTAGGAACTGAGACGAAAGTAATTTTATGGTTGGGGGGTCACCGCAGCATGAAGAACTGTATTAAAAGGTCGGGGCATTAGGAAGGTTGAGAACCACTGCTCTAGATCAAGGGAAATACTAGCACTACTCTATTCTGCTTTGCTCAGAGCTCCACTGGAAGCCTGTGCCCAGCTCTGGGTGCCACAATTCAAGAAGAATAGCAGCAATCCAGGTCAGCAGTTCAAGAGGGATAGCAATAATTCAAGTCAACAGTTCAAGAATCATGGGAGTTTATCACACAGCAGGAATTTCTCTTAATTTTGAATGAAAAGAAAGTGGGGCCAGAACGCATTCACGTGAATTGGCTAGTTCAGCCAATTTACGTGAATTCAAATTGCATTCGAACTGACTTCCCATTGCCCGAAAATAGCTTGCCATTGTCCAAAACTGTGAGTGGTAGTCTATCACACAATAACGTGAAACCCCATGATTGCGTTTGGACTGATTTCCCATTACCCAAAATTGCGTGTGGTAGTTTATCATGCAATAATGTTAAACCCCATGATTGCGTTCGGATTGCCATTGGATTATACTTCCAATTTCCCTTGTCTGATAAACCTCATAGAATCATAGAGTTGGAAGAGACCGCAAGGGCCATCCAGTCCAACCCCATTCTGCCATGCAGGAACTCTCAATCAAAGAATATCCAACAGATGGCCATCCAGCCTCTGCTTAAAGACCTCCAAGGAGGGAGACTCTACTACACTCCGAGGGAGTTTGTTCCACTGTCAAACAGCCCTTACTGTCAGGAAGTTCCTCCTAATGTTAAGGTGGAATCTCTTTTCCTGGAGCTTGTATCCATTGTTCCGGGTCCCAGTCTCTGGAGCAGCAGAAAACAAGCTTGCTCCCTTCTCAATATGACATCCCTTCATATATTTACACAGGGCTATCATATCACCTCTTAACCGTCTCTTCTCCAGGCTAAACATCCCCAGCTCCCCAGGTCGTTCCTCATAGGGCTTCATGGTTTCCAGACCCTTCACCATTTTAGTTGCCCTCCTTTTGATGGATACCAACAATCCAAGCCAAGAGTTCAAGAAGAGTATCAATAACCAACAGTTCAAGAAGGATATCCACAATCCAGGCCAACAGTTCAAAAAGGATATCAACAGTCCATGCCAAAGGTTCAAGAAGGATACCAACAATCCAAGCCAAGAGTTCAAGAAGGGTTTCAACAATTCAAGCCAACAGCTCAAGAAGAATATCAATAACCTACACCAGCAGTTCAAGAAGGATATCAAAAATATAAGCCAAGAGTTCAAGAAGATTGCCACAATCTATACCAACAGTTCAAGAAGGATATCAACAAGCCAAGATGTCTTGGATCCCATTTTGGGATATAAGTGCAATATGACCATCATCATTATTATCAAACAAAACCAAACCTTATGAGTAGCAACTTACGGAGCCATGTATGTTTAGCTTGGAGACCAGAAGACTGAGAGATGGCATCATAGCTATCTTTAAATATCTGAAGGGATGTCATGGAGAAGAGAGACCCAGCTTGTTTCCTGCTACTCCTGAGACTAGAACACAATTTATAAGAAAAGAGATTCTACCTAAACATTAGGAAGAAGTTTATTTAAAAACTGATAGGAGATGTTTGACAGTGGAGTAAACTATTTTGGAGGGTGGTGGATTCTCCATCTTTGGAGGTCTTTAGACAGAGTTTGGATGGGCATCTTTTGGGCATCTGCGGCAATGATGTGCTCTTGCAATGGTATGGGGTTGGAGTAGATGGCTTTTGTAGCCCCTTCCAGCTCTCAGATTCTAAGACCCGAAGTCTGACGCATCCATTCCTGTGCTATTATCTTCCTTCTTTAGCTTTAGGAGGACTTCTTACAGCTGCGCAGGTGGAGGTTTTGAGCGAGGGGGCCTTTGAAGCCAAAAGAGAAGCTTCCCAACTCAGACACTGGGCAGAACTTCCAAAGGAAGTAAATGGCTTGTTTCCATGGGAACGAGGAACAGGACGAAACTTTTTGCGTGCCGGAGAGCCTGTGTGTGCGTTCTGTCTCAGGCTCCGAATGGTAAAAATGCAGCTGGACAAGATGGAAAGGTTAACAGGTACTCCAGATGGCAGCCGGCTTCCACCCCCAGCCTTATGTGCTCACCCCTCCTTTTTCTCTTTCTCTCGTTCTGTCTCCCCAGGTTGGTTGGTTTTCTTTGGGGTCGTGTGGAGAGAATGGTTGTGTTGATCTGTTGCTTTTCCTCCTCTACCTGCGCAGCGTCTGCTCCAAAATCTAGACCACCCTCCCCGCCTGAAGTACAAAAGAAGAATAAAATTAACCAAGACATTGCCAAACAACGCTGAATCCTGTGTGCTACCGTTGCCACAAAATCCAACAGTACAGACATACAGGCATAGGCAGCGGACCCTCCATATTCGCTGGGGTTAGGGGCACAGGACCCCCGTGAAAGTGGGGAAACCGCAAATAAAAAAACACTATTTCTTTTTACCTGAGAGAACATCTCTCTATGAATCTCTAGGTCCTCCAGGGCAATTGTCTGGTCAAGATCTTCTAGAGGTTGACCATGAAATTGCACTGGAGGACCTACAGATGCCTAGAGAAGTGTTCTCTTTACGAACCTCTAGGTCCTCCAGCGTGACTTTTGGCAGAAGCTCATCATAGAGTCACACTGGAAGACCTAGAGGTTCCTAGAGAGAACATATTAATAAAATCTGTCAATAATCAAATCAACAAAAGTAAAAGCTGCAAATGTGGAGGGCCAACTGCATTTATTTTGATCAATGACCAGTAAAAACCAATAGTAATTCCTCCTTCATAGAATCATAGAATAGTATTATAGAAGAGTTGGAAGAGACCGCAAGGGCCATCCAGTCCAACCCCATTCTGCCATGCAGGAAATCCAAATCAAAGCATCCCCATTGACAGATGGCCATCCAGCCTCTGTTTAAAGACTTTTAAGGAAGGAGATTCCACTACACTCCGAGGAAGGAGTGTGTTCCACTTTCTTCACTGTCCAGCTTTCTCAAACATACAACTGTATAACAGATGGGTGGCTTCAGTCAGAAAAGCCACGGCCATGAATTTGCAAGAGCTGAGCTGGGCAGTTAAGGATTCAGGGACTTGGAGGTCTCTCAGTCATAGGGTCACCATAAGTTGGACTTGATTTGAAGGCAGTTCACAACAAAGAACCAGCAGCCAATAGTAAGAGACTCTAGGATCCATTGTTCAAAACATCTAGAGGCCCAGCATTGTACTTCTGCACCTAGGAACCACCACTTTCTCTAACCACACCTGGGGCACCACCTTCCACCCAACTCCAGCTCCAGCAATGAACTTCTGGATCTGAAAGGTCAAGTTTCTAGTTCACATTAGGGCTGAGGTTGTACCAGAAGAGGTGCCAAGGGGAAGGGCAGGCATCATAAAAGGCACTGCTTGGCCAAATCAGACTCCTGCCATTCTCAACAGCATTTTCCTTCACGGCCCAATTTTCTAGCATTGCAGAAACAACGTAGAAGTTTCTACAGCTGAGCATTTAGAAAGAAAGTTGAGGCATTCAAGGTAAAAAGAGAGAGGCAAGCAAAGCGACCAGGGGAATGTGAACACAGCGAAGGGAAAAGTTCGAGAGGTGAACCATTTTCATGCTGCGGTGCTAGAAATGTGGGAGCTGAAGGAAAATTTCATAGGGGACAATGCCTTCATTATGGCCCCATGGCTGCAACCCTGCATGGGGGACAGTTGGGGTGTTTTTCTTCCCCAGCAAGGTGCCCCGAGGAAAAAGCGCTCGGTGGTTCTGGCGTGGGGGCGAAATGAACACCCGATGGTTTTGAAGAAGAAGAAAGCATTGCCACAGCGCTTATCAGACAGGGTAGGTCTTTTGTCCCCGTCACAATGGTTGCGGGGCCCATGCGCTTCCCAATCAAAGCACGGCTGGGCTTGGAAAACACCAAAGAGGATGGAGTGGGAGTGAGTTTTATTTTTTATTATTCACGAAAAGCGTACAACAGGCAGGAAAAGAATGGCTTTCATTTGGTTCTAGGAATCATCTGGCCTCTCTCGCACACACACTCCAGCATACAGTTGTCTGCCTTCTTTGTGATTCATTCTTCTGGCCTTTGACCAAGGGTGCCGCCAATTCACCAAAACCTTGACTACGGCAACATGCTGCCCAACTCACCAAAACCTTGACTGCCAAACAGCCTTTGAAGACCATTCCCCTTGCAAAGCTGTCAAAGGGATACTACATTTCTACCTTGGTGGAAGGTTGGACTGGATGCCCTCTGAGATGCCAGTCTGTGATGCTTCTCTGTGATGCCTCTCTCTCTCTCTCTCTCTCTCTCTCTCTCTCTATATATATATATATATATATATATATATATACACACACACACACACACACACACACACACACACACACATTCAGGACACAGCAGCATGGTTGAACAGTGTGCTGTCGATTCTTGTCTTCTTGTTCCTAACATCCCACGATCTAGAAGCCCTATCCTTGATCCTTGGCTCCGCAAATCGCTGGCATTTCACATCAAGTCAGTAAAGTGTAAAAAATTAATTGGGCTACCAGGATGCCGTTCAATGGGAATTAAGCTGACAGGCCAAAACGAAGAAGAACCTGGGAAGAAGCTACTTTGGGGTATTATTATTATTATTATTATTATTATTATTATTATTATTATTATTGATCATCACGATGATATCAATATTCTTCCCCCCCCCCGCCACTTTGAGACTCAAGGTGGCTTGCAATAGTCAATACCAACAACGTTAAAAAATTCAGAAAAATTAAAAAACAATTAGACAATAGTAAAAATTAAAGCTTGGTAGAACACAGCCCATTAAATAAGAATAACAAAAGTCCAGGGTGTTTGGTGTAGCGGTTTGAGCATTGGATTATGACTCTGGAGGTCAGGGTTCGATTTCCCGCTCGGCCATGAAATCCACTGGGTTACTCTGGGTGAGTCATATACTCTCAGCCACAGAAAATCCCACAAGTTGCCATAAGTTGGAAACGGCTTGAGGGCACACAGCAGCAACAACATTTTGAATCCTCAGCCAAAGAGCTCTAGCGCCTTCCCAAACTACAAATCCCAGGATTCCATAGGATGCATGGCCATTAATGTGGGTTCATATCATAGGGCTGCATTTGTGTAATGTGAAAGGGCCGAATACCTCCAGCATCTTCTCCAGTCTTCTCTAACCAGTTTCACACTCTCTACATGCCATTGGACTTCAGCTGCCAGAATCCTTTGGCATGAATTGCTGGAGCTTCTTGGGATTTGGATTGCAAAATAATTAATGTCTGGAGAGACAACTGTTGATATCCTACATCAGACACCAAGTTGTGACCAAATCCAGTGGGTATTTTGTTTGTGTGTGTCTAAATCTTTATTTTTAAAACAACATTCCCCCCATTAAAGTGTAGGGTTACTACACCAATAAAAGGGTAAATCAGAAAATTAAGTAGCGAAATGCCAGTCTGATGTTACATCCACAACCTTCCCTAATAATTATTCTTTTTAAAAGTGCCCTTTGAAAGAAAGTTGTTTTGGTTGAACTTATGTTAATTGAAGGGTTTGTTTCTGAGCGGCATTTCTTGCCCGTTAAAATAAAGTGATTAAAAAGAAGCAACTGACACGGGATGCTGGTCTGACAATGAACCACTGTCAATAAACTGCGGAAGTTAAAATGTTTAAATTCCAAGAGCCGTCGTCGTTCCGAGGAGAGGGTTGGAAAATAGTAATTACAGCCAGACTTTAGAAAAGAGACAAAGAAAGAAGAATCGATAAAACAAAACAGGAGTGTTTGTTTTTAACTGTCGCTTGTCTGTCGCTTGTCCCACAAACCAGCAGCAAAGGAGATCTGTTCATTTGAAGATCAGGATACAGGAGAATGATGTGTCCAGAAAGTGAAGCTGCAATGAGGAGTTAAAATCCTAGAATTGGAAGAGACTTCTAGGCACCAAGACAGATGGCCATCCAGCCTCTGTTTAAAAACCTCCAAAGAAGGAGACTCTACCACTTTCCAAAGCAGCGTCTTCCATGGTCAAACAGCTCTTAGTGTCAAGACATTCCTCCTAATGTTGCAGTGGAATCTCTTTTCCTGTAGCTTGAAACTATTGCTCCGTATCCTATTCTCTGGAGCAGCAGAAAACAAGCTTGCTCCATCCTCAGTAGGACATCCCTTCAAATATTTTAAAAGGGCTATCATATCACCTCTTAACCTTCTCCTTTCCAGGCGACGCATACCCAGCTCCTTAAGCTGCTCCTTATAGGGTGGTTTCCAGATTTTTCACCATTTTAGTTGCCCTCTGGACGTGCTCCATTTTGTCCACATCCTTCTTGAATTGTGGTGCCCAGAACTGGACACAGCATTCCAGGTGAGGTCTGACCAAAGCAGAATTGAGTGACGGGGTCTTGCTTTTCATCCCGGCCTCAGTCACTGGCAAGAGGTGGCTGGAAATGTCATTCCACAGTACCCCAATCGCCGGCAGAACAGACTTTGAATCATCATAGGACCATAGAATCAGAAAGTTGGAAGAGACCTCAAAGGCCATCCGGTCCAACCCCTGCCATGCAGGAAATCCCAATCAAAGCACCCCCAACTGATGGCCATCTATTGCATTGCTTACTGAGACTGGTTGCTGTTAAGGTAAGTTTTTCTTGGGGGGGAGGCATTAACAATTATGTCACTAGTGCCACAATAGTGAATACACAATATTACTCAATACGGAGCTGCTACAGATCTACAACTCTAGTTTACAAATCTGTAGCTTCTATACACAATGCTGGCTAATGTTTGAGAACCACTGGGTTGGTAGAACATTATTCACATGTGTCATTTTCTCTCACACACATGCCCTGTCCTACTTTCTTGTTGTTCTGTACCTTCAGGTTGTTTCTGGTTTATAGTAACTGTAAGGCCTCCAATCCTGGGGTTTTCCTGGCATGATTTGCTCAGAGGAGGTTTGCCATTGCCTTCCCCTGAAGCTGAGAGAGAGTGACTTGCCCAAGGTCACCCAGCGGGTTTCACGGCCAAACTGGGAATCGAACCCTAGTCTCCAGAGTCAAAGTCCAACACTTAAACCACTATACCACGGGGCAAGCCCTCTTCTACTTCATGGATTACCATTTCAGCAGGGGAGAAAATGCTCATCTTAAAACAATGGCGCTGTATTCTTTTCCTAAATGCAATGCAAGATGCTGGTCCTCGTTGTTCTGAAGAACTGGACAGTTGAAGAAGAAACAGAAGTAGCTAGCCAAAGTAGAAATGAAGACAGATGTACAGTGGTGCCTCGGGTTACGAAATTAATTCGTAACGCGGCCGCTTTCGTAACCCGAAAAGCCTTCGTAAGCCGAATTGCCATAGGCGCTAATGGGGAAAAGCCGCGATTCCGTGCGAAAAAGCCGAAAAAAGCACCAAAAGTTTTTTCGTAACCCGAAAAAACATTCGTAACCCGGAACAATGATTCCCTATGGGATTTTTTCGTATCCCGAAAATTTCGTAACCTGGGTATTTCGTATCCCGAGGTACCACTGTACAAATAGACTATGTTGACTGGTGGCTTCCATGTCGGGGAGGAGGTGTAGCATGATGAATTTGTCCCGGGGTTTTCATCTGAACTTTAAAGTCAATATCTAAGCGGCTGAACCTTATTTGCAAAATAGCTCCAGCAGCTATCACTTCGACGCGTTCTCATTTGTGCACTTAAAAAGGCAAATAAAAAAAAAATGTGGATTCAGTCTAAGGTTGAAAGCTGTCCTTTAGGATGCTTATAGGAACCCATTAAGATTGCTATCAGCTGCTTTTGCCTCTGCAGATACTGAGCCAGCTGCTCTGCCGCTTTGTGTGTAGGGTATATTTTTTTGTGTTTGTGTTTTTCCCTCGAGGTTATCAAATTTCTCCTTTGGTTTGATCACTCATCCCTCTGTGTGTGTGAGAGAAAGAAGGAGACAGAGGGAGATATGGGGATAATAAACCTTGTATGTTAATCTTGGAGGATCATGGATGTATGTTATGAAGTCAAAACATACAGGAGGAAATATCCTTCTTCTCCAAGCTACTCATCTGTAATTTTGTCTGCAGTAGAGAAGATGTCTTTCTGTGAAGACTGAAATTGGATTCTCATCATGTTTACCGAGTCTACTGGCACTCAGAGTCACCCCTACTTTCTTCCCCTCCAACATTTCATAGAAGAAAACCGGGATGCGTGGGGCGAAGCAACATCTCAGTGTGGTCAAGACAGTGAACGTTATGAAAGAAGAAGCTAGCAGAGGCCGCTGCAGTTTGCTTTTGCCTGAACCAACTAGGGACCTTATCGCACACACAATTTTCAACGTTCTGGGGACGGAAGGAGGACGCTTGTGTGCATGCGTGCTCTGCAGAAAAGAGTTTATCGCACACAATTCAGTCCTCCAAGAGGCCCCGTTCTGTCCCCCGGCGTGCACCCATTCGCATCCAGTCCTGACGGGCATGATTTTTGCCTGACGGATTACCTTCTGTCGGCAAAAAATGGCGCCCGTCAGGACTGGATGCGAACGGGTGCACGCCGGGGGATGGAACGGGGCCTCTTGGAGGGCGTCTTCGTGTGCGATATTCTCCGTTTTCTGCAGAGTGCGCGCACACACGAGCGTCCTCCTTCCATCCCCAGAACATTGAAAATTGTGTGTGCGATAAGGTCCCGGGAAGGGGAAATTCTGCATCCTCCCTTCCTTGCTCCACCGCTGAATCAGTTTAGTCCAAAGCCAATGCAGCATTACTGAAGATATGAGCAGTACTGGAGGGCTAAAGATCTTGAGCCAGGGACACCAGAGACCCTGGAGGTTGAATCACAGAGTTGGAAGAGACCTCAAGGGCCATCCATTCCAATCCCTTCTGTCATGCAGGAACCAGGAAGACACCATCAAAGCCCTCCCTGTGACAGATCAGGGACGTAGCCAGGATTTTGGGAAGGGGGGGGGGGGGCCAGACTAAGTGCCACCATTATAATGGGGCTTGGGTGTGGCGGTGCAGCAGCACACACCATTCATTTTATCTAACGGAAGGGGGGGTCTGGACCCCAAGAACCCCCTCCCCGGCTACGTCCCTGCACAGATAATCATCCAGTCTCTGTTTAAAAACCTCCAAAGAAGGGGACTCCACCACCCTCCGAGGCAGCGTCTTCCATTGTTGAACGGCTCCTACTATCAGAAGGTTCTTCCTAATGTTGAGGTGGACTCTCCTTTTCTGGTAGTTTGCATCCATTGCTCCTAGTCTCTGGAGCAGCAGAAAACAAGCTTGCCTCATCTTCAATATGGCATCCCTTCAAATATTTAAAGAAGGCTACATGTTCCCCCTTAACTTTCTGCAGGCTAAAGATACCCAGCTCCCTAAGCTGCTCCTCATAGGGCTTGTTGGCTTCCAGACCTTTCAGCATTTTGGTCACCCTCCTCTGGACACACTCCAGCTTGTCCACATTCTCCTTGAATCGTGGTGCCCAGAAGTGGACACAATAATCCAGGTGACCTCTGACCAAAGCAGAATAGAGTGGAACTATTACTTCCTTTGATTTAGATACTAAACTCCTATTGATGTATTCTAGGATCATATTGGCTTTTTAAGCTGTCACATCACACTCATGTTCAGCTTGTGGTCTACTAAGATTCCCCAGATCCCTTTCTCATGTCCTGTTGTCATGCCAAGTGTCCCCCATCCTATATCTGAGCCTTTCACTTTTTCTGCTTAAAGTCTCGTAGCTTGCATTCCTCCTTTTTGAAATTCATTTTATCAGTCCTGGCCCAGCTCTCTAATCTGTTAGAAGATGGCCATTTCCAGATCCGTGACCCTGAATCACACCTTGGAGTGTGTTGGCACCTCCTTCTTTGGCGCTTTTTAAACAGAGGCTGGATTGCCATCTTTCAGGGATCCTTTGATTGTGAATTCCTGCATGACAGAATGGATGACTTCCAATTCCATGATTCAGGCTGCAGCCTATCTCCAGACATGGGATAATGCCTGATTTATGGTAACCCTAATTCATGGGGTTTTCCTGGCAAGAGTTGCTCAGAGGAGGTTTGCCATTGCCTTCCCCTGAGGCTGAGAGAGCGTGCCTTGTCCAAGGCAAGCCAGTGGGCTTCCATAGGAATTGAATCCTGGTCTTCAAAACCCTAGTCCTACATTCAAACCACAGTGGCCTCCGTTCCCCTCTTCTACATCCCCACCTGGGTGAGCACAATATCTGAAAATGCTGAACCTGGTGTGATATATTTCTATTTTAGGCAAGATTTAATTCCATGCCTAATTAATGCACTCCTCGGCTGGATTTGAGAGCGCCTTAGAGTTTTGCCTTTTGTGTTTCCAGCAAAAGTTACCAGTGCATTTTGTTCATTGCTGCGTTCACCTTTGGTCAGAAGTGACTTGGGTTTAGCACATTGTCTGCCAGAGGTGCGAAGTATTTGCAGGCACCTCTCTGAATAATTTAGACGTCTCTTTTGCCGGTTCCCAGGGCTCAGGATCATTTGCAAAAGAGAGCGTTTTGTTGGAAAAGCAAGGTATTGTCTGTACTTCTTTTGGGTTGAATGTGCAGGTTAAAAAACCTGTGGCAAAAAAAGAGGCAGGTTTCCCCCTCCTATGCTCCCTCCACCCTTCGTTGTGTTAATATATAACTTTGCTCCTGTTTTCGTTTGTGTGCTGACCAATGTTTATTCTTGGCTGGTTGGTTTTCCTTCCTGTCTAGATTATTAATTATAAGGATGGTCCCAACCAAAGCATGGATGGATTAATACCGTAACGCCAACCAATTAGGGACAGCCATTGGTTAGTATCATAATACCATAGTAAAACATCTGTATTACAAGAGTCATGATAACGCAGCCCTGGGATCCGCACACAGTCCCCAAGGATCTTTCTGTGGGCCACCACCCTCCCAGCATCCTGATACTGATCTATTTTGTAGCCATTTTTCCCTCCTGGAAGCCTGCAGGCATCTCTATTTATCTTGTGTATCTGGTTGTGTATTCCTGCATGGCAGGGGATTGAACTGGATTGCCCTTGTGGCCTTTCCCAACTCTGGTGGTCGTTGTGTGCCTTCTTTTCTGACATATGGCAACCCTAAGGTGAACGTATCTTGGCAAGTTGCTTCGGAGGAGGCTTGCCATTGCCATCTCTGGGGCTGAGAGAGGGTGACTTGCTCAGGGATTTGAACTCTGGCCCCCAGAGTTGTCGTCTCTGATCTCTGATCTTTAAAAGAGCGACGGAGTTTATCACACGAAGGAGATCGGACTATTCTGGAAAAACTGCGTAATTATGCGAAATGATTTCACACAATATCGCACAAAACCCGCCATTAAAGCGGTCACCAAGAAGCATTAACGTGCATCTTTGTACTTTTGGGATATCGGTGACAGTGCATTTCCAATATCATTTTATTTGCGCAATTGCCGGTGATAATCTTTTGCGCAATTACTCACTCTTTTCGCTTTATTTGCGGGATGCTCTACATGCGCTTTAATCTCACTTTAATGCCGAAATTAGCCCCAGTGTGATAAACTCCAAATGATCTTTTAAATCATTTGCAAGGCCTCCCTGCTGTTGTGTGCCTTCAAATTATTTCCAACCTAACCTAAGGCGAACCTATCACATCGTATTCTTGGCAAGATTTGTTCAGAGCGGGCTTGCTGTTGCCTTAGCCTTCTCATGAGGCTGAGAGAGTGTGACTTGGCCAAGTTCATCCAGTGGGTTTCTCTGCCCAAGGTTTGACTCCTCATCGCTCTGGGGCTTTGGTTTTATTTTCCAGTGTTCTGTGCAATGTCCAGAACATCCCAGGGCATAAAATGGCTCCCACATTAGCCTGACATTAGCCCCTTCACTGTGGCCTCGAAGGCCAAAATGGGCAAGGGATTCCTGAACCTATCATCATGTTGGTAGTGATGCCAAACAATCCGTGAACACACAGTGAAGGGGCTAATGTCAGGCTAATGCCACAGCATCCCCTTTGCTATCATGCTGGATAATACCTCAAAGAGTCCAAGCTAAGCCCATTGCTTTCTGCAAAAATACCCACGCTGGAAATCCCAACCAGTCAGGATTGCCATAACGAAAGGCCCAAGGCCACATTATGGCCTAGCGCCAGTCATCTAGCCGTACAATGAAGTTGGCGAGGACCAGTCGGGATGGCGCTGCTTTGTACATTCCCATGGGTGGGTCTCTCCAATCCATGGGCATGCTATGTGGTCAATAAGATTACAGGTTTGCTAATGAAACTAATCGGGAGAGCTGATGTAGGGGGCAATGTGAACAAAGAAGCCCATCTTGTTTTTATTTTTCCAAACCTGGTGTCAAAAAATTAATGAAAAAGAGATTGAGACTTGACACGCTGCCAAAATGGTTGGGTGGGATTGTTATGAATCCTGTCTCAGCCCTGGGGGCAATGCATAAAACATGCCACTCTCTGCGCCCTTGTGACCACAGCGCCATCTTCTGGAACACTGTTTTGCAGCTAATGGAGTGCACCAGGGAATTCGAAAAGAAAATCGGCATGTGCTTTATGGACTATAGCAAAGCCTTTGACTGCGTAGATCATGGAAGGCTATGGAAGGCCCTTAAAGACATGGGAGTGCCAACACATCTGACAGTCCTGATGAGGAATTTGTACTCAGGACAAGAGGCTACTAACAGAACAGAACATGGAGGAACGGAATGGTTCCCAATAGGCAAAGGGGTCAGACTAGTCTATATCCTTTCACCTTATCTGTTCAACTTGTGTGCAGAATATATTATAAGAAAAGCAAGCTTCTAGGACACAGAAGAAGAAGGAGTGAAAATAGGAGGAAACGCAGGTGACACCATAGTACTAGCAGAAAACATCACAGACTTGGAACAACTGCTAAGGAAGATCAAAGAAGAAAGTGCACGTGGTGAATGTAAAAAATAATGACCACCGAGGACCTTTGCAAGTTCAACCTAGACAATGAAGAAATAGAAACAGTAAAAGACTTTCCATACCTGGGATCAAACATGGATAGAAACAGAGAAATTAGAGGGTGGCTATGAAAAAACTAGAAAAGATCCTAAATTGCAAAGATATACAACTGAGCGCAAAAGTTAAAATCATACAAGGCACTGTATTCCCTATTACCACGAATGGAAGTGACAGCTGGACAGTTAAGAAAGAAGATAGGAAGAAAATCCATTCATTTGAGATTTGCTGGAGAAGAGTGCTGGGGATCTCATGGACGGCCAAAAGGACAAACAAATGGGTCCTAGAGCAGATCAAGCTGGAAGAAGCCAAAATGACCAAACTGAGGCTGTCGTACTTTGGACACATCATGAGAAGGAAGGACCCATTGGAAAAGACAATGATGCTGGGAAAAGTGGAGGGGAAGAGGAAGAGAGGAAGGTCACAGGCCAGATGGATGGTGGACTCTTTGGAGGAGGTCATTATGAATTTTATGGGGTTGCAGGAATGAAGCAGAGCAGGGGAGGGCAGAGGGTCTTGGAGTCTGAGATGCCTTATCCATAGGGTCGCCATGAGTCAAGATTGACTTGAAGGCAGTTAACAACAAATTTTGGGATGAGCTGGTGGCGCCCCCTTGTGGCCCGGTGAAGGATTGTCGAGAGGTACCACACTGATAGGCTATTCCTGAAGAGTGTTCTTGAGCTTTCAAGCTGCCAACGTCTTTCAGTTTAGTCTCAAAGGGGCTGCAAGATCTCTCTACATACTGATTCTACAGACTAATGCGGCTATAGCTTTGTATTCCTGAAGAGGTTCTGTAAGAGAGGATAAGCCATTTGGTTCAAGAGGAGGTGAATCTCCCAAGTCAATAACATTCATTCTTTCCAGGGAGGGAAATAAAAAGTCTGTAGCTATGGAAGGCTGAGAGCATTCACTCAGTTGGGGACCAAACTTCTGTGGTCTATCGTATCCATTGGAGGAGACCCCAAGGGCCACCCAGTCACCCCCTTCTGCCATGCAGGAATACACAGAATCCTAAAGTTGGAAGAGACCCCAAGGGCCATCCAGTCCAACCCCATTCTGCCATGCAGGAAGGCACCCTCAAAGCCCCGCATGCGACAGATGGCCATCCAGCCTCTGTTTAAAAACCTCCAAAGGAGGAGACCCTACCGCCTTCCAAGGCAGTGTTTTCCACTGTTCAACAGCTCTTACTGTCAAGGAGTTCTTCCTAATCTTGAGGTGGAATCTCTTTTCCTCTGTTTTGAATCCATTGCTCCAGGTCCTGTTCTCTGGAACAGCAGAAAACAAGCTTGCTCCATCTTCAGTGTGACACCCCTTCAAATACTTAAACAGGGCTACCATATCCCCTCTTAACTGTCTCTTCTCCAGGCTGAACATACCCAGCTCCTTCAATTTCTCCTCCTATGACTTGGTGGTTTCCAGACTCTTCACCATTTTGGTGGCCCTCCTCTGGACACACTTCACCTTCTCTCAACATCCTTTTTTGAACTGGACCCAGTATTCCAGGTGAGGCCTGACCAAAGCAGGGTGAAGTGGCACTATTACTTTCCTTCGTCTAGATGCTATACACTTCTGTTGATGCAGCCAAGAATTACATTCACTTTTTTAGCTGCTGCATCACACTGTTGACTCGTGTTCAACTTGTGGCCTACTAGGACTTTGGATCCCTTTCATAGTCTTCTTAAACCAGGTGTCTCTCGTTCCATATCTGTGCATTTCCTTTCCCCCCCCCTGCCTTACATTTCTCCCTGTTGAAATTCATTTTGTTAGTTTTGGCTCATCATTCACTTCTATTTTTGGTGTGTTCTTAACCGTATCGTTTCAATTGGTAAGCTGCTTTGAGCCGCAGTCTGGGAGAAAGGTGGGGTATCGATACCCATGACGGTGGCAGCAACAATAATAAGGGAACGGATCTTGAGCCCATATGAAAGGTGGAATATAAATGTAACTTAATGCAACGTGAGCCAAGCAAATCCCTCTGTCCTTCCTAGACGCAGGCACAGATTTACCCTGGGAGGTCTTTCTTGGTCGGGGTTATCTCCGTATCTGCATGAGCTACCTGTGGATTTTTTGCCCCAACAAGCTGTCATAATCCATTTCAGGGAGGAACTTCATTGCTTTAATGAATTCCCCGCTGTAGATTTCTGCTCTGGCAAATTCCTTATCTGAATATTCATGTTGACTCCATGAATATTCAACACAGATGGGGAATGCAGGAAGCCTTTGGGCTCCAGTCCTGAGGTTATGGGAAAGGAATGATAATAATAATAATAATAAAAGAAAGGGAGCTCAACATTAGGATAATTTAGTCTTTTTTTTATTGGTGCCGTAAATCCACACTATTACAGGCTGCATCTGCACTGCAGAAATAACCCAGTTTGACACTGCTTTAACTACTGTGGCTCAATGCTGTGGAATCTGGGGATATCTAGTTTGTTGTGGTGCCAACGGCCGTTTTTTGGAACCCAGGCAGGCTTATAAAGGGAATTACAAGCAGCCCTGCTTCATCTCAACTAAAGATGTACATCTTTGTAAATTCATTAATAATAACATTATTAAACATAGGTCTAATCTGCACTGCAGAAATGATGCAGGTTGAATGGAAGACGATTCTGGTTTTGAAAAAAATGTGTTTTTTTTAAATGGTTAAACAATGGCACTCCTTTAGGTTTCTTGCAGAGGCAATTTGCTCTCTCTTTTGGCCAAAAAACCAAGAAACAGCAGTGTGCAATGGCTGAAGGGTCTGAGGTCCCCAGAACAGCTTTAAGGGAGCTGCGTACGGTTCCTAGAATTCAGATTTATAGGGTGGGAAGGGATCCCAAGGATCATCTAGACTAACCCTCTGTCATGCAGGTAGAATTAAAAGATATAGTTGCGTTAGTCTGTAGAATCAGTATGTAGAGAGATCTTGTAGCACCTTTGAGATTTAACTGAAGAAAGAAGTTGGCAGCATGAGCTTTTGTAGACACAAGTCTACTTCCTCAGATGCATTTAGTCATGCATTCTATGCAGGAATATATATCTACAGCACTCCTGGAAGATGCCCACCCAACCTTGGTTTAAAGATCTCCACAGATGGAGAAATCACTACCTTTTAAGGCAGTTCTTATGGTCTTCCTAATGCTTAGGTGGAATCTCTTTTCTTATCACTTCGATCACTTGGTCCTAGTCTTTGCAGCAGCAGAAAATAAGCTTCCTCATTCTTCTAGATGATATCCCTTCAGATGTTTAAAGATGGCTATCTTGTCACCTCTCCCTTTTCTTCCCTCCAAGCTATATATATCCAGCTCCCTCAAGAATTGGTTTCTAGACCTTTAACTATCTTGGTTGCCCCTCTCTGGACATTTTCTGGCTTGTTGAGATCCCTCTTAATCTGTGACACCCAGAATTGGATACAAGATTCCAGGTGAGGTCTGACCAAAGCTGAATAGAGTAGCATAACTACTTTCCTCCATCTGAGCACTAAATGCATATTGATGCAGCCCAAAACTGCACTGGCTTTGTTGGCTCATGTTCAGCTTAGGGCCTACTAAGCCCGTTAGATCCTTTCACATATCTTGCCTTCCAGCCAGGTGTCGCCCATCCTATAATTTGTGCATTTAATTTTGCTTGCTTAGATGTAGTACCAAACATTTGCCCCTGTTCTTGCATCCCTTTGAGGCATTCTCAGAGTGATGCTGCCAAGATGTTGGATGTTTGGTCCAAAAGGGGGTTTCCCTGGCAACGGGAGACGCGGCCACAGTCCCCATGGCAACGGATGCTTGCAAGGATGTGTTCTGTTAAGCCAGGCAGGAGAGACTCAGGACAGGTATTAGATGGAGGGGACCAGTTATGAGTGGCAAGGGGTGCATGGAAAGGAACCAAAGCTAGGGAGAGGACCAGGAGAAGACCGGACCATTGATGGTGGCAGCTGGGATCTCTGATTCTAATGGGACAGTGAGTCCGCTCTGGGTTTGGATCCAAACTTTGAAGGAGCATTGTTTGACAGTGAAATACGCTGTCTCAGTCTGTGGTGGACTGTCCTTCTTTGGAGGTTTTGAAACAGGCTGGAGGGCCTGTTGGGAGTGCTTGGATTATGAACTCCTGCATGACAGAATTTGGGTTGGTCTGGGTGACCCTTGGTGTCTCAAACTTCTCTCACAAAGGAGATATCCCAGAAAACTTGTGTAATTCTGCAAAACGATTTCACACATCACACAACACCCACTATTAAAGTGGTGACAAGGAAGCATTAACGCGCATCTTTTTACTTTGGGGATTTCAGCGACAATGTGTTTCCGATATCACTTTATTTGCGCAATTGCGTGTGATAATCATTTGCGCACTTACTCGCTATTTCCACTTCATTTGGAAGATGCACTTTAATCTCTCTTTAATGCTGAAATCAGTCCCAGTGTGATAAACTTCTATGATTCTCTGAACAGTTGAATCCATTTGTGGGGCTGGGTCCTGCAATCTTGAATAGCTCCTTTGCAATTCGGACTGAACCCCCAGAACGGATCCCTTACCCTCAGTGGTGTTGGAGTACCAAGATGCCTCTGAATATGGAAAGATGCTTTAGTGTTGAGTCGGATCAGCCGTCCATGTAGATTAGTGATTCCCAAACTTTGGTCCTCTGAGTGTTTTGGACTTCAACTCCCATAAGCCCTAGCTAGCTTGGACAACAGTTTTGGAAGCCCAAAACACCCGGGGGACCAAATTTGGGAACTACTGATGTAGATCTATATTGTCTACACTGGTTTTCAGAGGGTCTCTCTCTCCCGGTTTTCAGATGCACACGAGCCGCCATTCTGATGGCTTTGCATCAGAATTTGCAAAGACCGGATCCTGCAAAAAGCATTTTAAACTACACATCCGACCTTGTTGCATTCCCAGGCTTACCTGGAGATGCTGGGGAGTGGATGGTGTTGCATGCAGACACTGAATTCTACCCCTGAGCTGTGATCTGTCCCCTACAAACACAAAATAAGGCTCCATTTCCCAGGAATCTGCCTTCATACTAAGGCTGGGATCCAAACGGAGCACTTTGCCTGCAATCAGATCTTCCAGTTTTGCACAAGGAGGCCTCACTTTTTCTTTGCACAAGTGCCAATGTTCAAAGGAGGATGACCAAGATGGTCAAAGGTCTGGCAACCAAGACCTAGGAGAGATTAACTTAGAGCACTGGGGGTGTTTGCCGTATGTACTCAACCATAAGTCGACCTCATGTATAAGTCGAGGGCAAATTTTGGGCCCCAAATTACAGATTTTGATCTGGGCCATGGATAAGTCGAGGGTAAAACTTAGTGGCATGTAGCAAAGGATCTAAAGAATGAAGAAAAGGAAAACAATGCCGAAGAACTTACAAAATTCCAGAAGGCATCACTGTTTGTGATCACACTAAAGGCTGAATGGATGAGAGCATAGAAGGGGGTCAGTGCATCCAGGACACATTATGCTCTTGCCTTTCACCAGGGGATGGTTCCCTTTTTTCATAGACATTAAAGTACAGGGCTTACATTGACCCATGGATAAGTCGATCCAGGGTTCTGGAGTCAATTTTTTGACTAAAATTTCTAGACATGTATAAGTATATGTATGAGTATGAGTATATACAGTAGTTGGAGAAGAGAGGTCGGGCAGGAGAGCTTTCCCATACATCTTGTGGGGATGGTTGTGGTGAGCCTTCAAGTCATTTCCGACTTATGGCGACCCTAACCTGTCATGGGGTTTTCTTGACAAAGAGTTGTTCAGAGGAGGTTTGCCATTGCCTTCCCCTGAGGCTGAGAGAGAGTGACTTGCCCAAGATCACTCAATGGGTTTCATGGACGAGCTGGGAATTGAATCCTGGTCTCCAGAGTGGTAGAATTTGAAGATATAGCTGTGCTAGTCTGTAGAATCAGTTCATAGAGAGATCTTGTAGCACCTTTGAGACTAAATGAACGAAATTGGCAGCATGAGCTTTGACTTCAGTCTACGTCCTCAGATGCATCTGAGGAAGTAGACTGAAGTCTACGAAAGCTCATGCTGCCAATTTCTTTCTTTCAGTTAGTCTCAAAGGTGCAACCTGGTCTCCAGAGTCCTAGCCCAAACCACTATGACACACTCTCCTCCAGTATAAATACACTGGTGGGATTTCATTGCTATCAGCATTTTATTGTATTTTATGCAGCCCAATGTTGTCAACACCTTTTGGCAGCAACTCTCCTGTGTTTTGGGCCGGATTCTCTCCCAGCCTGACCTGGATTTTGCGAAGACTGAGCTGGGGGCTTTCTGCATGCAAACCAGGAGCTCTAACCATTGAATTGTGGTTTGCTTGTATAACAACATGAGGACTCTGTGCATAGATCTAGATTTCTCAGCTTATGTATTTTTTCCTACCACGGGATAGTTGGGCTCTACCCAACTTTTTTTTTTGGGGGGGGGGGTTGCATGAGAATTTGCAAAGACTGAATCCTGTAAAAGAATTTTAAACCACAGATCCCATCTCATGTCTACTTTCTGGCCAAAGCTTCCCTAATGTCATAAATATCTATTGGCCTATTTTTATGACAAGGGTGCCCCCAGGTGGCGATGGTTGGTATTGATTTTTAAATGGTCCCATTTCATACTGGTTTCCAGGTAAAAGTAATACAAGTCCAAAACACACTGCAGAAGTAATCCAGTTTGAGACCACTTTAACTGCCCTGGCTCAATGCGAGGGAATTTTGGGAACGGTAGTTTTGTGAGACATTTAGGCTTCTCTGTCAGAGAGCTCTGGTGCCACAATACACTACAATTCCCAGGATTCTCTAGCGCTGAGCCAGGGCAGTTAAAGCGGTCTCAAACTGGATTATTTCTGCAGTGTAGATGCATCGAGTGACCGTTGTTTAGAATAGCATAAACATAAGAGAAAGGACAGAATGTTGTAAAGAAGCAAAGTTCGCAGAAACTCTGATCAAGTGCATTTTCCCACTTTTCTTTTCTTCTTTTTCTTCTGCAGCTGGTGTCATAAAGTACCAACAAAAACTGTGATCGCTATATATTTGGATCTTGGCTACAGCCACAACTGAGATACACCATTCCTCAGGTTTTCGGATGATTCTGCCCAACTTCCACCACCCTGCATACCCTTCTTAGTCCCGGGACACTGCAAGATATCAGTGTGCCATTTCTGCCAGATGGTAGCGGTAATCCAATCCTTGGTCGAGAATATATTTTACCATTTTGACCAGAAGGGCTCTGGAATTGGTTATGCAAGTGACAGATGACTCCACGATGGAACCAGAAACAAGACCGGACCAGTATCCTTGCCCAGCCAAAGGTTAACCACCAGCTCCTCTTCTGCAGGTGAGAAGAGCCTGGTTTGATTTTGTTCAGATACACTCACTTTCTTCATATACAGTAGATGATTTTAGATGGTAGGGTAGGTCATCTTTCTACTCTCAATACTTGAAGGAGTGCCTTTGGATATGGATCTGCCTGAGATTTAAGGCCTGTTGGAAGAGCCCTTCCTCTGTGTCCCATCCATCAGAGGAATATGCTGTGGAAGGACCTGGGAAAGGGCCTTCTGTGCTGTAGATTTAATATAAAATTCCCTCTCAACAGTTGAACAGTATGTGGTGCCAAGTCACTTTATTGGTGCATCACCAGTGTGGGTAGCACAGATGTTGTTGGACTGCAACTCCCAGCATTCCTTACAGCTGGGGCTGCAGGGAGCTGCAGTCCTACAACATCTGGAGGGCCACAGGATTTCCTCAATTTACTTGTTCCACTCAGTCTACAGGACATTTGGCGATATATTTGAGTCACGTTTTTCATGCTTTATGCCATTAACTCATCATTTCTAAGGACTTTTATTCAAATGAAAAGAAGTAACAAATATATATATATATATATATATATATATATATATATATATAACAAATAATGCAAAAAAATAAAATAAATGACAGCACATGGAATAACCAGGAAGGCCTCCAGCAATGTCCTCACCAAACAAACCTGTAAGGCTTAGGTTCTCCGGATTTTGTTGGGCTGCAACTCCCAGCATTCCTTACCATTCGCTATACCAGCTGCGGCTGAGGAGAGTGGATGTCCCAAAAACATCTGGAGCAAGGGTGGGCCTCCAGATGTTGTTGGCTTGGCAGCTCCCAGCATTTCTTAGCCATTGGCTATGTTTGCAAAAGGTGTGAATCTAATGAATGTAATACTGTACATAAAAGATGTTAACCAAGGTTGCTGGGTCCTGCAGTCCAATAAGATCTGTGTGATCTTGGAAACTGCAGGACACCATACCCTTTAGCTGTTTGGCTGAGACAGCCCTGATTAATCCTTTGCCATCTCACTTTCTCAGTTGCTTTTAAAAGGTCCTAGTTTCTCTCTCTTCCTCCCAGTTCTCCTCAACTTGCTCCAACTGCTGCAAAATGAGTTCAAAGTAGTTTGCACTCAGTTAACTCAGCAGTGGGGAGAGGAGAACATGGGGCAAAAGCTTGTCCTTCCCAGTCTGCGCAGGCAAAAGCAAACCGCTGCAGCTGTTCGCAGATGGTTTATTCTTTCCCATTAAAACTTTTGCTGTCTTGACCACACTCTGGTGTTGCTTGGTCACACGTGTCTTGGTCCTCATGTGTGAAATGTTGGAGGGTATGGGATCCCCATCCCTGACTTAAAACAATGCACAAGGGAAAATGTATTTTTGGAAAACTTTTCAGGTTCTGGTATTGTGCTGGTCGTGCTGTAAGCAGGGAACAGAAAGGTAGATAAATTGGCATGAAGATATACTATAATACATCATTTAACACTCTCTGTCCTCCTCTGTAGGCCGACTGTCTACTGGGTAGATAAAATACCCAAGGAACAGCCCAGGTTCACCGTTCCAGGCAAGTTGTGGATCGTTTTAGTTATAGTTAACAGGTCACAGGTAGTTTATAAAAGGTAAAGGTATACCTTGCCATTTATAGGTTTTAGAGTCATAGCCTATAGAGCCCTATATGGCTCAGGTCCAGTTATGGGGTTGCCAGGTTCTGACTATCCCCGAGATTTCAGGGCCAAAATTTGAAACCTAGGGACATCACCTTGTTGCCTTAGGTGACAGGTCCTGGTGACGTTTCAAGGGTCATATCACAAGGAGCAGCCCCTAGCAAAGTCATTAGACACTTAGTTGTAGAGAATATAACATTTCAATAATAAGGACGATCTAACAAAGGAGGTGTGTGTAAATGTGTGTAAACACATCTTATGAGCCCATCTGGATTTTGAGATCTTGCAGGGAAAGGCCTTCTTTCTGTCCCCCCAACCTTTCAGGGACTTTCATGGGGAAGGCTGGGGCTTTGGGATTCTCTTTCTAGAGAGGCTGGACTGGCCTCTTCCATTTTGGGTGGCGGGTGAAGACTTTGTTTCCAGAAGCCTTTGGGAACTGATTGTTTATAAGGAAAGAGCTTTAATTGTTGAAACAATTGTGGCTTTGCAGGCTAGAGCTTACAAGAACTTTCCAAGCATTCTGGCAAGTAGTTAGAATGAATGGCTTTTTAGACTGTATGAATCATTATCTCTCTCTCTCTCCATTCCCTTTTCCCATGAATCCAAGGGTGGGCAAAGTGCACCCCTAAATCCCCAGTTCCCACATGGTCAAGAAGGGGGAAAGGCGTCTGTCTGCAATGAGATCCCATTAGACCAGTGGTCCCCAAACCTTTTGAGTTACCGCTCCTTTTCCTCTTGGGTGACAACCCTAGTACCCCCTGTGCCTTTTTCTTGCAATAAAAGCTGGCATGGACAACACACTTCTCAGTCGCTACTGAAAATTGGCTGCTTGGTTGCTGCTTCCTTTGCACCCAGTCACCTTGGGAGCAGCAACTGAGCAGCTGGTTGAACAGCTAAATGCTACTGGTTCCCCTGGTCTTTCTTGCACTCCAGTTCTTTGACTGAAGGCCCCCTTCTACCCCCTTTTCCCTCACTGACCCCTTAGATCTTTCTTCTGCCTCCAGTACAATACACCTGCTTTGGGAACCACTGCTCTAGACCCTTCTGACTAAATGTTAGGAGGAACTGCCTGATAGTGGAATGGATTGGCCCAGAAAGTGATGCACTTTCTTCCAGTGCAGGATTTGCAACAGATGTTTGCATGGCCACTTGTTGCGTTACTTTATCTCTGGATTCTTGCGCTGGCAGGGAGTTGGGAATAGGTGGTCCTTGGGAATCTTGTCCAGCTCTATGATTCTCCCTTCCCTGTTTTTCTTTTGCAGTCTTAACTTCCAGGCAGGAAGAGCTCTCACAAATTAAGAAGGTGAATGCAGACTTCAGAGGAGACAGGTGAGGGAGAACATGACCAGCCTGGGGGGGAAAATAGGTGGACTGATCTAGCCATAAAAAGGTAGGCCAGTCAGAACCTTCCCAAGATGTCTTGGTGCCTGAAGCAAAGCACAACATGTGTCCCAGTTCCTGGTTCCATATACAGAAAGTGACTGCACTTGCAGTTGACTCAGTGCTGGTGGTGCACAAGGATCCTCCACACACCTTTTTGAATGCGGGAAGTTAAAATTAGGGATTGCAGGGCAGGTCAGGTAAGATACAGTTCTGTCTGCCAAACATTTAAAGTCCTTGCAAAGACTGAGGTGGTGGATACCACTCTGCCCAATAGATGGACCAGCTAATATCCTGTTAGTGACATATATGGGTTTAAGCCCAACTTATGTCATCATCATCATCATCATCATCATGATGCTTTATTTATATAGTGCTGTAGATTTGCACAGCGCTGTACATACAAACAATAAAATACCTGCCCATGGCATACAATCTAAGAAATAATAGATAGAAAGAAAGAAAGAAAGAAAGAAAGATAGATAGATAGATAGATAAACAATACAGGAAAGGGTTCAATAAAACAGGCAACAAATTAAAAACGTCAAATAGCAATAGTCACGCAGTGCCTGGGAATGCTTCTCTGAACAGGTTGGCTTTCATGTGTGGGCTTTGGTTTTGGTGTATGTTTTGGGGTACGTTGCAAAGGTTGGTGTTATTTTCCTTACTCTGCAGTAACCAAAACCACCATTTAGCCACTATACACACACTGGCCATTCAGTGCTGGTGAAGGGAAGAACTGAAGACATGTCTGGCTGTGTTCCTATAGCCGGATGCAAAATACGGTAACATAGCCAGGTCCACTGAGACCTCTGGAAAACACTAGTAGATCTCAGCAGATGATACCATCATTCTGTGTCTGCCTACAGGGACGTCGCTATATGTTTCTCTGATCCTTCCCCTGCTCTCTACTATTGGCCATGGGTGAGGTGCAGTGGCAGAATGAGTCTGGAGAGGGGAAAGCGAAAGAGATTCCACTTGTTTCCACTGGGGTTTAACGCGGGTTACGAATCGAATTCAGATAGAGGCGTGCCCATTTGAACCCGATTTAAACCTAGAACGGTTCTAGATCACCCCGCATGCGTGCCCATTTGAAATCGATTCTTTTTTTCGTCCTTTTTTTAAACCACGTTAAATGCCTTTAACCCGCTTTAAAAAAATAGAAGGGTCGAACCTTCTATTTTCCTTTAATCCGGGATAGTTATCGATGTATTTCAAATGGGAACGTTAGGAGGTGAATCGGGTTACCTGTATGGGAGGAGTCAAGTGCGAGTGGGCCGGCCCCTTGCCTAGTCTGTGTGGGAAGAGCCCATTTCTAACGGAGGAGAGGCAGGGAAGGGATGGCTCCTCGCGAGGAGACATCTGATCTCGCCCAGGCAGGGAAGGGCTCTGATCAATGGAGGGGGGGGGGAGATAGAGCCTTTCTCCCCAAATGGAATCTGCCTTCTCTTCCAACCCTGGAAAGAGAATCTTTGGGAAGAGTGCTCCCTCCCTGCTTTTCCAGCAGCCTCCTTCATTGATCTCTGTGCTCTCTGAAGGGATTCTCCCATAGTTCCTCTGGAAAGAGCTTCGCTTTGTCAGAAGCCTCTCCCATTGATCTCTGGGCTCTCTGAAGGGATTCTCCCTGGCTGTCAATGAAATGGAAACGATGCCAAAAGATAAATCGCTTCCAAATATTCTGGATTAACGTTACGTCATTCTGACGTACTATTGATTGACAGCTCCAAATAAGGTATGGAGGAGAAGAATCGATTTATTTAAACACCGAATTCATGCCAAGTAGGAATGCTTGCAGGTAAAAACTTCGATTTAAAAAACCAGATGGGAACGAAGAATAAAAGCGATTCGGAACGCGGAATAAGACCAGGGTTATTTTGAATCGGATCTATTAAAAACGTTGTATTTTAAATCGTTTCAAATCTTAACCTGCAGACTTTTTTGCTATGCTCTGCCCTCCAGGAATCCTAGCCACCATTTGTAGGAGTTTATGACACTGGGGCAAATTTTGGCATTACAGAGATTAAAGTGCATTTAAAGCATCCCACAAATAAAACACAAAATGACACATTATTGCGCAAATGATTATCACACACAATCACACAAATAAAGTGATGCCGGAAATGCATTGTTGCTGAAATCCTGAAAGTAAAAAGATGCGCGTTAATGCTTCTTTGTGGCCATTTTAATGGCAGGTTTTGTGTGACGTCGTGTTAAATCATTTTGTGTAATTTTGCGATTTTTCCGGGATATTCACAGGATAAACTCTCGATCTCCTTCGTATGATAAACTCTATAGAGAACTCTGTGTGTTTTTACTCCTAATAGATAAATTCATGGATACAAAACAAAATCCATTACTTCTTTTGTTTCCATCACTTCATGACAGGGTGGAATAACTTTGTTAACAGTGTAGGCTTTTCCTTAGTGCCACCTTAAGCGATCATCTTAAGAAGATGCAGACTATGATTCTAACAGGACTGCCTTGCTTCTGCTACATTGCTTTTTGCCATTTTTGCAAAGATGAAAAAATCTTTGAAAGCTAATGGGATGTATTTTTGCATCTTTTAGTTGGCTTAATAAAAGTTTCGTCACAATGCTTACTTTGGGTAGTGTATTTCAGTCTTTGTAAGTTGCTGCTGTTTTCTTCTCTTTGCCAAATCCAGGCCCACTCCTATGTGGCCAGTCTCGCGGGCGGCTCTGAAAGTGGAGGCATCGCCCAGGTTGAGGGAACTGGCACAGCCTCGCCATTACGCCGACGTCTGGGAATTAAGCCGGCCCCGGTCTCTGATGGTATGTGGATTGTTCACCAGCTTCTTCCTTTGCTGTAGGACAATGGTGACTGTATAATGCTTCCATGCATTTGAGATGCCATAGCACCTTGTCGCTGAACCATATTGGCAGACTGTTTTATGTCTGTTATAGCAAATTCACATTATTGTGAAAATTATTGCAGTCAGCTCTCCATAGCTATGAATTCTGCATCCATGTATTCAACTGTCAATGGCTTGAATACACACACACACTCACACACTCCAAAATGCAAAGTTTGATTTTGCCATTTTATATAAGGGATGCCATTTTACTATCTATTGTACGTAGTGGGACTTGAGCATCCACACATTTTGGTATCCATAGGGGTCCTGGAACCAAACACAGGGGATACCAACGGCCCACTGTACTACAATCTTTAAATAGATCAGAAGCCAGGGAAGAGCTAAGGTGTGTCAAAGGAAGATGGCAGAAAAGTGGAATGATTTCAGAAAATGAGTAAGACGTTGGATATCATGCGTTGATGTTGTTTGTCTTCAAGTCATTTCTGACTCAGAAGAGATTTGCAATTGCCTTCCTCTGAAGCTGAAAGCATGTGATGCCCAAGGTTACTCAGTGAGTTTCACAGGAAAATATAAAACTATTTCTTTCCACTTTCTCATAAACCAATGTAGATTATCCAGTCAAGCTGAATATTGGAGGTTTTGGACAGAAAGGAGAGATTTGTTCACACAGCACATAGTTTGATGCCACATAACGTGGGGATGGCCACTGACTTGGAGGTTAGACAAATTCATGAAGGACAAGGATACCAATGACTACCAACCAGAATGGCTAGCTGCTGAATCAGAAGCACTATGTGACTTGCTAAGAATTGGTCAGATGGGAAAGATGAGTGAGAAACTGCTATGGCATCCATGCTCTGGGGGATGCATGTTTGCGTGTTTCCCTGGTTGACCAATGTGAGAAGTAGGGTGATAGATGAGTAAAGTCATTAGTTGGTCCAGTACAGCTCTTCTTAGTGGTATAAAAACTGGTTGGTATTGTGATGCCCTGCTTTCAGAACATGGAAATGGGCTTTGACTCTAAGACTGAAGCACTGGATCTGCTGGAAACCAGCTCTGGCAGAGAGTCTTGCCCATTCAGATACAGAAAGCAACTTACCTCTACCGACCTTAACCAAGCAGAGATAGCAGAGGGAGAGCTTGGGGAAGTCTCAGAGGATTTATAGGAAGCAGCCATAAATTAGGCAGCAGCGGTGTTAACTATAAATTTGTAGTTTTCAGAGACTATTTAGCCTACCTTGCTCTCCATCATGTTCCTGAACCTGTGTGTTTGACCTGGACTGTGTTTGTAGACGCTGGATACTGTCTACCTGTCTTGGATATTGAATAACTCTCTTGCTGGACCAGAAACTTGTGAATGAACTTTTTCTGGTTTGCTAAGGAGTTTATCACACGAAGGAGATCAGGAGTTTATCCTGTTAATATCCTGGGGAAATCGCATAATTACATGAAACGATTTCACACAATGTCGCACAAAATCCACTATTAAAGTGGTCACATAGAAGCATTAAAGTGCATCTTTTTACTTTTGGGAGTTCAGCGACAATGCATTTCCGATATCACTTTCTTTGTGCAATTGCGTGTGATAATCATTTGCGCAATTACTCACCATTTTCACTCTATTTGTGAGATGCTTTAAACACGCTTTAATCTCCCTTTAATGCTGAAATTAGCCCAAATGTGATAAACGCCTAAATAAATGCTGAGCTGTAAGCTGCTCTGTTACTTTGCTTGCTTATTAATTGGCGCGGTGTCTCTATCAGCTGTGTAGAGATCAGCGTTTGGCTGGTCGCCCGAACTGTGTTTAGCAGAGGTACCACCTCTGTGTGCCCCTTTAATTCCTTTCTTTGGTGGTGTCTGTTTCTGCTTGATGCAGAAACAGTGATGGGGAAACCAAGCTCTTTCATAGAAGTGTTGCATTCTTTCCTTTAGGTGAGTAAAGGAGCCCTGACAGCTACTGCAACGCCACGGATCATTGCTCTAGCCGAACCAAAGCATGTGGCATCCCCTTCAAGGGGTAAGCAACTTGTGTTATCGTTCTCCTTAAGTGTCGTAACTTGCTTTTCACGCCAGTCTAGCTGTGGTTCCTTGGGGAGCTCCTGGCATGGGGGTGCTGTCCCATGCTGCTCCTTAAATGAAGCGCATTCCCATTTTCAGACGATCGGCCTGGGAACAGAGCTGTACAAACACAAGGGCTTCTGCGCATTGCTAACATGGTTCCCAAGATGCCCCTTCCACAGCCAAGCGGGGAAGCGGTTCCCATAAGGAATCATCCCAGATGCCTACTTGAAAGGCTTTCCCCCTCTACCCAGAGGCAGGGCACCACTTCAGATGTGCATTGGCACATTTCCCCCCCAGAAGTCAGGTAGTTTCCTCTGATAGTAACTTTGACAGCAAGACATACCTTTAGACTATCCTCAGTTCCTCCAGTGAAAGTTAAACTACTCGCTCTGCCTCCAAGCTGAGAAAAAAGGTTGTTATCAACATTGTATTTGGACACACAATTGTATTTAAAGAGACATGAATCCAGAAGCCTTCGTTGCCCTTAGTCTATTTTTTTTGTGCCAAGATCCTCTCTAGTCACACCTTATTTGAAACACTATAAAAATCTTGGTTACGTAAAACACTGGAAAGAGCCAGAGACCCCAGCTATTGATGGATGTGGCTTTTAAAAGCCTTAGATGTAATGGAAATGGATAAATTAACAACGTTAATGAGAGATAACATAACTAAAGAAGGAGAAGCAGTATGGGATCCATTGTTGAAGTATTGTAGAAAGAGATGGTCAAACTGCGATTAGAAACAGAGAGATGAGGAGTTTTGTTGCCTAGAGAATGGGAAACGAGTGTTTCTTAAAAATGTATGGTAAATGAAACATAAAAAGAGACATAGTTCTAAGAGAAGAAAGAATAATGGATATAAATTAATGAGATGGAGAATGATTTTGAAGAAAGAGGAATATATAATGATGCTGTAAAGAAGGATGCTAACTTAATGGACTGAAGAAGAAAAGGTTACGGAAGGAGTGGGGAGGGAATGGCAAAGAATAACAATGCAAAGAATACGGGTTAAATAAGAATGTATTTTATCAAGTGTGTAAATAAAGAATATTTTGGGGGGAATCTTGGTTACGCAGAGAGAGAGAAAAGTTGAAATGAACCAAAATGGCATAGGAGAAATATACCATCCACGTGGGGTGTATATTCACCCCATTATTTCCCATCCCTGGTTTTTGATAGCACTTTAAATAGGCGCAAAACATTTCTGATCAGAAACAACGCGGGGGGCGGAATAAACGGAGGCCTACACCTTCATTGGAAGGTATATTAGAAGCATTACACCTCCAGCGTTTCCCTCTTTAGGAAAGGGCTGTCTGTGCTGAACTTGGTCCCAAACTCTTCTCTTTTTGGTTTGCCCTTCCAGAGATACGTAGAAAAAGCATCCATGGTCCCATTGTTGGAGTGGAAAAATTTAATGAACTCTCCAAACCTCGAGTCTACGCCTTTGAGGCCCCCCGTCCACCCAGGATCTCCAGAGCGGCTCTCGAATATGTTCCTAGCCCTCGCATTCTTGAAATCAGCCGTCCGATGAGAGTAAGAGGCAAAGTGTCTCACATGATGTAGGGGTTGCGCTTCCTTGACTTTGGTCCGACTGAAAACTTGATTAAAGGATCTCAGACCTAAAAACTGGGCATGATGTGTCGTCATTTTGAAATAATTTCTTGGTTAGCATTGTGGTGGGTTGGATAAAATGTTGAGCCCAACACAGCTCTTGGTCGCGGGTGTCACTTTTACTACAGCTTGGAAATGCTCCTCTGTCTTGAGAATAAACATGGGTTATGTGAGTTGTTTGCCTTCAAGTTGTTTCCAACTTATGGTGGCGCTTAAGGCAAACCTGTCACAGGGCTTTCTTGGCAAGCTTCTTCAGAACGGGTTTGCCATTGCCATCGTCTGAGGTTGAGAGATTGTGACTTGCCTAAAGTCACCCAGTAGGATTTAATTACTGAGTTGGGGTTCTTGTTCTCCATAGTCCGATGCTCAAACCACTACATCGTGCAATTTCCTTTTTATTGACCCTGTCTTGTAACAGATTTCCCCCAGTATCTTTCCAAGCTTAGCTCTACGGACCATCTAGTTTCCCTTATTTCCTTGATAGATCCCCCTGACTTTCCAACACCATCTTCTCCTTTGTAGTTCTCTTACCACCTTAGTCAAAATCATCCAGGACTCCAACCCAAAACCTGTGTATGCGATAGGAACCCCTTCTGGTGAGCAACCCAAGGCTGCCTATTGCAGAAGCAAGTAGTAGTAGTCTCCTCTCAGCCTCCACCTGAAGTACCACTCTTTAGGCATCCTATTGATGCTCTGCGAAATGGTTTATGTGGATCAGAATATGGATTATGTCCTAAGAAGACTAGATTCTGTCTTCAACTATGTGGTTCTCTAGGATCTAAAAACAAGATACAGCAGTACATGTAAATGTTTTAGACTCTTAGGCCCAATCTGCACTGAAGAAATAATGCAGTTTGACTCGCCTTTAACTGCCATGGCTCAATGCATTGGGATTCTGGGGTTTCATAGCGTGGCAGAATGGGGTTGGACTGGATGGCCCTTGGGATCTCTTCCAACTCTATGGAGTTTATCACACTGGGGCCAATTTCGGCATTGAAGAGAGATTAAAGCGCATTTAAAGCATCCCGCAAGTGGAGTGGAAATGGCGAGTAACTGCGCAAATGATTTTCACACGCAATTGCACAAATAAAGTGATATCAGAAATGCACTGTTGCTGAAATCCCCAAAGAAAAAAAGATGCACATTAATGCTTCTTTATAACCACTCTAACGGCAGGTTTTGTGCAACGTTGTGTGAAATCATTTTGTGTAATTGTGCGATTTCCCCAGGATATTCACGGGATAAACTCCCAAACTCCTTCGTATGATAAAATCCTATGATTCTGGGCATCGCGATTGAAGAAGGATATTGTCAAGCTTGAACATGTCTAGAGGAGGGCAACCAAAATGGTGAAACGTCTCGAAGCCATGCCCCATAAGGAGCGGGTTAGCGAGCTGGGTATGCTTACCCTGAGGAACGGAAGATTAAGAGGCGACATGATAGCCATGCTTCAATATTTGAAACGATCTCCTACTGGGGATGGAGCAAGCTTGTTTCCTGATGCTCCAGAGACTAACACACAGAGCAATGGATGCAAACTACAGGAAAAGAGATTTCATTTAAACATTAGAAATAGCTTCCTAATAGTAAAAGCTGTTCAACAGTGGAATAGATTTCCTTGGAATGTAGTAGAGTCTCCTCCTTTGGAGGTTTTTAAACAGAGGCTGGATGACCATCTGTTTGGAGGGATTTAATTGTTTCTTTCTGCATGGCAGAATAGGGTTGGACTGGATGGCTCTTGAGGGATCCCTTCCAGCTCTATGTTCTCTAATGCGGTGTTACTCTTTTCTGCCTTACGTTACCAAGCATTCTCAACAATGTTCTGCAAGGCATCTACTGTTTTATGGCAAGAGCACTGTCTGGCCATTGTAGATCCATCAAACAAATCTGAGGCAGTAGGCTGAAGTCTACGACAGCTCATGCTACCAACCCCTTTCTTTCAGTTACTGTACTTAAAGGTGCTACAAGATCTCTTTTCGTACTGATTTAAGTGACTAACACAACTACATCTTTGAACTGTAGATCAGTGTTATTCAAAGTGGCGGTGCAAGGCCAGTGCTGGTCCATGGCAGGTTTCCAGGAAAGAAGGTGGGGAAAGTTGCAAGTGGGCACAAAAGGGCTCACTGTATATTACTTGTGCCTGACTTCAGATCCCTTGCCATGCACTACTTTAGAAGTGGGTGGAAAATAGGTGGAGACCAATGGGTACATCTCTGCTTGATTTGCAGTAAGCCAGCAAGGGTTTCTAACGCCCTGAAGTTTAATAATACTGAGAAGGCAACATAAAGCTCTCCCCAGTCCTAAACATATTTTTATTTATATATATCCTGCTTTTTGTGAAAACAATCAAAGCGGCATACAGTACAACATTTAAAATCATACAAATATATACGCCATGTCACCCCTTAAGAAAGAATTAAACAATCAGAATTACCTCAATTATCTCCCCTCACCTTTTGCCTCAGATTTCCACATCTGCTCCTCCTATCTGCCTCACATTTTACTTCATTCTTCCCAACTGGTCCTCCACCAATTCCTCATGTTTCACCAGTTTTCCTCACTAACTTTCCTATTTCTCCCTCACATTTTACCTCATTTTTACCTATCTATCCCAAATATCTCTCCCCCATGTTTTAACTCACTTCTTCGCACTTGCCCTAGATACCTCTCCTCACCTTTTGCCTCAGTTTTCCCCACACGCTGTTCCTATCTTCCTCACATATTACCTCACTTCTCCCTACCTGCTTATCCTACATCTCTCCCAAGTTTTTTTTACTTCAGTTCCTCCTGCCCCAAATATCTCCCCTATTACTTACTTCAGTTTTCCCCACCTGCTCTTCCTAACTCTCCCTGACATTTTACCTCAGTTCTCCCCACATGCCCCAGGTATCCTTCTCACATTTTGCCTCAGTTCTCCCCACCTAGCCCAAATATTCCCCCCTCACTTTTTACCTCAGTTTTCCCCATCTGCTCCTCACTTCTGCCTTACATTTTACCTCAGTTTCCCCCACCTTCCCCAGGTATCTCTCCTCAACTTTTACTTCAGTTTTCCCCACATGCTGTTCCTATCTTCCTTATGTATTACCTCACATTAGACTACCTGCCTATCCTATCTTCCTCACATTTTACCTCAGTTCACACTACCTGCCTATCCTACCTCTCACCTCACATTTTACCTGTTTCCCCATCTACTACTACCTCTCTCACACCTTTTACTTCCATTCCACCACCTACCCCAAATATCTCCCCTCACCTTTTACCTTTCACCTTTTACCGTCTATTATCCCCTCTGTTGTAAGCCACCCAGATTCCCAGTGATTGGGCGACATATAAATAAATCCTATTATTAAGTTTTTCCTATCTGCTCCTCCTATTCCCCTCACATTATACCTCAGTTCTTCCCACCTGCCCTTCTAATCTATCCCTCACCTTTTACCTCACTTCCCCCACCTACTCCAAACATCAGTTCATCTTTTACCTTGGTTCCCTCACCTACCCAAAATATCTCCCCTCACCGTCTACCTCAGTTTTCCCCATCTACTCCTCCTTTCTACTTTACATTTACCTCAGTTCTCCCTACCTGCCCCAGGTATCTTCCCTCACATTTTACCTCCGTTTCCCCCCCCTGCCCCAAATATGTCCCCTCACTTTTTACTTCAGTTTTCCCTATCTGCTCCTCCTATCTCTCTTCACATTTTACCTTGGTTCTTCCTATCTGCTCCTCACCTCTGTCTTACATTTTACCTCAGTTGTCCCCACCTGTCCCAGGTACCTCCCCTCACTTTTTGCCTCAGTTTTCCCCCCACATGCTCTTCCTATTATGTGCCTCACATATTCTCAGTTCCTCATGCCTCAAATATCTCCCAACACATTTTACCTCATTTTCCTCATCTGCTCTTGCTATCTCCCTCACATTTTATCTCAGCTTCCCCTTCTGATCCTACTACCTCTCCCTCACCTTTTACCTCAGTTCCTCTATCTGTCCGAAATATCTTCCCTCACCTGATACATGAGTTTCCCTATCTGCCCAAGGTATTTCCCCTCATATTTTACCTCAGTTCCCCCACCTACTTCAAACATTTTTCCTCATTCTTTACCCCCGTTTTTCCCACCTGCTCTTCCTATGTCTCTCACTTTTTACCTCCGTTTTCCCTCTCTTCTGCTTCTATCTCCCCTCAAATTTTACCTCAGTTTTCCCCACCTCCCCTCCTACCTCTCCTTCACATTTTACCTCAATCCTCCACCTACCCCAAATATCTCCCCTCATCTTTTACCTCAGTTCTCATCTGCTCCTCCTATCTACTTTATATTTTACCTCAATTTACCCCACCTGGTTCTCCTATGTAGTTTATATTTTATCTCAGTTCTCCCCACCTACTTCAAATATCTCTCCTCACCTTTCAGTTTTCCCCACCTGCTCCTCCTATCTACCTCATATTTTACCTCCGTTTTGCCCACCTGGCTGCCCCAGGCATCTCCCTTCACCTTTTGCCTCAGTTTCCTCAACCTGCTCTTCCTAAGTTTCCTCACCTGCTCCTACCTCTCCCTCAAATTTTACCTCAGTTCCCCCACCTACCCCAAATGTCTCCCCTCACGTTTTACCTGTTTCCCCATCTGCTCCTCCATACATTTTACCTCAGTTATTCCTACCTGCCCCAGGTATTTCTCCTCAGTTTTTCCCACCTCCCCTCCTACCTCTCCCTCCAGTTTTACCTCAGTTCCCCCACCTACCCCAAATACCTCCCCTCATCTTTTACCTCAGTTTCCCCCATCTGCTGCTCCTCCTATCTACTTTACATTTTACCTCAATTTACCCCACCTGGTCCTCCTATGTAGTTTACATTTTACCTCAGTTCTCCCCACCTACCCCAAATATCTCCCCTCACCTCTCAGTTTTCCCTACCTGCCCCAGGTATCTCCCCTCATCTTTTACCTCAGTTTCCTCCATCTGCTGCTCCTCCTATCTACTTTACATTTTACCTTAATTTACCCCACCTGGTCCTCCTATGTAATTTACATTTTACCTCAGTTCTCCCCACCTACTCCAAATATCTCCCCTCACCTCTTGGTTTTCCCTACCTGCCCCAGGTATCTCCCCTCACCTTTTACCTCAGTTTCCCCAACCTGATCTTCCTACATTTCCCCATCTGCTCCTACCTCTCCCTCAAGTTTTACCCCAGTTCCCCCACCTACCCCAAATATCTTCTCTCACCTTTTACCTCAGCTTTCCCTATCTGCCCCAGGTATTTCCCCTCACATTTTACCTCAGTTTTCCCCACCTCCCCTCCCTCAAGTTTTACCTCAGTTCCCCCACCTACCCCAAATACCTCGCCTCGCCTTTCACCTCAGTTCCCCCATATACTCCTCCTGACATTTTACCTCAGTTATTCCTACCTGCCCCAGGTATTTCTCCTCAAGTTTTACCTCAGTTTCCCCACCTACCCCAAATACCTCGCCTCACCTTTTACCTCAGTTTCCCCATATACTCCTCCTCCTATCTACTTTACATTTTACCTCAGTTTTGCCCACCTGGCTGCCTCAGGTATCTCCCCTCACCTTTTACCTCAGTTTCTGCAACCTGCTCTTCCTAAGTTTCCCCATCTGCTCCTACCTCTCCCTCAGCTTTTACCTCAGTCCCCCCCCCTTCCTCCCCCTATGCCCCTCCCCCCCCCCCCCCCCCCCCCCCAGCCAATCAGCGGAGGCCCCCCCCCCGGGGCCCCCCCCCCCCCCCCCCCGCACGGCCGTTCGCACTCGGCTATGGCGGAGGTGAGTGTGTGAGAGAGTGTCAGCGGAGGGCTCCCCCCAGAAAGTGGGGCTCCCCTCCCTCCCTCCCCCCCTCCCCTCCAGGGCCAGGGCGGGGCTTGCGTTGGGGGCGCCCCTGGGGGAGGAGGAGGAGGAGGGAGTGGGGCAGGGCTTTGGGGGCAGCCCCCCAAGTGGGACCTACCTCAGGCAGGTGAGGGGTCCCTGAAAGCAGGTGGGGCTTATTTGGGGGTCACTCTGGGAAGGTGTGGGGCTGAGTCTAGGGGGCTCAGTTGGGACTTTTCCTGGGGGATTTGGGGAATGGGGGGCTGGAAGGGTTTGAGGGGTTCCCGGAGTAAACTTAGGGGTCTTACTCGCTCTCTAAACCCAGGCTCCCCCCAACTACTCCCTGCAACTAGTCTCCCCCAACCCCAGGCTCTCCTCAAGCTATTCCCCCTTAACTGCTCCCCCCTCAAACTATTCCCCCTAACGCTAGGCTCCTCCCCAACTACTCCCCCTAACTATTACTCTCCTAACCCTAGGCTCCCCCCAACTACTCTTCCCCTAACCCTTGGCTCCCCTAACTCCTTCCCTCTAACCCCTAACCCCCCCCCCCTTCCCAACTACTCCCCCTCCACTGCTCCCCCTCTAAACCCAGACACCCCCTCAACCATTCACCCTACCAGCTGGGATACTTTTTCCTAAGGGAGTGTACCCAATGTTCACAGAGGTTTAAGGTCTTTTGGGGGTGCAGCTGTGGAGGTGTGACTGCTGTGGGTCCTCTAGACTATCCCTCTCAGTCTGGAGAGGGAAAGCAATAATTTGGAGGTGCAACTGATGTCCCTGAAGCTTTGGTCATTCTGAGGGGCATTGCAAGGGACTGGGATGCAGGAGATAAGATGGGTTCTGTAGGGTTCTTTTGGGGGGGGGGTAACAGTGATCATGGGGTTCCCTCTGTTCTGAAGGGACATCAACAGAAAGAAAGGGGTGCCAAGACACTTCAATGGGGACAGGACTTAATGCTTTGATGGGGAAGGATGTGAAGCAGCGAGAGTGAATTTTTTGGGGGGAGCATCCCATAAAACTTGTGAACCGTTTGTGATTCCTCTGGGAATCTGGGGAGAGACAGCCAAGTTGTTTAGTTATGGGGCCGACAAGGAAGACCTGAAGCTGTTATTAGGGTGCGATCATAAGGTCTGGGCAGACAACCTTGTTGGACTACAGTTCCCATCTTTCCTGCCCACTGGCTATGGGTGGCGGGGGCTGATGGGAGTTCCACCCCAACAGTGTCTGTCTGGGGCTCCAGTTTGGTTTTTCTATTAGTGATATGAACCTTTATTGCATCTTAATTTTGGTTTGTTTTTTTTTTGGTAAGCTGCCTTGAGTCCCAGAGTTGGGGAAAAGGTGGAATATAAATATCAGCATCAATAACAACAACAACAACAACAACAGAGATAATAATATTAACCCCTAAAGTTTGGCAGGATGAGGAGAAGCAGATTGAATCAGCCAAGATTAACAGATACAGGAGCAATGGGTTTGTGTTATATTTTATCGAAAGTGTGCACATTTTGAAGTTGGTGAGAGCAAAGAAAGAAACTTTTGAAGTGCTGGATGCGGGTGCAGTTCAGAAATTTGGCGCTCAGACACAACTTGGGCTGTGGAAATTGGAGCAGTGTGTGTGTTTTTTCGTGCAACTGGTGTGAGTGAAGTTGTGAATCCTGGCTGTGAAAGAGGTCCAGCTGGAATCAAGGCGATAACTTAGAGGGAGATGAAGTAGAAGGGAAATTGACCAAGAAAGGGCTTGGAAATAGCTATTAACCAAGGTGTTTGAGGCGGTGTAGTGGTCTGAGCGTTGGTCTACGACTCTGGAGATCAGGGTTCGAATCCCCGCTCGGCTACGGAAACCTATTGGGTGATTTTGGGCAAGTCACACACTCTCAGCCCCTGAAAACACTGCGATAGGTTCGCCTTAGGGTTGCCATAAGTTGGAAATGACTTGAAGGCACACAAGAACAACAAGCCATAACTTTTGGAAGAGGCAGAGGCACATCTGAGATGTCTGATGGAAAGCGATGTTGGACCAAACAGCATCCGAGACATACAGGTGAACATAAGAAGAATTTGCAATTCTGGGCCAATATCAATGGGGGGGTCATTGAGGAATCAATGGCACAACGAATGAAGTAAACCTTGTAGCTCATGTTTGGTGTGTTCTGCATGTGTTTGAAACCCATCATCCCCAGTTGTCGTTGCTACTACTGGCCATGCTGGAGAGGGATATGGGGGTTGTAATGCAAAACAAGTGAAGAGCCACGTTGTACAAAGATGTGATTATTTATATATTTGTGTGTTTATTGAATTATATCCAATCTTTTACCCAAGATGAAGTCCAAGTTAGCTTTGTGGTAACCTGTAGGAGCTTTTGAAAGGTTGAATTGGTGACATTTAGGACTGTTTGACAGCGGGAGATGCTGCCTTCTGTCACAGGAAAGGCTTGGGTTGTGTCTTCTTGCGTGACAGAATGGGGCTGGGTTGCATGGCCTTTGAGGTTTCTTCCAACTCTGTGGTTGTAGAGAGGAAGAGGATCAAGTGGAAGGGAAAGTTAGTCTTTATGTATATGTAAGTGTAAGGAACTTTTCAGGAAGCAAACTAGCAAAGTGAAGGTCAGAGGACAACATGTTTCACATTTAAATTCCTATTGGCTTTCCTTGGATTTGGGGTCCTCTTTAAATTCTATGTGTATATATATATATATATATATATGTGTGTGTGTGTGTGTGTGTGTGTGTCTTCAAGCGACCCCATGAATTTTATAGGGTTTTCTTAGGCAAGAAATCCTCAGAGCTGATCTTGCCAGTTCTTTCCTCTGAAATAGAGTCTGCAGCAGCTGGGATTCTCACATCCAAGGACTAACCAGGGTTGACCCCGCTTAGCGCCTTAAGATCAGATGAGTTCTGGTGCCTTTAGGATATGTATGCCACTAAAAAAATCTAACACATTAACATAAAAGCCAAAATCCTGTCTGAGTGAAAAGATGTTTGCCTGCCGGTGGAAAGAGAGTAGATGGGGAACCAACTGAACCTGCCATGGATTTGGAGCCACCACTGAAAAGATGCTTCTGTCTTCACCAAATGCAGGAAAGCCTTCCCCCAGAGATTGTGTAAGTTGGTCAGGCTCAGAAAAGGAGATACGGTCTTTCAGATATTCTGGGCCCAAGTCATATTGGGATATAAAGGTCTGAATAAAAACACTTTTAATTGTGCCTGGAAATGGACCAATACTCAGTCGAAGAGTATATTTACTTTTATTTGTCTAGAACACTTTTATACTTGTCCATCAAAAAGCGGATTGGAGTGTCTTACAATCTAGACTTGGCATTTCTAGGCAAAGGACAAGCTTCATGGATGCAGAGTCGGATCACAGCCCTATTAAAGAGTTGTACCTAGCCATTGGATTCAACCGCCATTTCAAATCAAAGACCATCCAGTGCAGCCCCATTCTGCCCCATAGGAAGACACAATCCAAGCACTCCCATCCAACCTCCGTTTAAAAACCTCCAAAGAAGGAGACTCCACCACTTTCTGAAGAAGCATGCTGTCAAACAGCATTCATCGTCGGGAAGTTCTTCCTAATGTTGAGGTGGAATCTCTTTTCCAGTAGTTTGTTATTGGATGCACATTTAAGGAAGATGGCTCCTGCTGCTTCCACCAAAATGGAAAATTAGAAGTTGAGTGTCATCGTCATCGTGTTGACAAAGCATTGTCCCTACATGATCAAACTCAGCAGCAATGGTGGTAAGAAGGAGATGGAGTCACCCAAAGTAAGGTCCACTGGGAAGCCCAAACCTGGAGCCAACCCTGGAGGAGGTGGACCTACTCAGGAAGATGTTGCCTATGGAAGGTATGACAGCTCCGATGAACACCAAAGTATTGCCATAATACTAAGGCCAAATCCTAGAGATGTGGCTGGAACTTAGTCACGGCCCTGTTTGGTTGAACCTCGTGTTATTTTCAAACATCCCAAGCCTGTAATTCTGCAGAGCTTGTTGGAGTCCTGAGTCCTGAGGCCTTTCCGATGTAACAACTAAGTGCTTTTTACAAAGAAGTATAGATTGTTTAGGTGGAACCTCTCTTCTTGTCCTTTGAGTCCATTGGTTCGTGTTCCAGTCTTTGGAGCATCAGAAAACAAGCTTGCTCCATCTTCTACATGTCATCCCTTCAGTTGTTTAAATCATGTCACTTCTCAGTCTTCTCTTCCCCAAGGAGTTTATCACACGGGGACCATATGTACTTTACTTGCATCCCGATAATGATTAAAATGTCCACATCCCGTAAAAGTGTGCAAATAATTTTCACACGCAGAACACAATAACGTGTTAGAGGCTCATTACTAAAGAGGGTAGTACACACATTTGGTTTTCACACTGATGCATGTTAATCCTGTTGATGGTTTGGGAATCGCGTTTGTACCCGTGCGCCCAGAAGAATTAGTTGCGTCACCAGAAGTCACACATGGCAGCAAACAAAATCACCCAGAGAAATAAACACTTTTATTTACACAATTTTCTTTCTAAAAATATACTTTACTATCCCTTACTTTCCCAGAAATGGTATCCGACCTAAGTAAAAAGAACAAAATGTTACCCAAAATACAGGAACATTATTTCCTATGACACACTGGCTGTCCTCACTGCAGAAATAATCCAGGTTGACACCACTTGAGCCCTGGCTCAATGCTCTGGAATCCTGGGATCTGTAGTTTTGTGAGCCATTTAGCCTTCTCTGTCAGAGAGCTCTGGTGCCACAACAAACAACGACTCCCAGAATCCCATAGCATTGAGCCATGGCAGCTAAAGCAGTGTCTTCCTGGATTATTTCTGCAGTGTGGATGCAACAAGTACCTGTCTCCATAGGCAGCATTTTCTTTCGTTTAATGTATTTTGTGATGACAGGAATACAAGACTATCAATGCCTGGTATAATTAAGGCTATCTATTTTCACTGGTGTCAGAGGCAGTGGGAAAGCCATTGTGGCATAATGGTTTCATTGTAGAATGGGAGACTCTGGAAACCCACCTTGGGTGAGTCAAGCTGTCTCAGCTTTAGAAGAAAGCAATGGCAACCCTCGGTATGAATTTGGGTAAGAAAACCCTGGGATGGGGTCGCCATAAATCAGAGTTAACTTGAAGGCAGATCAAAGTAAATTTGGCATATTGAATGTTGCAGATGTGGAGCAGGGAAAAGAATCTAATTTTTCGAAAGGGGGACTAATGTTATAATGATCATCATCATCATCATCATCTGTATGATTCCAACTCATGCCACAAAAGCTAAAATGTTCCTTTAAGTTAGTATTTTGTGGGTTTTTCGGGCTATGTGGCCATGTTCTAGCAGAGTTTCTTTCTGACGTTTCGCCAGCATGTATTCCTTCATATGGAAAAGTCTGGTGTTTTCTCTTGAATGGGCTTGGTTATGTTCTTCGCTTCCACATCTGGCATCCGTTGGATTCTTTCTGCAAGCAGACATGGCGATCTCTAGTGAGAATATCTCCTAAGTCACTAATAAGACACTAGGGACCAGCGCATTGCAGCACATGTGCTCATAGCTTTTAAGTTGAAGGAATCTTCTTTGCAGTTTTCCTAGTAGGCAAAGAACTGGTATTTCCAGGGCTGTGTCTTTCAGTTCGGTGCCCTAGCACTGCCTAAAGTTTGGTATTCTTTCAGAGGGCATTGTGTGTCAGCTACAATTTAATTATGGGTTCTTCTACCTTCAGTGTCCGTAGGTTTTCCTTCTGTTGCACAATAAGGTGATTATCCTTATTCTGCTTCTTTATTTTTAATGGCCAGAGTTAGGGTTTGATATCAAGCTGGTGAAGAATAAGAAAGGTTCAGGGGAAGAGGAGTGAATAGACCGATATAGTGGGCAGAAGAAAAATGAGGCGGAATTAGATGTATAAAAATGGTGGGATGGAGCACATCTGTTTCATGCACAAGGCCTGAGGTTCAATCTCTGGCTGCTCCACAATGGGTAACACTGCATTTGGAGACCCAGGCTGCATCTACACTACGGGAATGATGCTGTTTGACACCGCTTTAACTGTCATGGCTCCATCCCAGGGAATCCTGGGGTTTGTAGTTTGTTGTGACATCAGAGATCTCTGAGAGAGAAGGCTAAATATCTCACCAGATTACAAATTCCAGTATTCCATAGCATTTTGCCATGACAGTTAAAGCGGTGTCAAACGGCATCATTCCCGTAGTATGGATGCAGCCTGGGTCTCCAAATGCAGTGTTATCCATTGTGGAGCAGTCAGAGATTGAAGTGCATTAATTTCAAAGGGTTGGTGCTTTGTATTCAGGAACCTACCTAGGCTTTTACTGGACTGGGGGAAACATTCTGCCTGAGAATGTGGGGGAGTCACTGCCATTCAACAAACACAATACAGCATTAGTCTACATGGTCAAACGATCTCACAAGGGAAGGCATTCCTAAACCTGGGGGTTGGATGTATTGAGGATGGCTGGACAGAAAGATCTCTCTCTGCAGTTGTTTTTAGGATACCCACATTTCTCAAGTTAGTGACAAACACTATATTTGTGCTGGAAGTTGACCATAGAGTCACCCCGGAGGGCCTACAGGTGCCTAGAGAGGTAGTCTCTAGGCATGAGGAGGTCCTCCAGCGCAACTCATTTGCTATGCGTTGGATTTCCACCTTTGAGCAGAAGTTGACCATAGAGTCAACTTGGAGGGCCTCCAGATGCCTAGAGAGATCTTTTCTTTCTGAGTGCAGGTAAGTGAAACTGGTTACTAGTCCCCGGAATGTGAGGGTAGGACTGTATTAACAAACTACTGCTCTGGTTATACTCACCATTGGTAAGGCTGTCAAAGGTTGATGGGACCTAGAGTTCTCTTGCATCTAGAAGACTGCTGATTCTTCAGCCCTGTTGTATAGGAAGGTGTTAAAAAGGCTGGAAATAGTGAAAAACATATAAGAATGTGTCATTTCTTCTTTTTTTAAGGCCTCGGTTGGGAGGCAAAGCCCAAGGGTTGTATCCTTCCCTGCCCGTAACTTATGTCCTGGGAGACCCAGCCTTCATACCACGGCAGGTAAGTATTACTTGAATCTACCCATTGGTTTATGCCACTCTCCGGCCACTGCAGCCCATCTAAATTCACTATCCTACACCTTCCCTACCTCAGTGCCATCCAGAAGTTTTAGTGTCAAACTCTGCATTGGCTAGAGGAGTCTGCTGAAGCATTATTAATAGTGTCAGAGTGGTTGATGGGATCACAGGTTACAGCTGCTATTTCTTCTGTCTCACCCCCTCCCCTTCACTCCACGCAGTGGTTTCTATGGGCTCAGCTGACCATCGCTTCAACCTGGCTGAGATCCTGTCGCAAAACTACGGGGTGCGGGAAGAGACGGAAGAAGAGGAAGACGAGGAGGAGCATCGAGAAGAGGAGAAAGCAAAGCCTTTTGAAGAACTAGACAAGAGCTTCAATGCCTCCCAGGTAGGGAATTTTCCATCTGCGTGCAAAAAGTCCCAGTTCAGTCCTCAGCATCTGAAGTAAGACGGGTAAATCCCTTGCATGAAAGCCTGGAAAATAGCTGCCAGCCAGTGTTAACAATATTGGGATAAACTGGACCAGCAGCTGTTTCAGTTGCCTGGATTGCCCCCTTCAGCATTCCCATGACTTCTGTGCCAGAACCCAGTGTAATTCTTGGTCTCCCCTTGATCACAAACACAGATAAAAGTTATTGATATCAAATGAGCTTTATTGGTGGTAAATGTTGCAGCAGATGTTCTACAGCAGAGATACCTTTTGTGGATGGGTTCCAACATCCCCTCACAGCCAGTGGAAGACCATAAATTGTACCCAGATGATCACCTGCTGGTGATCATATTCAATCCCCATTGCTGGCTGTAGGGGGGGGGGCTGGATTGGGGTGTACTCCTTCCATGGTGAGGCTTATGAAAGGTGGACTCCCAAAGACATTTTATAGCAGAAGCAAAGAAGGAACGTCCAGGGGGTGCAAGCATGACCTGTTCCCTCCCTTCATAGCTATGGAAACTATGAAAGCAGGATTGTTGCTGTTAACCGCTGTCGAGTCGATCCCGACTCATGGCGACCCCATGGATGAGACATCTTCAAGAACCCCTATCCTCCACTGCTCCATTCAGGTCCTACAAATTCATACCTGTCACCTTAATAGAGTCCATCCATCTAGACTAAACAGAGTCCATCTATCTTCCTCCCTTTCTACGTCACTCCACCTTTCTTAGCATTATTGTCTTTTCCAGATGCCTTCTCATGATGTGACCAAAGTATGATAGTCTCAATTTGATCATTTTGGCTTCAAGGGAGAGTTCAGGTTTTATCTGTTCTAGGACCCATTTGCTTGTCGTCTTGGCTCTCCACAGTATCCTCAGCACTTTTCTGCAGCATCACATCTCAAATGAGTTGCTTTTCTTCTTATCTGCATTCCTCACTGTCCAGCTCTCACTTCTGTACCTGGTGATGGGGAATACAATGGCTTGGACAATTCTAACTTTGGTGCTCAGTTGTCTATCTTTACATTTTAGGATCTTCATAACTGCTCTTCCCATTCCTAGTCTTCATCTTTTTTTCTTGATTGCAGTCACCATTCTGATCAGTGTTTGATACCTGGTATGGGAACCCTTTAACTGTTTCGATTTCCTCATCTTCTAGGTTGCATTTATGTATTTCTGTGGTCAGTATTTTTTTCCCTTTATGTTCAGCAGTAAGGCTGAAAGCCTTTTTGAAAGCAGGATAGTAACAGAAAAGTTGACTCCCTCGGTCTGTTCCCATATCTTTTTTCTAACCTCAAATGGCCAAGCTAATGGTGCTGCTGCTTTAGAGGAGTCCTCCATAGCTATTGAACCAGTTTCTCTTTCTTCTCCTTCAGAACACAGAAATGCCCTTTGAGGAACTGTTGGCGCTCTATGGCTATGAGGCCTCTGACCCCATCTCTGAGCAAGAGAGCGAGAGCAATGATGCTGCTCCCAACCTCCCGGACATGACCCTAGATAAGGTAAGAGATCATCTGGGGCAACTGTGACTTGCCCAAGACCATTCAGTGGGGTTTGTGGCCAAGCGGAAGATCAAACCCTGGTCTCCAGAGGAGCAATCTAACATTCAAACCACTACCAAAAAGCAAAAAGGCAGCATACGTGGCTCTCCTCCTTCTCCGTGTCTTTATGCACACAGCAGCCTTGTGAAGTAGCTCAGGCTGTGGAAGAGAGAATGATCCAGGGACTCCCAGTGAACATCATGGCTTACATGGAGTCCCTCTCCAGCTCTATCACATGGGGCTGGTGTGTTGCTGGACTGCAACTTCCAGCATCCCCTAGCCATCATAATCAGTGGTAAGGAATACTGGGAGTTGAAGTCTAACAATATCTAGTGGGCTACACAGTTCCAACCCCTGCTGTAACCAGTGCACAACCCTGTCTGTCTGTGTTCCACCCTTCTGCATCACAATACTGTGTCAATTTTTGCAAAAAGTGAAACTTCAAAAATCTATTAGAATGTATTTATTTATTTAGATGTATTTATTTCTAGATACAGTAAAAGAGGTGACTGTTACAACAGATAAAAACAGCTTTAAAGAAGAATCAGTCCACCCCCCCGCCCCCGTGTGTGTGTGCTGTTCCACACCACAGAAGTAAAGCAGTTTGACACCACTTTAACTATTATGGCTCCATGTGGAATTTTGGGATTTGTAATCCTGTGTCATATTCAGGCTGATCTGTCAGAGAGCTCTGGTGCCTCACCAAACTACAAATCCCAAGATTCTGTTGAATAGAGTCATGGCAGTTAAAGTGGTGTTCAACTTCTTTATTTCTGTCATGTGGATACATGTTCTGTGTCTCACACACATACACTTCGCATATTCACACCCACACAGCCCTGTTTTCAGGTCAGATACTTGTCTGAAAAAAGATATCATGATGAGCAAGAAGAGGATGAACCTCCTATGGCATGGAGTTCCACAGCTCACAAGGCTACAGAAAGCCATCTTCTAGATGTCAGTGCAGTTGTACCTGTGACACAGTTGCGATGTGAAGGAAATGTCTTTTTAAATGTTGTTAAGGATTTGTTTTCAAGGATGTATTAAACATTGTTATATATATTATATTAAGCATTTGTGAAATAAGTCCTTTTTAGTGTGTTGGGTAGAGGAAGTCCTTTTTGCAACCTTGTCCCAAGCCTTTGAAGACTTTCCTGGTCAGGAACAGTAAAATACTATGTAGGTTAACCAATAATTTCTTACAGTCTTTCTCCTCTTTCCTTCCACTTGCTGTTTAAAGGAACAAATAGCAAAGGATCTGCTTTCTGGGGAAGAGGAAGAGGAGACGCAGTCTTCGGCTGACGATCTCACTCCTTCAGTCACTTCCCATGATGCGTCGGATCTTTTTCCCAACCAAACTGGCTGTAAGTTTATTTTATTTATTTAGAGTATTTATACCTCACCTCTCAGCCAAAAAGGCTCCCAGAGGATTTACAAATAGTTTGACAGTTCCCTGACCTCAGACTTACACAAAATGCAAGCAAAAAGGATGATGGTAGCGGAGGGGAATAAATCCAGTAAATGCTGTCTTTTCTTCTTTCTCTCAGAAGCCAAATCAGTAGTAGTTAGTATGTAGGGAGGGCCGCTCATCAGCTGCTGGGGCCAATACAAAATGGAGATGTGCCTAGTTTCTCTTCTCTCCCTCAGAAGCCAGAGCAATGGCAGTTGGAATATGGAAGGAGGGCCTCTTACTAGCCACTTGGACCAAAGCACAAACAGTGTGTTTGGCTGAGATGCATGCATGGCTCCAGAGGGGAAAGAGCAGAGCTGTGGTATTTTGTGTGTGTGTGCCAATGGTATCTCCATGTTAATGGAGCAGTGAATCCTCTCCAGATTGAGCCCACATTCATCTTACATATAAGTAAAGGACAAGTGGTTTTCAATCTTCAGAGTCTCCAGCGTCATTTTGGAAAGAGCTGAAGCAAACATTTGTAAGAAAGAGGCGAAGGGGTCTTTACAAACTACAAACAAGCTATAGTTAAGTTTGGCATTAATGTCCACATTCTGTTAATGGTATTCTATGAAGTAAAGCATGTTCTCTGTATCATCATTCAGAGTCTGCAGTTTTTTAAAAAAATAAAATCTTACTTTTATCTCTCCAAAAGCAAACTTTCTTGCTGATGAAGACAAGGGTCCCTGCTCTTCCCCGTCTGCTTCCTTCTCAGCTGAGGACTCTGAAGAAGACTCTCTCCCCCCAAATGACTGCAAGAAGGTAAGTCTTGGGAATCCATAGCTGGCATTATCATTCCATGTTCCATTTGGAGAGGACATAGAGTGACTAAGGATAAGAGGCTGTGAAACGTTGGTGGGAAAGACTATTTCCTCAGATCTTGCATCTACCCTGATTCTCTTCCCAAAGCAATTTTTGCTGTCAAAAAATTAGCAAGAGGGTGCAGTGCCTCCTCTTCTGCGAAAGAAGTTATAGTATCTGAAGAAGCAGACCAAATCTATGAAAGCTAATGCTACAACTTCTTTTGCTTAGTAAGTCTCAAAGGTGCTACGACAGGGGTAGGCAATCTTTTTGAGCCGGGGGCCGGGTTGCTGTCCCTCAGACAACTGTGGGGCCGAACTCAAAATGGCGTCCGGAGCGGCACGGAAGCTGCGGTGGGGGCGGCAATCGGCGGCAGGACCAGGCTGGGGCCGGTCCCAAGGCCTTGCCGGGCCAGATCCGGCCCGCGGGCCATAGGTTGCCGACCCCTGTGCTACGAGGTTTCTTTACGTACTGATTCTACATACTAACATGGCTGTAGCTTTAAATAAATCATAAGGTGGGAGAAGCACAAAAGAAAAGAGACTGCATTATGGTTGGACAGACTCTGTCCAGGAAGCCACAGCCCTGAGTTTGCAAGAGCTGAGCAGGGCTGTGGAGGTGGCTTGGTGGTCTCACCTTCATAGGGTTTCCATAAGTAAAAGCCAATTTGATGGGAATTAACAACAGCAATGTTATCTGCAGGGGATGAGAGTTGTAGTCAAACGCACTGGGCGGGTGCACCGTTTGGGAGAAGTATGGGTAGCCTGGTGAGAGATTCCCAGAAGCCAATAGCACATGCCAGTAGAAAATGAATGATCCCATTTTCTCTTAATTTATTTTTCTTTGCAGGAGATTATGGTTGGGCCTCAGTACCAGGCAGCTGTTCCCCTTCTCAGCTTGAACATGCATAGCGAAAAAGGTAAGAGAACTTCCTTGTTGGCACAGTGTAATGTTTTTGCATTGGTTTATGCTCCATGCATGGGTGCGGGTATACTTGAAAGATAGGCGGGGAAAACCAGAAAACAATTCCCTCCCACCCCCCTTTTTTTCTGCCCTCTCTCCCAAGACTTCACATCTCTAATCTCCAGCATCACCTGGTTATACCAGGTTTGCACAATGTAGACCTGGAATGGCTTTCCACAACAGGGTGCCACATTATGTTCTCACATAATATATTTCTCCCACTGGTGGGACACACATGATTATGCCAGTGGAGTTATATGAGATCACACTCCAGATGTTTTCTCCTGCAGTCTATGAGAATGAAGATCAGTTGCTTTGGGATCCAAATATCCTCCCTGAACAAGACGTCGAGGAGTTCCTTTACCGAGCCATCAAGAGGAGGCGGGATGAAGTCTCCAATGCCAGTCTTCCGGAAGGAGAAATGGTGAAGGACAACGAACAGGTGAGCATGGCAACTATTCCCAGACAGCATGAAAGGCCATCACATGGATGCTGTTAGGAAGTGGGCAGTGTGCCACCAGAAATAAATTAGTTTAAAGGCTGTCCAGAGTCTCCAGAAGAGGAAAGTTGTTTCCTCGTGCCTGGTTTTCTTCATAGTCCCTCATGGTAATGTGAGATGGTCTGGATGGAATGACGGTCCTTTAGGCGAGGTCTTCCTATATTTTACTATTCCTTCTGCATCCTACTTTCTGCTCCTTGTCTAACAAGCTGTGTGCCATTTGTCCATGCATTCTCCACAGGCCTTATATGAATTGGTAAAATGCAACTTCAATCCAGAAGAAGCCCTCCGGAGACTCCGGTTCAATGTAAAGGTCATTCGAGGTGAGAGAAAATATATCCATCATTTTGTTTTCAACAGAGGCCTTTGGTCCTTCTTGGAGGTTCCAGAGATCCATTTTGTAGCTTGCTTTTTGCCCTCCAGAGTTCAGAGAGATGTCTTCTTTTCTTTTTGTCCCACTTACCTGCCCCCAAATACAGCCAAGCAGGGATTTTAACTGTTAACTGTAAATAAAGTATACAGTGAAGTAATCCAGTATTTAAGGGACTGCTGTTCCTTCCTCCACCCCTATTTTCATTTTTATTTTGAGTGTTTTTGTTATTAAAGCAAACTTTTCCCCTCTTCTTAATTGTGCTTTCTTGGCAGATGAACTGTGTGCCTGGAGTGAAGAGGAATGCAGGAACTTTGAGCATGGGTTTCGGGTCCACGGGAAAAACTTCCACCTTATTCAAGCCAACAAGGTAAGTTGGGAACATCCATGGCAGGTTTGTTAACTCAAATGCATGACAAGTAGTAAAGACACAGAATCATGGAATCATAGAGTTGGTAGAGACTTCAATGGCCATCAATTTCATAGGGTTTTCTTAGAGGTGGTTTTGCCAGTTCCTTCATCTGAAATTGAGTCTACACTTGGTATTTCGTGGTGGTCTCCCTAGGGCTGATCCTTCTTGGCTTCCAAGATCAGTTGGGATCTGGTTCTTTTAGGTTATTTAGGGTTGGCAAAAAGTGGGGTTTTCCACTTCCTACTGGACTTTTTGTTTAAAATGTTTTTTAAAAACTTGTTTGAGCTTTAAGATCTTCACGTCAGGCTTGGTCCTAGTGCTTTCTTAGGCATGTTTGGTGAGAACAAGGGAGACAAGGCCTTCTCAGTGGCTGCTCCCAGACTGAAATTCCCTCCCTAGGGATGCCAAGATAGTTGTCTCCTTGCCTTCCATCAACCAGCAAAGTTTCGTGTTCCCTCAGGCTTTTAGGGATGGTTTTCAGTTTTGGATTGATTTTTCCTCCTACACTGTCTTTCAAAGAATTTTAATTTGTTTTAACTTTATAGATTGTTTAATTGCAATTAGATCTGGTTCTGGGGCAGCATAAAACAGGCCTGTTCCCTCTCTGGGACTGGCCTTGAGATATTTAAAGAGTGTGGCCACGTCACCCCTCCATCCTTTCTTTACCAGGCTGGGCATGCCCCACTTTTTCATCCTTGCCCCTTGTATTATGTTCTCCATACATCTTCTCATCCTTCTTGTCCTTCTTCAGGAGGAGGTTGAGGCGGTGGTTGTTGTCATCATCGTTGTTATGATGACATCTTGACATCACTGAGTACTCTGTCAAAAATCCACCAAAGAGATGGTCATTGTGGATCTGTCACATTACAAAGGATTCTGGGATTCACTCCAGATTCACTCTCAAAAAAAGTTCTCTCCATCAATCATGGTGTTTCTAAACTTTGCCCTGACCTCACCTTTCCTATGCCCGCAGGTCCGCACCCGATCGGTGGGCGAGTGTGTGGAGTACTATTACATGTGGAAGAAGTCGGAGCGCTATGACTACTTCACCCAACAGACACGGTTCGGGAAGAAGAAGTATGTTGCTCACCTTGTGTGTGGGCTAAGATCGCTAGCGTGTGAAAGCAATGGGTTGTATAGGTGGCTGAACACCTAGGAAGCCAATGGACAGATCCTAGAGGCACCAGACCTTGACTGCCAGGGCAAGATCCAATGGGTCAGGTTTGTGGATTGCAGCCCAGTTTCATCAGTAGCCATGAAGTGAGCTGCAATCTGCAAAAGCTTATCCAGGATAAAACATATTGGTCTTGAAGGCACTTGATGCAACAGGAAGATGTAACACACCTACTCCCTCAAAGGTTTTTGCATGGTGGTGCTAGCCAAGTTAACATTGCAAAAGTAAGACAGTTCTTTTGCTGTAACAAGTAAGGTTTTCTTATTTCACCAGTTACTTATGGGGGTGGGGAGAGGTACTATGAGTGGGATTTTTTAAAAAAATATGAATGTTATTCTATTTTTCAATCCTAAGGGGTGCTTTTAAGTAATGAAAAGCTAACAAAGAAAATAATGAATACTGAAATTGGGATACCTTTTAAACTGGGAGGGGCACATATGGACGGTATATGCACAAGTCTGGGTTTTTGGCCCCCTGTTGTCCTTCTCTTCCTTCTTTCTTGTTCTGGATTGGGGAAGGGGTCCTGAATGTAACTCTTAAACCCTTCCTCAGAAAGAGGGACCACATGTTCATCCATCATCGTAGGAAGAAAAAAAATTCATGCATTCTGCTTGTTTGCAGAAGCTTAACTTTTCTTAATCTTATGGAAGGCCATAACCCGAAAGAGAATGCCTACCTCTGTTCTAAGCTGTGCATTCAGAAATATTCTGCATCTCCAAGTTTGGATCTATTTGTTTCTTTCTTCCCACCCCTCCCTAGGGATTACACGGATAATTTTTTGGATGGCAGCGAGGGGGAAAATGCCAGCCGTGCCCATGGCTCTCCACCCATCCCGTCGGCTACCGGTTGCCTCGACTCTCGCTTTAATCCAGATCACCTGACGATGGAGGGTGCAGGTAACTTTTCCAGACTTAGCAAGAATTCTACTTAAACATTAAGAACTGCTTGGTGGTAAGATTTGTTTTAGAGTGGAATAGACTGCCTTGGAGAGTGGTAGACTCTTCTTCTTTGGAAATCTTTAAGCAGAAGTTGAATGGACATCTTTCATGGGTGCTTTAGTTGTATGTATTCCTGCATGGCTGTGGATCAGACTAAATGGCCCTTGCGGCCCCTTCTGACTAAGAGCCTATGCTTCTATGAAAATGTACTTCAAATATACCAACCAGACTTTTTTCTTCATCTTCTTCCCACTGCCCCCTTCTTCTATAGAGCCCTTAAGTATTGAAAGCGCCGCATGCAGTTTGGGCAGCACCAGTGAGTCGGGCCATGGCTACGAGTGCAGCACTCCTTCAGAAACAAACTGTTCCTTCGATCCTGCTGAGGAAGTGCCCATGGGAGGCCGGGCGCCACCCTTTCTGCAGCACCCACCAGATCCCCCCGAAAGTGGCTTCTACCAGATGGCGGCAGCAGGCAAGCAGGAGCCATTGCAGTGTTCGGGGGAAGCCATTGCCATGGACTTCACCCTCCCTAGGAATGTCACGGAGAGGCTGCCTTTAATTTCTGGCCACGTGGGACTGGACAGGGATTCAGAGACGTTGGTGGCCCCTGCGCAAGTGTCCTTATCTGTCCCCGATTTCAGCATCATTGGCATCGGAGATGTAAATAGCTTCCTGGCTGCTCAGCCGGCCTGCCCAGCACCGACAGCCCATTTGGACTCCTTGTCTCAGTGACACTGACCGTCGACGGGTCTCTTTGTAGGCTGGACGTTGACTCGGATGGGACTGGATCCAAGTTCCCTTTGGGGGCATGGAGGCGGGTTGGGGCAGTTGGTCAACCTACCGCTTTTCCCCAGGCCCATGAGGACGGGTCAGAATTGTCAGACCTCTCGGACCTCGCCTTTTCCCTCCAAAAAACACAGGAGCATACACCGCCATTCCTGCCCTGCCCCTGATGTTTCGATATCTCTCCAGCGAAACCAAACACCTACGTAGGGTTATATCTCTTTTTCTCTCTCATGCAGCTTCATGAAAAGCCGGCAGAGGGGAAACTGTGACCCCTGTGGGGTCATTGCAGACAAGGAGGCCAAAGCCATTCAGGGGCAGGTAGAATCTTCCCCCATTCAACCCCTTGTTCACTTGAACATCCACTGGCTCCCATCCTGTGTAGTGCAGTGTAGCGTAGTAGTTCCACATGAGAAACTATGCTAAAGTAGGACAACCACCCAATATCTATTCACTGTCCATTGGAGGAGTGGGAAAACATCTGGCTCCACCACCCAATAACTATTCACTGTCTGGTGGAAGAGTGGGAAAACATGTGGCCATTTTTCTGTAGCCAGTTACGGAATGGGTACATCCTCTGTTGAGGTCCTTAGGCAGTTTCAGTCAGTTGTGTAATCATTTTGCGTCTGGCTACAGAAACACAGCCAGGCACTTCACCAATCCCGCACTGCACTCTGCCAGATACTACTTGGAGGAGAGATGCAATAATTCTAGGTCCCAGAAGAGGCATTGGTCAGTGCAGAGGGAGACGGGAATATCAACCAAAAAGAAATGTGCACAGGTGTACGGTTGACTTACGCCTGGATATGCTACTAATGGGATGCTAGCCAATATCACCAGCCAATGTAACTCTGGTATTGTAAGGGATACAGTGGAGAGAGAAAGGTTTGCCCTAAGCACTTTTATTAAGGGAGCAAGGAGAGTGGATTGTGGGGTATTTTTGTTCCAGAAGAATGGATGCAGAAAGCAGCTGGCCATCAAGGCGAGGAACAAGCCGGAAGGAGATTACGACCTCAAGTTTTCAGTTGTAACAGCAGGAACTGGTACCTCTTCTTTTTTTAATTTTTGGTTTTCTCTGCACATTTAGGAGGTGAATTCTTGCCAAATCTGGTAGTTGCGTCCTGTATTTCTAGGGGTGGAATGGGGCACCGTTTGGTCCTCTTTCTTTGCTCTTTTCCTCTGGCTTCTTCTCATTGGTGACTTCCCAGGATGGAGATACTTGTGTCCGGCAAGATGAGGAAGCCAGAGTTCTTGCCTTTCAAGGCAAAGCCAGGGTTTTCCAAAGGATTTGCCATTGAAGAGATTCAGTGGGAATTTGGGAAGGAAAAACAGGAGGCAAGGGAAAGATGGTCGTAGGGGAATTCACAATGTGAGGAGGACGAAGGCTCTGTAAACCATTTCCCCTACTTACGCTGTTCTTAACCTCCTTTCAGGGCAGGTGTTCCCTTGTCCTGAGTGTCTCATGGGCACAGAGTCCTGTGTCCGCAAGGAAGGGATCATAGTTGTGAAAATAGCGTTTCCTCTTTCTTTTGGCTCATGTGCCCACATGTGAGATGGCACATTAGTGGACTTTCAGCTGCTTTTGTCCTCCAGCCCCCTAAGATGACATTCCATGGCAGGAAGAAATGGAAGGGGCACGCAGGAGGAATTCACAATCGATGGAAGAATGTGTTTGCTTTTCCCATAGTGACTTGTAAAATGTTAAGTCTGATGCCAGCAGCTACAGAACTGCTGTTTCAGAGTGCCAAAACTAGGAACCAAAGGAACAGAGAACTCGAAAAATGGATTTCCCCAGCCACTTCTCTGCTCTTTTGGCCTGCCAGGAACATTACAAAATTGGCAAGGGTGTGTCTTTTTAAGGGTGAATCCTCAACTTTCCTTCTCCCTAGTTTGTCCATTGTACGCAAAGCCAAGGTGAAGGTTTGCTGTTACTGGATTTTGTTACTGGTAATATCCTTTCTCCCCGACCCCGATATTTTTTAAATTGAACCTTTTTGGGGTTGCAGTGTTTCTGTCCTCAATCTGATCCTTCCCCGGCTTCTGACAAAACCACTTTACCTCTGCTGTTGCTCTATACGCATTTATTTGCTCTTCTCTGGTTGTATAATTTGAAATTTTAGGGCAAGGGTTGAAATGGAGTGAAAGAGAGTGGAAGGTAAGGTCACTACCATCTTCTGTTTCCCCCTAAGTTCATTTCTGCACAACTGCTGCTGCTGTTACTTTTCCTCCTCCTTGACTCTGTGGTCCACTTTTCAGAGAGGCATTTGGTGAATGGGGAGAATACGACTGAAAGTTGAATGCTTTCTGTCATCTTGCTTACAGCACCGGTTCTCATTGTTATAATAATAACACATCTTACAGATGATCGTGCCAGTTACATCAAGGTGAAAGGGATTTGTGCTGGAGCATAGCTGGAGTTACGAGGAGAGACATGAAGGTGACAGGCCCCCAAACAGAGCTGATAGTGACAAATGTCAGAGGTTGCGCTTTGGTAATCAAACCTTCATCCTACTTTATGGCCTCGCAGAGCATAATCAGGACTCGTCCCGATACGATAGCAGTTCTACTGCGGTCTCAACTGATGCTCAAATACCCTACGCGCACATGTCCAGTTCCTTATCCTCATGAAGGTTTGCCTATGTTTTGTGAAGCTGAAAATAGTTTTTAGGGCTATTTTAGTTTTTAGTGGAGTTCTACCTCCTTTCATGGCAAGGTATCCTGGGTTATGTGGTTGCAGTCCAGTTCTTTCCCATTGCGACCCTCTTGACTGCAAATCCTATTCGGATTATTGCCTACTGGACTGTGCAGATCACAAGACCCATTTTCCTCTGGGTCCTCTGCCATCATGGGGTTAACAGCAAAATTACATCTTGCAACTAAAGTCCCATCTGGAATCTTGCTGTCCTACTTTTATCTAGCCTGACCCTATTTCTTTTCCACTTGTACACCAGGCCATTTGGGGCTCAAGATTCATACTTCCATGCTCTGCTCCAGATAAATCCATTCACAACTCTCAGGGGTTACATTTCTTCCAAGATACTTAACGCTTCCTATGAATTAACTGTCAGTTTGAAAGCCAATCACAGTTTTAAGATTGTTTAATTTCCTTTCACACAGGATGGGGTCTTGAGGGGTAAAGAACTATTGTTTTTTCCCCATCTTGTGATAAATAAGTGTGGGCATGCTAGGATACATCTTTGGAAACAAGCGACACAAAGGAAGCAAATGATACAATAGTTCAGCGTATGCTGAAAGCCGCGTATGCCGCGCCTGCATAAAACGTGGGGGCACTGTACACACATTTCGTTTTCTCAGGTCGCCAAAGCAAGCTCTGCATTGAAGGAGATTCCTTTTGTGAAGTCGAAGGCTTTCATGGCCGGCATCCATAGTTTTTTGTGGGCTTTTCAGGCTATGGGGCCATGTTCTAGAAGAGTTTGTTCCTGACGCTTCACCAGCATCTGTGGCTGGCATCTTCAGAGAATGTCAGGAAGAAACTCTTCTAGAACATGGCCCCATAGTCTGAAAAACCCACAAAAAACTAGAGATTCCTTTTGTTTTTCTGCATTCCCATCTTCAGCCACTAGATGGCATAAACCACTGCTCTTGGTTTCCACCTAGAGGCAGTGAGGTGAAACTGCAACCAGAACCTCCTTTTTCGCTCCTTAGCACCGAAAGGCATTGTAGGTGGCGCCTTGAAGAAAATGGATCATGCCCACTGCGTTGCATCCCAGTGCCCCTTGGGTTTTACATTGCTTTACTGAGCAAGGCTCTGTTTCCCCTGGCGGTCTTCTCAAACGGGAAGCAAACATTCAACTCACTTAAGTGCTGCTCCCGTTTTAAAAAAACAAATGCTTGTTGGATCAATGGCAATTAGGGTTTATTTGCTTTCCTCTCCTCGGCATCACAGTATTTGTTTCCTTTTAGATATGGACCCGTTTCATTTCATCTTGCCTATTTTGTTTTTAATATGTCTTATTTATATATGTATATTCCCCGGGTTTGTTTACAGTTTGTGAGGAAGTGGTCTTACCTTTCGGGGTGGGGAGGGGGGAATTGCAATGATAAGGGTGTGGGGAACCGGGTGTCCAGGAAGCGGAGGAAGGACTAGCAGCTCGTATTTTATTTGCCTTGGTAGAGGCGGGTGGGTGGGAAGGGATTTTGTTTTGGGATACGATTCCATTTAGGCTGCTTTCCTCCTATTTCTCACATCCTTCCCCATTGTGAAAGCAGGGAAGGTCTCCACTGTGATGTGAAACTGCCTTGAAATACCCTTCATTTATTTATTTAATTAAAAGTCTACGTTGGGGGGGAACCCTGCAACCGAGAGGGAGAGTTGAGTCGTTTATATACGCATCTACTAGCAGGTATATCGGGTCTCCATGAATTAATTCCCATCTCTGCTTTGCGTTCATCCCTCCCCTTTCCGTTTTTCTTCTTCTTTCCTCTGCCCTGATGGTTCTACTGTTTCCCTCTGTATATACTTCTCTCTGGTTCTTTACTAAGCCTTTGAACTGCTTTGACTTCTGGGGCACTACAAGGCAGAGCAACACATTGAGTTGCCTAGAGTCCCTTTGGAGGAGAAATGGGCCGGCTAACCTTCTTTGTGGCTAGGAAATATCGCCCGACACTTAACCACTTGAGATGATGCTACGGATACTATGGACCACAAGCTGGTTTTAATTTAGAAAAATTAATCAGTACGTTCTAGAAAAGGTCCAGCAGGTGTAATGGTCCGGACGTAAGGATTCTGGGAGACCCGGCTTCGAATTCTGACACAGCCAAGTCACAGCTCTTGCCCTCAGAGGAAGGCAATGGCAAACTCCCCCAGAAGAAATTTGCCAAGAAAACCCTATGATAGGTTGGCCTTAGGGTTGCCGTAAGTTGGAAATGAATTGAAGGTATGCAACAACAACAACAAACATTCTAGAAACAACACGTTGGAGGAAGTAGACTTAAGTCCCTTAATGTGCCCATCGGAAGTGATGACCCTCCAGAAAGAACGGTGGCCAAGGGCTTATTTTAGTCAATAAATAGCAGGGATGGTCAAGGGGGCCCAAGCCATTTTGCTGCCCAAAGTAGAACTTGAAACCCAACTGCCAACTAACACAGGAAAAAAAACACACACACAAATACCTTTCCCTCGGTGTAAAAATTGCATTTTGGTGTTACTTCCAACCAAGTTGACCAAAATATGGCTCATATTTTGTTGTTTTATGACATTTGCTGTTGTTTTATGATACCCCAAAGCACTGGTCCCACACTAGATGGGGGTTGTTGTTGTTGTTATTTATTGCTCATCAAAACTCAATGAAAAGAGTTATTACTTAGAATCATAGAGTTGGAAGAAACCGCAAATGGGTCTCTTATTATCCAGGAGTTCTCTAGCAGTGCAGAAATGATGCGGTCTGACACCACTTCAACTACCATGGAGTTCTGGGATTTGTAGTTCGGTGAGCTATTGAGCCTTCTCTGTCAGAGAGGTGTGGTGTGCAAGAGCAAACTACAAATCCCATAGGATGGAACCATGGCAGTTAAAGTGGTGTCAGTCTGCATCCTTTCTGCAGTGCGGACACAGCTGTGTGTGTGTGTGTGTGTAAGTTTCACCTTGTGTTCATCCCCATCCCATTTACCCAAGACTCCTCCTCCTCATCTCTTCTGATTGGCCAAGTAGGTACAGGCCACACCCCTTTGGGATGCAGCTTCTGAACTCACCTTTTATCTTTTCACTCACCTGTTGCCTCCATCCTTGGATGCTCCTGGATGGAGGCACAGGTTTTACTTTGCAAAGCTCCCTTCCAAATAATGGACCAAGCTCATCTCTTGCTCAGGTGTGTGGGTTGTGAGTGTGTTGATCTTCACTTATAACAGGACTCTGCCCCAGGACCAGATTTATTTTTCAGTATTAGGGATCTAAATGAGTGGATGGCCATTGAAGAAATGTGATGTAGGGACAGCAGAGAGTTTCTCTTCACCAAAGGTTTGGGGACACATCCTTTTATTTTCTCTGCACATGGAGATTTGCCTTTTCCAAGTAACCAGGAAAGAGACTTTGGGTAGAAAGCAACGCCAGAGAACTTGGATCAGAGGTAAGTGCTTTTTATTCCTGAACAGTTAAGCCGATAAAGTGGAGCGTTCAACAGAAACAAGCAGAAACTGGAGGCAGGTGTTGGAAGGGCTTCTGTTTCTTTGTTTTTATTGTTAAATGTTATTATTCTTAAAAGGGTAAAATGACGTTGACAGACAGACACGAAATATTTCAATTGCACTTGCACAGTTCATCACAAACACCAGACGTATAAACTAAAACGACTTCTTTCCATCCAGCTCATAAATATCATTGATACTTTATCAAACTTCTCTTTCCTGATATATATGTGTGTGTGTATGTTTGTGTAATACGATTATCACTGCCAATATTTTAGATACTTTTAACCCCTTTTATAAAAGTACATATATTATATACATAAGTATTACAGATGTAGTTTCTCTAAAACTTGGTGCCTCAATCCTCTTTTCCATATGTTCCCTTCTCTCCCCAAAAGTAGGTTTGACTAATCTTTCTTATATTTATCCATTGAATCCTTTCTAATTAGACTTTCTAATTAATTATCAACTTCCGTATAGTCAGATAATTTCAAGAACCATTCTGTTATATCTGTTTCCATTGGGGGGGGGGGTATATATTAATCTTGATGCTATCATCATATAAAATAGCAAATGGAACATAAACCTGGGAAGTTGCAGATGTGTGTAGAGGACTCTAGGCTTAATCTCTGCAACTCACCAAATATAGTTTCCACTTTTAATTAAATAATAATAATAATAATAATAATAATATGCCACCTCTCCTGCAGGATCGAGGCAGCTCACAGCACCAAATAAAATACAATATAAAATACAACATGCTACCACTTTCTTCCCCCTCTAACTATACTATAATAAAATATCATAAACCATTAAAACCATTAAAGAAAAATCCGAGGGTCGTAGGATCTTAGAGCTGGAAGGACCCACAAGGGCCATCTATTCCAACCTCCCAATATGCAGGGAGACGCAACTGCATAAGTTGACTTATAAGCTGCATAAAATGACATTAAGGCACACAACAACAACAACAGCAACAACATGGCACCCTCTTTACCTTCTCTTCCCCAGGCTAAACATCCCCAGCTCCCTAAGTTGCTCCTCAGGGAGATTGGTGATTTCCAGACCCTTCAGTATTTTGGCTGCCCTCATCTGGACACGCTCCAGCTTGTCCACTGTGGTGTCCAGAACTGGACACAATATTCATAGGATCATGTTGGCCTTTTTAGCTGCTGCATCACACTGTTGACTTAGATTTGGCTTGTGGTCTCCTACGGCTCCTAGATTCCTTGTGCATGCACTGTTTTCAAGGGCAGGTATTTTATTTATTTATTGACAATATTTATACCCGGCTCTTCAGCCCCAAAGGCTCTCAGAGTGGTTTACGGATAGTTATTCAGACGCTTCCCTGCCCTTGCAATCATGGCACAAAAGGTGTTCGTTTCTAGGCACTATACTCCGGAAAGATGGCCAGCCAGCTTCTGTTTTAAAGACCTCCAAAGAAGGAGAGTCCACCGCTCTCCAAGGCAGTCCATTCCACTTTCAGGCAGCTCTTACAGTCAAGTTCTTCCCAACGTTTAGGTGGGATCTCTTATCATTTGAAACCGTCGGCTCATATTCTAGTCTCTGGAGCAGCAGGTGATGCTTTGCTCTTTGCTTCACCTTTTGGATTTTGCATTTCTCTGCTGTGTTGTCTCAAGAGCAGCTGGGAAGAAGAACCTGATGGCAGGGATAAAGCCTCTGTGTGTATGGAGAGGGGACATTTTGGTGAATTTTCAACAGACCTCAAAGATCTGTGGAATGAATGGGAAGACCAAGTCAGATGCTTGGCCCATTTGTGCCAATATTGCCAACCCTGACTGGCAGGAGCTGTCCAGGACTTCAGGTATGAGCTATTCCCAGCCTGGGATTGGATTTAGATCTTTCTGCATGCAAAGCAGAACATTTGCTGCTCAGATCCCTTTAGTTTCTAGTTCCCATGATTCTGGGGTCATTTCAATAGGAAGAAGCTGCCTTAAGCCAGATCTTGTACCATTCGTCCTTCTAACTCAGTGACACCAACTCTGAGCATCAGCAGACCTTTTAGATGTGAGCCCAACACTCAAACCACTGCACCACACTGGGCCTTTTGTGGCATGCTCCCATTTATTAGAATATGTTGTTGTTGTTGTTGTTGTTGTGTGCCTTCAAGTCATTTCTGAGATGGAGACGCTTATCATGGGGTTTTCTTGGCAAGTTTCTTCAGAGGGGGTTTGCCATTGCCATCCTCTGAGGCTGAGAGAGTCTGACTTGCCCAAGGGCACCCAGTGGGTTTCCATGGCCGAGCCTGGATTCGAACCCTGGTCTCCAGAGTCCTAGTCCAATGTGTAAACCACTATACCACACTGGCTCTCGCCATTTTCAACTTTGGGCAACCCTAAGATGAAGCTATTTGGGGTTTTTCTGAGGCTGAGAGTGTGTGACTTGCCCAAAGTCTCTCAGTGGGTTGCTATGGGCCAGCTTGGATTCAAACCCTGGACTGCAGATTCATAGTCCCACCCTCAAACCATTACACTGCATAGATTTCTCAAAATAGGATGAACATCTGTGGTTGCTGCTATTATGTGTCTTCATGTTGGCTTTAATATGATGACCCTATCCTACAGTTTTTTTGGCCAGCTTTCTTCAGAGGAAGTTTGTTACTGCTTTCCTCTAAGGCTAAGAGAGTGTGACTTGCCCAAAGTCACTCCAGTGGTTTTCCATGGCTGAGCCGTAATTTGAACCCTGGTCTCCTGGTATCCTAGTCTCAACACTCGAACAACTATACCATGCTGGCTCTTCTCCCTTGGATAGGGATCAAATTCAAATCTGAGTTGCTGGAGGTATGAGGAACCCTTGGCTGGGGTGCAGCCTCACCAAGGCAAGGCTGATGGGAGATGAAGTCCCAAGGGTTATTTGTAACAGGAGCAAACAAAGTGTGCAAGTGTGACCCATCTCCCTTTCCATTAGCTATGAAAACTGAACAAGCGACAGAGAAACATTCCCTTCCCAGTCTGTCCCCAGCCTTTATATTTCTTTCCTATCTCAAACTAAATAGTGAATGGAAAAAGTATCCAGTGAGATCATTCATGCAAGTGACCTCTTTCATGCCACCGGAGCAGTGTTAGCATTTGGTCGTGATGCCACCAAGGATGATAAAACCCATCTGCCTGGCAGCAGAGGCCCAACTCACCACACCATTTCATAGTTTTATGGCGCTCTCCATAGTACTGAACATATTTGGGATAGGATTCAGGACCTTGGAGAATTCCTTTAAGTCCTGGGTTGGATTTTCCACCCCATTGACATGGAGCTAACAACTGGGGCTGTTTTCAGGTCTATCCAGGTTGCATCCACACTGCAGAAATAATCCAGGTTACTATAGTTTTTTGTGGGGTTTTGGGGCTATGTGTCCATCTTCTAGAAGAGTTTATTTCTGGTGTTTCGTTTTGCCATGGAGACACTGAGCCTCCTTTGTCAGAGAGCTACAATCACACAATCCAAACTACAAATCCCACAGTTCCAGAGCATTGAGCCAGGGCAGTTAAAGCAGTGTCAATCTGGATAATTTCTGCAGCCCTAGAAATGCCAAGATTTAAACCCAGGACTTTGTGCATGCACTGGGCCACACACCTTCCTTGAATTGCTATAACTCAGTTGCTTCAATGCCAACAGAAGAGGAAGAACAGTCTGGAGGGAGGAAGGTTTAGAAAAGAGAGAAGGAGGAACAGAGGAGGAAAGTTGTTGCGCTCTTTCTTTTACATCTTTGCGCTTTAACAAAAAGAGCCCACACGCGGTACTGCAGTAATATGCTGTCCTTTTCCCCAGATGTGCCTAAGTGCAGTGTGTGGGTAGGCCCATGCGCGCATACAGCCATGCTGTTTGAAAAGAAGCATGCACAGGGAGAAGATTTCCTTTTGATGGAAAAGAAAACTCATCTGTAATTTCCTTTCCCCCCCTTCCAGGCGACTTAAGCATCATGGCCTTCAGGATGCAGCTGGCTTTGGGGTGGATCGTGACACTCCTCGTTCCTGCTTCTTGTTCAGGTAAGAGCCATGGTGGGATGAGTTGTCTTCCTACCTTTCAAATCCATTGCCTGTGTTGGGTCTTTACAAAACATAAACGGGGGCAGAACTGCACTACAACTCCCAAAATCCCCCCGTCTATATGGCTGTTGAGGGATGCTGGTTGCTGAAGTAAGGTTGCCTGGTGCATCCCAGGTCAGTGAGAACAGTGAATCCATTCCCCTTTTGAGTCTGAACTTTGTGGTGGTTGTGTGCCTTCAAGTCATTTGCAACTTATGGCGACCCTATCATGGGGTTTTCTTGGCAAGATTGGTTCAGAGGAGGTTTGCCATGGCCATCCTCTGAGGCTGAGAGAGTGTGACTTTCCCAAGATCCCCCACTGGGTTTCCATGGCTAACTGGGAATTAGGGTCTCCAGAGTTGTAGTTCAGAGCTCAAACTGACACCAAGCTGGCTCTTTGGTTTGTCACAAGCTGCTTTAAGTCCCATCTGGGATAAAAATCAAATGAATACATCAATGAAGCAATTGTAGGTTTAGTTTTTGACTGTAAGCTGCATTGGGCGCAGAGTAGATTCACCCCCCTGCTAGTGTGAGATCAGCCATTGCACTGGATTCCCCCCCAAAGTAACTTTTCCCGCTCTGAATGGGAAAGGTCCTCTGTTGACAAGGTCAATGCTGAATACCCCCCCACCACCCCAAAAAAGAAACCTTTTCACATTCAGATCTTTTCCAGTTCAGAACCTTTCCTAGTTCTGAATGGGAGACATCTTCCACCAACCAAGCTGAAAAGATCAACACTAACCCTATGAATAAACTGTTACTTAGTATGGTTTTTTGGGGGCTTGTTTCTTTTATCCAGTGATCTGGACCAAACCATCACTTGAGGGTGGCACAGTTCTCTTTGCCAAATCCAGATGACCCCAAGGTTTATTGAATCCTAGAGTCGAAAGAGACTGCGAGGGCTATCCAGTCCATCCCCTGCCATGCAGGAACACACAGTCGAAGCATACCCAAGAGATGGCCATCCAGCCTCTGTTTAAAGACCTCCAAAGAAGGAGACTCCACCACTTTCCAAGGCAGTGTCTTCCACTGTTGAACAGCTTACTGTCAGGAAGTACCTCCTAATGTTGAGCTGGGATCGCTTTTCCTGTCATTTGAATCCATTCCTCCATGCCTTAATCTCTGGAGCAGCAGAGAACAAGCTTGCTCCATCTTCAGTAGGATACCCCTTCAAATATTCAAACAGGGCTATCATATCGCCAGTCTGGTCATCCAGTCCGGCCCCATTCTGCCATGATCCTATGATTCTATGAAGCAGAAAGCAGAAAGCCAAGATGGTGGGGTCCCCTTCTTTGGAGGGGCTTTCAGCAGAGGCTGGGTGGCCATCTGTCAAGGCTGCTTTGGTTGGGTGTTCTTGCATGGCAGATCCTGGGGGTCTCTTCCAACTCTATGATGAGATGAGGACAGGTAGTTGACTAGGCAGACAGATAATGACCCCCTGTTTTCAATGCTGATTTGGAGCCATGACTCCTTCCACACCAAAGATTTCCTGCATATAATGAGAAAAACCCACAGGTTGTCTGACTGTGTCCGAAAGCAGGCTGAGAGCCGGGAAGGTGAAAATTGAACACAGTTGGAAGTAAAATGCTCCGTACTGCAAAGCAGGTAGGAGAAGCCAAGAGGCACGACCTTTGTCATGGCTGCCTTCTCCTCAGATCCCCTTTCTGACTCCTTCCTAGCCTTTTGTTGACCAGGTGAGATTCATCTGTGTTGTGTTTTTCTGTTCCAGACTTTGTAATCCGATCTGCTTACATATTGTTTCTGGCCCGCCAACCTGTGCGTGTGCATATATAAATCACCCTCTGTCCCCTCCTTTTACTCCTCGGCCCAGTCCATTTCGAATTATCCACGTCTCTATTTTGTTCCCGGTTCGCTTTCTGGAAGCGGAGGGAACATTGTGTCCGCGGCCGGATAAATTGATAGAACAGTCCAACCTCATCTTTCGGAGCCTTTGGGGAAAAGCAGCCTTCGTCAGTCCCAGATCCTTGGGGAGGAAGAGGGCTCCAAGGCATTGTTTCTAGTGGTGAGAAAGCAAAGCCCAAACCTCTCCAAACCTCTTCAAAACTGCATGGTGCATCATCTCTAGGGTTGCCAGATCTTGTCTAGCTCCAAGTCTCCAGCTTTCAAGGAAAATCTCTAGGCAAAATTACAAGGATGCAAATGTTCCAGTTTTGGGGCATTCAGCTCCAAGCAAGAGAAAAAAGGTCACATGCCAAACTCCATCCCACCTAGAAGAGCAGGATTGTATTGGCCTTTTTTAGCTGCTGCATCACACTGTTGGCTCATGTTCAGTGTATGGTCTACTAAGGCCCCTATATCCCTTTTGCACGGATTACTTGAACTGTAGTGCCTAGAACTGGATTCAGTATTCCAGATGAGGTCTGACTAAAACAGAATAGAATGGGACTATTATTTTCCATGATATGGTTTGCAAGTTTTAATTCATGCTTTACTGCAAGTTGCAAAGACACTATAGTACAGTGGTTCCCAACCTTCCTAATGCCGCGACCCCTTAATACAGTTCCTCATGTTGTGGTGACCCAAACCCATGAAATTATTTTCATTGCTACTTCATAACTGTAATTAAATAGGTGTTTTCCAATGGTCTTAGGCGACCCCCATGAAAGGGTCATTCGACCCCCAAAGGGGTCCCGACCCACAGGTTGGGAACCACTGCTCTAGTAGGTCTGTATATTTACTTATCAAACCAGATGGTGGAGACAGAACAAGTTGGAAGGTGAACCTTGGTTCTACCATGATTGAGAGGGAAGGCCTCTTCCCACAATCATGGTAGAGCCAGGGCTCACCCTCCACTCTGCTCTGTATCCATCATCTGGCTACAAGCAAGCAGGATAGGTTAAATGTTCCCTGTTCCCCTGAGAAGAAACAGTCCCATCATTTGATCTTGATCTGGGAAAGCCCAGGCTGCATACCGTCTCACACTTCACAGCTAGATATTGGCACTCGTGTGCCCAAGCATCATCGGCACGTGGTCAAGAGGACAAAAGTTATTAAGGAGGAAATACACACAAGTTTAGAAAAGGCTGCAACAGCTTGCTTTTGCCTGATCTGACCCAAAAATCCCATCAAACAATTTTGAGCTCAGTGGAAGCTTACATCAGGATTATCATCAGAATGAATGCAGTTTGACACCACTTTATCTGTCAAGGCTGCATCCTTTGGAATCCTGGAATTTGTAGTTTGCTGTGGCACCAGAGCTCTCTGACAGAGAAGGTTGAAAAGCTCATTGAGGTCTCATTTCCACTTACAGATAAATCGGTGTGCGATCCAAATTGATGGATCAATTCGACATCGGAGCGTGGTTTCCACTACATTTGCCCTGATCGCATTTTCTGGCATCAAAATAACCCACTCATGGCTCGCATTCACGATGAACCAATTCAAAATGAATTGGTTCTAGCTGGCTGAAGGGCAAATTTGAATCAATTCCGATCTGCTTGTGGTTCACACTTGCATAGAATCGATTTATTGAAAAAGACGCGGAAAATGAGCACCAAAAACATGCCGGTTAAATGGGTCTGGTGCATGGCCCCCTTCACCGAATCGCTTCATCGATTCAATTTAATTGGGAACCAGGGTTGTTTGAATCGGTTCTAACTGAATTGTGATCTGGTTTAAAAGGTAGTGGGAATGAGGCCAAAATTGCAAACCCCAGAATTGTATCCCATTGATCCATGGCAGTGAAAGCGATGTCAAAAATGGATTACTTCTGCAGTGCAGATCCAGCCCCTTGTACACCAGTGAGGACTTTTACAACTCACATTCACCTGCGGAGTAAAATGACCACCCTTTCGAGGAGAGGAACAGAGTGATGGGCATCGCACTCCCTCTCAATGACTCACACGGGCCTCGCTTGCAGTGCCAGTTTCTTTGCTGGCACCGAACAGTGCCAAAGTGTTCCCTGGTGGCGTTCAAAACATGCACACTTTGTGGCGAGCGGGCTTTGTGTCTGCCCAGGATTAATCACCACTTCATTGGCAAGCTGTTGCATCTTCGCTTCTTTGCGTTAGACGCCGGCTGTGGTGGGTGAGTTTAATGTTCCGAATTCATGTCCCTCTATGCTTTGGGGACCCCAAGGAACACCATGCGAGGCTCTGACATTTTCCTGCGAGCAAAGAGCTCCTAATCCTTCCATCTGTCCTGTCGATGAACGTCACAAGGCCTCCAAAGGATCCGGGATACAGCTAAAAAAACACCCATCCCTCCAATTTATTATTAATTGCTCATAATCCACATTGTTGAAAACATGCGTTACATTTGCAATAATGGAGAGATGAATCTTGACCAAAAGCTTAGGCACTCAGTCGCTTAAATATTCCCATGTTCCAAGAGATGGAGCTTATGAGTCTCATGAATGGAGATTGGCCCTTTCAACTCTTTAACTGAGCTCTATATCGTGGCCCTTGACATCTTCCAGGAGTGCTTTACTTGTATATTTGTGGGCAGCAAAGGGTTGGTTTAGATGACCTCTGGGGTACCTTCTGACTCTTAAGATACTGCAATACTGTGATGCTAACACCACTTGAGGGAACTGTTGTGACCGCATGGAAAGTTCATGCCCAAGAGGAACAGGCCTGGCAGAATTGTGTTGTATGGTTTGTGTTTTGTGTGTTTGTTTGCAAAGGGACCTTGTTGTGCCTTTGAGACTCACTGAGCAAAATAATGTTTTCCCTGTATTATCATGAGCCCAAGCTATTGAAAGATAGCTGTTTATTGGTTTGTGTCTCTTTTCCTTTCTCGGCAGTGACACCACGAGTCCCGAAAATTGAATATTGTGTCACTTTCTGGGGGGGAAACATCACATGTTACTGGGATCTTCTGCCGGAGACGCATCCGCCAATGACATACACCCTCCATGTTACAGAGTGAGTTGTGTTACTTGTTGGCTTGAATAGGGCTCTCTATGTGGTTTTGGACTGCAGGTCCCAGCATCCAGGAGCAAGGAATGCTGGGAGCTGCGGTCAAAGCAACTTCATGATTCCCATCGTCCCGACTGGAGAACGATCATCAAATCAATTTTAACTAATAAATCAATACTTATGGGGATAGGTTTAATTCAAGAAATCTGCTCTAGTTAGCACTATCCATAATTCAGGCCATAACACTGTTTGTTCCATTTTAGTCTTCGAATCCGCTCTGGGTTTTATTCCAAATAGGGAAAAGGAGTGCTCCAACATAAGGATATAAATACCATAAATAAATACATTTAAAAATCTGGAATAATATATTCCTCTCTTATATAACCAGGGATAGTTGTGTTGGCCATATAACAAAGTACATAGTATCATTCAAAAGCCACAAAACAGGGATGCCTTTATTGGACCAACCAAAATGCACATTATACAGGTTGCAAGCTATATTCCTATATTTTCCCTATATTATATATTTGCATAATTCTGTTATTATATTATTCCTAATTTTTGCATAATATTATTCTTACATTTTGCATATTATTATCACTATACTGTATTTATTATTGTATTATATTCCTATATTATCACTATATGGCAGGGATGGTAGTGGTGGGTTCCATGTCAGTGGAACAGGGAATCTGCATCTGGGATCTGTTGCCGATAATCTCCCGTTTCAGGGAATCTGGACACTGCCGGAGAGATTTTGGGGCCCCTGCGGAATGCGTTGCCAAGCCGGAAGAGCGTTGGTGCAGCATCCCCATTGAGAACCTCTTTGCTTTCTACAAAATCAAACTCACGGCAGAGAACCAACAAGTCCGGCTTAGCTCTTTGGAAAAATGCATCCATGGAATGAACATTGGTAAGTACTAAGCAGCATGCAAGCTCTTGTTCAGGAAATCTAGACTCCCTTCCCAGTAATGTGTGATGTAGATGTAGTTGAAGATGTGCAAAAACCACATCGTAGGATCAATGGTGACACTAGGGTTGGTGTCACCCAGTGTTGTAACTTGACCTCTCCTTCCATCCCATCCCATACAAGATCCTTAGGAATGTTTTTTGTACTGATGTTACCCGTGAATCGTCGTTTCCGTACATCCCTGAATGTAGTGGTGATAGTTGTGATGTAAACAGCTATCAGCATTAAAATTAGACCTTTACATGACAATATCATACACACAGCCTAAGTGTATCCATGTGTACATAGTTTCATGTGGTTAAAGTGAAGATTGGATAAGATGTGATGTTTTTAAAGAAAGATGGATAGAGTGCCCCCTGAAAGTTGGGGCAAAGAAATGGACTCCAGGCCTAATCTAGATACTTAGAGTTGGGGATGGATGGATGGATGGATGAATAGATCAGGCACCCAATGGAAGGTCTTTGGGGTAGATCACCAGTAGATCCTGGTTTAGAGTATTGTACTGATGAACTGACGAATGGATGGATAAGACAGATAAATAATTGTCCCATGGAAGGATGTTGGGGCAGAGAACTGGCCTCTAGACCTAATCTAGTTACTCATCCCTGGGTTAGAGTTGGGGATGGATGGATGGACGGACAGATAGAGCAGGCACCCTGTGGAAGGTGCCTTGGGTAGAGAATTGATCTCCAGACCTAATCCAGTTATTCAGCTCTGGGTTAGAGTTGGATGGATGGCTAGATAGATAGATAGATGGAGCATGCAGCTAATGGAATGCCTTTGGGGTAGATCATTGATCTCCTAATCTAGTTACTCAGTCCTAGTTTAGTGTTGGACATGGATGGATGGATGGATGGATGGATGGATGGATGGATAAATAAGACAGATGAATAGATAATTGTCCCCTGGAAGGTCTCTGGGGCAGACAACTGGCCTCCAATCTATTTACTCACCATGGGTTAGAGTGCTGGAGATGGATAGATTGGATGGATTAGATAGATAGATAGATAGATAGATAGATAGATAGATAGATAGAGTGCCCCCGGAAGATCTTGGGGGCAGAGAACTGGCCTCAAACATAGTTACTTACCCTGGGTTAGAGTATCTAGGAGTAGCCGCGTTGGGCATATAGTAAATCCAAATAACATCCAAACAATGATACCTTTATAGGGCCAACCAAAATGCACAATTACATGTTGCAAGCTTTCGAAGTCATACTGGCTTCTTCGTCAGGCAAACAGGAGAAAGAAATTGAAGACGTTAGTCATAGGTCTACATTTTCTGTTTCTGGTCTTGGTTCAGATGGTAGATAGACAGACAGACAGACAGACTGACTGACTGACTGACTGACTGCCCGCCCCCTGGAAGGTCTTTATGGCAGGCCTAATCTAGTTATTAGGTCCTAATGTAGTTATTCACCTCTGAGCTAGAGTTGGGGTTGGATGGATAGGTATGTAGGTAGGTAGAACTGGTTTCCAGACCTAATGCAGTTATTCACTCCTGTGTTAAAGTGTTGGACTGAGATTTGAGGGGGATCAAGGTTCTAGGACAGAATAGGGGAATTTCAGCACAGAATAAGTAAAGAGATAGTACAGGAATAATTGACTGATCTAAACAGATATAAATCTCCAGGACCAGATGAACTGCATCTAAGAGTTTTAAAAGAACTGGCAAATGTAATATCGGAGCCATTGACAATCATATTTGAAAACTCCTGGAAAACAGGAGAAATCCCAGCAGACTGGCAGAGGGCAAACGTTGTCCCCATCTTCAAAAGGGGGAAAAAGAGGATCCCAACAATTATCGTCCAGTTAGTCTGACATCTATACCAGGAAAGATTCCAGAGCAAATCATTAAACAGAGAGTCTTTGAACATCTAGAAAGCAATGCCATAATCACAAAAAGTCAACATGGGTTTCAGAGAAAGAAGTCATGCCAGACAAACCTAATCTCTTTCTTTGATAAAATTACCAGCTTGGTAGATGAAGGGAATGCTGTGGATATAGTATATCTTGATTTCAGTAAGGCCTTTGACAAAGTTCCCCATGACATTCTTGCAAACAAGCTTGTAAAATGTGGGCTAGACAAAGGAACTGTTACGTGGATCTGTAATTGGTTGACCGGCTGAACCCAAAGGATGCTCAGCAATGGCTCCTTTTCATCCTGGAGAGAAGTGACCAGTGGGGTGTCCAGTGGGGCTCTGTCCTGGGGCCAATGCTATTCAACATCTTTAATAATGACTTGGAGGACAAAATTGGGGGCATACTTATCAAATGTGCAGATGAGACCAAATTAGGAGGAGTAAGTAGCTAATACCCCAGAGGACAGGATCAAGATTCAAAATGACCTGAATAGACTAGAAAGCTGGGCCAAAGCTAACAAAATGAAATTCAACACAGAGAAATGTAAGGTACTGCACTTAGGGCAGAAAAATGAAATGCACAGATATAGGATGGGTGACACCTGGCTGAATGAAACTACATGTGAAAGGGATCTGGGAGTTCAAGTAGACGATAAGTTGAACATGAGTCAACAGTGCGATACGGCAGCTAAAAAGGCCAATGCAATTTTAGGCTGCATCAATAAAAGTATAGTGTCTAGATCAAGAGAAGTAATAGTGCCACTGTATTCTGCTTTGGTCAGGCCCCACCTGGAATATTGTGTCCAGTTCTGGGAAACACAATTCAAAAAGGACATTGAGAAACTGGAGTGTGTCCAAAGGAGGGCAACTAAAATGGTGAAAGGTCTGGAAACCATGCCCTATGAGGAACGACTTAGGGAGCTGGGGATTAAGGGCTGTTCGACAGTGGAACACACTCCTTCCTCAGAGATTATGGTGGAGTCTCCTTCCTTGGAGGTCTTTAAACAGAGACTGAATGGCCATCTGTCAATGGAGATGCTTTGACTGAGAGTTCCTGAGTAGCAGGGGGTTGGACTGGATGGCCCTTGTGGTCTCTTCCAACTATGATTCTATGATTCTAGTCCTTACTGAGCCATGAAACTCACCATGTAACTTTAGAGCAGTCCTCCTCTCTGTCCCAGCCTGCCTACCTCACAAGGTTGTTGTGAGGATCAAATATGAGAGGGAAAGAGAACCGGGCAGACAGGGTTGGTGTAAGAATAAAAATATGTGGGGGAGAAGGAAATCTGTTGCCGCAAGTGCGTTTGCGGAAAGGTGAAGCATGCAATTAAAAAAGAACAATACTGTAATTCAATTTCCTTTATGTATATATAAAAATGGCTTAGTGGATGACTTACACGGTGGAGCTCTCCGGAGGAAGCAGTTTTTAAAAAGAGGCATGCCTTTTTTTAAAGTTCAAAAGACAAGATTGAACAATGGTTGCAAAGGGATAAACGCATCCGTGACTCCCACAACCAAAAGGTCGGGGTGAATGTATAAAACAATGATGCAAAATGGAAAAGGAGACAAAAGCGATCTGCAGATGAAAAGGCTTTATAGACTAGTCTGAAGGACAGATCGCAGATGAAACGTTGGAGAAGGCTATATTAGACATAGACAGCTGTATGAAATGGAACAATTATGGCGGCTACGTAATACAACGTTTGTCGAATCGCTTTGGATACAGACTGGAGCAGGCCTCGGAAATGTTGCTGGTTTGGACTCGAAGTCCCAGCATTCCCTTGCTAGCATGGTCACTGGAGGATTCTGGGAGCTGGAGTCCCAAAAAGTAACTTTTTCTGAGTTTTGATGGGGAGGGGGGAAACATACGATTCTGTAACTCACGTCGCTCTCTTTAATTTTATTGTATTTTATTTTATTGTATTCTCTGTATTTTTATTGCTGTATCCCGCCTGGATTCCTTGTGACTGGGGGGGCTAATAATAATAATAATAATAATAATAATAATAATTATTATTATTATTATACTTAAACCTTGGGAGAGCTGTGAGATTCAGGCTCCATCTGCACTGCAGAAATAATGCAGTTTGACACTGTTTTAACTGCCCTGGCTCAATGCAAAGTAAGTCTGGGATTTGTAGTTTAGATTGTACGCCATTGGCAGGTTATAGGTTGTTTTGATGATGTCTGTAAAGTGCCATGCAAATTTATGGCGCTGTATAAATTAACATTAATAGTAGTAGTAGTAGTAGTTTGGTGAGGCACTCAGTCTTCTCTGTCAGAGACTATGGTAAACTACAAATCCCATGATGCTATAGCATTGAACCACGGCAGTTAAAAGCCCCGTCAAACTGCATTATCTCTGCAGTGCAGATTCAGCCTCATTTCCATTCTCTGTCCCAGTTTTTGAAAAACAAATTAATGCATTTTCCAATTATTGGCAATTTACTGAATAATAAAATAAGGGGAAGGTTTAGCACACGGAGAGTTGGAGTAAAGGCAGCAGGTCGGACCTTTGATGGTCGGTTCAGGTTTCTAGTCCCTAAGGGGAGCAAAGTGGAATATTGAAAGGGAAATATCACCTGGAATATTGTGTCCAGTTCTGGGCAACACAAGTCAAGAAGGATGTGGAGAAGCTGGAGCATGTCTAGAGGAAGGCGAACAAAATGGCGATGGGTTTGGAAACTATAAAGCCTTGCTTAGGGAGCTGGGGATGTTTAGCCTGGAGAAGAGAAGGTTAAGAGGTGATATGATAGCCCTGTTTAAGTATTGGAAGGGAGGTCATTTTGGGGAGGGAGCAAGCTTGTTTTCTGCTGCTCCAGAGAATAGGACGCAATGGAGCAATGGATGCAAGCTACAGGAAAAGAGATTCCACCTCAACATTCGGAGGAACTTCCTGATGGTAAAAGCTATTCAACAGTGGAATTGGCTGCCTCCAAGGAGTCTCCTTCTTTGGAGGTTTTCAAACAGAGGCTGGATGGCCATCTGTTGGGGGTACTTGGATTGTGTATTCCTGCATGGCAGAATGAGGTTCGATTGGATAATCTTTAGGGATCCCTTCCAGCTCTAGGAATCTATTATTCTAAAGTGGTAGCCACTGCATGGAAGAGGTTGGGTGGGTTCTTTGTCCCTTGCCTTTGAGAGCTGCATTCTCTTCTTCTCCCCATTTACTTTTACCCAAGTAAAACTGAGTCCCCCAGTGATTCGTGCGATCCTTGCGAACCAGAGCCGTTGCTTCCAGATGGAATGGGACCTACCAGGAGATGAGATCCTGTCTGCGTCGGAGGCCCAGTATGAGATCCATTACCGGGACTTGGCAGAGACCTCCTGGACACAGGTGAGCGGCTGGTTTTTTTTTGCATCAGTTCTTTTCATCAGGGTTGAAATTGGAGTGAAATATTTTCTTTCATTTGTTCATTTTTTAAAAACTTTGGCCTGATTCCCACTACCTTTTAAACCGGATCACAAATTCGTTTGAACCAGCTCACATGACCCTGGTTCCCACTTGAACTGGTTCGCTGAAGCGATTCGGAGAGGGGGGCCATGCGCTCTGCTCATTTAACCCGCCTCTTTTTGACGATGACATTTTCTGTGTCTTTTTGGATAAATCGATTCTGCGCAAGTGTGAACCAGATGCGGATCGGAATCGATTTAAATTTGCCCTTTGGCCAGCTGGAGCGGGTCCATTTTGAACCGATTCATTTGTGAATGCAAACCACAAGTGGGTTGTTTTACAGGGGGAAAATGCAATCGGGGCAAATGTAGTGAGAATGAATCAATCCATTGATTCGGAGTGCAAACCACTTTTTTTGTAAGTGGGAATGAGACCTTTGTAACTTAGTGTTTCTCTTAGCAATTTAAGTCTAACAACGAAAGCCAGTGTGGTGTAGTGGTTTGAGTGTTGCATTATGATGCTGGAGGTCAGGGTTCGAATCCTGGTTTGGCACGGAAACCCACTGGGTGACATCAGGTGAGTTACACTCTCTCAGCCTCAGAGGATGGTCATGGCAAACCATGAAGCTGGAAAGGCACCCAAAGGACCATCTTAGGTTTTCTTTATGGGGTTTTCTGGGCGCAATTTGCTCCGAGGGAGGTTTTCCCCTTGGTTTTTCCATGGCCAAGCAGGGATTCGAACCCTGGTCTCTAGAATTGTAGTCCAACACTGAAACCACTGTACTACACTGTCTCTATTTCTTGGTGAGATTTCTTCATTGCCTTTTCGGAGGCTGAGAGAGAGTGACTAGCCCAAGGCCACCCAGTTGTGGGGATACAAACCCTGGTCTCAGACTCCTAGCCTAACAGAAATATATCTTATGGATTGCTCATTGCAACTCTAAGAAGAAATGATGCAAACTCCTCTCTCCCGGTTTGTCGTCTTTCCTCCTCCGAAGGTGAATTTTACAGTGGTGGAGAACGCAGCAGCCTTTGCAAACATCTGCGGCGTTTCCCCTTTCACCAACTACTCTGTCCGGGTGCGAGCCAAATACCTGCACAGCTCTTCTCTCCAAAGCAATGAAGGTCCCGTCTGGAGTGAATGGAGCGCAGAGAGATTTGTAAGGACACTGCCTGCAGGTGAGAAGACTGAGTCGCCTTAAGCAGTGGTCAGGGCAGAAGTGTCACATGTTTTGACCTTCCTTCCTTCCTTCCTTCCTTCCTTCCTCCTTATCTCCCTCCCTCCCTCCCTCCTTCCTTCCTTCCTTTCCTTCCTTCCTTCCTTTCCTTCCTTTTTTCTTTCTTCTTATCCCTCCTCCTTTCTTCTTCTTTTGTCCTTTCTTTCCTCCCTTCTTTCCACATTTCCTCCCTCCTTTCATTGTCCTTTCCTTTCTCCCTCCCTCCTTCCCTTCATTCCTTCCTCCCTATCCCCCTCCCATCGTCCCTTCTCCATCTTTTGGGTTTCTATGGCTCAGCAGGGATTTGAACCCAGGTCTCCGGAGTCATAGTCCAACACTCAAACCACTGCACCATGTTGGCACTAATAGTAACTTCAAGCCCATCTTAAAAAGCATAAAACCAGCTTCTTCAAGGGGGGAAGCTCTCTTTCTTAGGCCTCCAATAAAAGTTTCAGCTCCCCAATCAACCTAGTGATAGGAAGCTAACTTGGTTGATAAACTAACTTTTGTCTCTATTGCTCCTACAGTTTTAATGTACGATTTCAAGTTTTTTTATCCGCTTGAATCTGTTGGTTTCTTCTGCAGTTCCTTCCAGAGGACCGGCCCTTTGGAGGAAACTAGGAGCCCCGGATGCTTATGGAAAGAGATCCGTTGTCCTGATGTGGAAGGTAAGGAAGGAAACCTCGCATGCCACGACTAGAGATAGGAAAGGTTGAGCATGATCATTTAGGAGCTTTCCAAAAATCCAAATTCAATGCATTTAAGGGGGCATATATTTAAGTAAGTTAAGTTTGGGATTCAGATGTCTGTTGCATTGCAACACTAGCAAGTCTAAAACAAAAACAACTTTTAAAAAAATGTCATCCATGATTTTATTCTGGAATGTACATCTTTTTAAAAATATTTTCAAACCGTGGATGCTTGACTCTGAAGACAGAAAAAAACATAATCCTTGGCTACCGAGGGCTGACTGTAATTTAAGTCTTGGAATAGGACATGGCACCAGTTTTGGCCCAATTCTTCTTTTCCTTTCCATTTTCTGTTTAGCCCTTGAAGCCAACGGAAGCCAATGGAGAAATTTTGGCATACCGTCTCCGCTCTCAAAGGAAGGGGGAGCCCGCAATCCTGCAGTGCCTCACTAAAGACCTTCAATGTACCCTCTTTCTCCCAGCTCAGGTCGGGTACACCTTCTTCATTGCAGCCAGCAATGCTGTGGGGGTCTCTCCCTCGAGCAAAATTGTGGTCCCACCATCCGGCGGCCAAGAAGGTAAGCCTTCCAAATTGGCCCATGTTTGGGAAATGCATAGGGTTACCTCTATGGGAGCCAGGTTGGAGAAGGGATTGCCAAGATGGACTCAGCTTCTCACTAGGCAAGAGCGCATGGTAACTAAGGTTACTTTAGGCATGGATGAGGAAGGGCACATAGTTGTCAGAGTTGGCTCTGTGCATCAATGAGGAAGGGCACATTGTCGGAAAGGTTGACCCTATCATGGAGGTTTTTCAACAGAGGCTGGATGGCCATCTGTTGGGGGTGCTTTGAATGTGAGTTCCTGCATGGCAAGGCGTTGGACTGGATAGCCCTTGGGGGCTCTTCCAACTCTATGATTCTGTGGCTGGAAAAATGCATGCAACTGCCAAGACTGGCTCTGGACATGGCAGTGAAAGAGTGCATTACTATTACTGTTTCTACTATTATTGTTGTTGTTGAGCTCGCCCCAAAAACCTGGAGAATCTGCATCATCATCATCATCATCTCCTGCTTGGACACAATCCATAAAAACTGGAGACTCAGGGCCAGGTCTTGAGTGCTGGCAATGCTACACATGCCAGAATCAGACGTCCTGACATAGATATGGACCCAAATGTATCCTTATTTTCACTATCTCTTGTTCCTTTTTTAACCCCTGCCACATAACTGGCTTTCTTTGTGTCCTTCATCTTCCAATACTTCCTTCGGCATTCTTGTGTGCCTTCAACACATTTCTGACTTACGACGACACTAAGCCAAACCTGTCATGGGGTTTTCTTGGCCAGATTGGCTCAGAGGGGTTTGCCTTTGTGGCCCTTTTCATCGATGGGGTGAACTCATCAATGAACTTGCAATTGCGCTAGTTTTTGCAGTCGTAAATGAATAGCTACGTTACAATTCAATATCATTTTTTAAAAACTGGAGAATGGGAATGAGACTGAATCTTCATTGCTGAAATAATGCAGTTTGGCAGCACTTCAGCTGCCAAGGCTCCATACTATACAATCCTGGGGTTTGTAGTTTGTGGTTTGTAGTTTGTGGTGGCACCAGTGCTCTCTGCTAAGAGAAGGCTAAAACTACACGTCCCAGAATTCCATAGCACAGAGCCATGGCAATTAAAGCGGTGCCAAACTACATTGTTTTTGCAGTGCAGCAGGCAGCCTAAGTTGCTTTACGGATGTCACATAGCTACTTTTTAACTTTATTTTGGAGGCTATTTCTAGATATTTTCAGATGCGTTTTGGTATGGCTTTTTCAAATGCCATTTCATCATGCCTTTCATTTATCCAATTCCACCCTCCAAAAGAATAATGCAAAAGCAATGAAGAACATAGTAAGTATTGCAATAAGTGACTTTCTAAGCATTCCAACGAGTAATTGCAGTGAATTATAACAGGACAAATTACTTTTTAAAAGTAAGATTCCTTATAGGAACTAACTATTGCTCCTCCAGCTTCCAGTTCTAATTACAGGTAATTATTTTATAATAGTAACTAACTAAGCTTTATTTTCTTCCAGATCCATCCTCCCCGCTTCCAGTTCTCGCCTCACCAGTGGGGGAAAAGGGCCTCCTCATTCAGTGGTCTCTTCCCAGCTTCCCGCAGATGCATTACATTTTGGAGTGGGGCCGCTTACCTGAGAAAGAGGGTGCCAACATTTTCTGGCGCCATCAGCCTGGGAACGTCAACCACATGGTCATTAATGGTGAGCCAGTAGATCAGATTCAGCGTGGCATTGTGGACTCTGGAGACCAGGGTTCGGTTCCTAGCTCAGCCATGAAACCTACTGGGCAACCTTGGACGAGTCACATTCTCTCAGCCTCAGGGGATGGCAAGGGCAAACCTCTTCTGAACAAATCTTGCCAAGAAAACCACATGATTGGTTCGCCTTAGTGTTGCCGAAATGACTTGAAGGCAAACAGCACACATACAGTAGTCCAGATAGCTGGGGAACAGTCTGGATTATCAGATTTAACTCCATAGACAAAGCTGTCCTAGGGATCTCCTTGCCCTTTGCAGACTTGGTTGTTATTGTTGTTAACTGCCATCAACTTGATTTTGGCTTATAGCAACCCTATTAAATGGGAGACTTGCAAGTCACCCTAATCCATCCTACTCAAGCCTTGCAAACTCAGGGCTTCCTTGACGGAGTCTTATCCACCTGGAAGGAAGTCTTCCTCTTTTCCTACTGGCTTCTACTTTGCCAAACATTATTGTCTTTTCTAGTGAGCCATGCCTTGATATGTCAAAAGGCTCAGTTTAGTCATCTTAACTTCTATGGAGAGCTCAGGATTCATTTGCTGCTAGAGATTTTTACATTAAATTGATATGTAACTAGGGGGGTGCAAGGGGTGCGGACCAAACCGAGTGACATATCAGAGTGCATTGAACAACCGGTGGGACGGTGGTGCCCATCCATCCCAAGAAATACATCCTTGGCCACTCACCTCCACCAGCAGTTTGCATAATACACTAATATGTAGATTAACCCCATGAGATTTTTGCAGCAGCACCTTGGATAAATTGCAAGCCCTGTTTAGTTCTGTTTTAGGGGAGAAATAAGGTTAACTTTCCTTAAATCTGACCTGAAAGATCAGAAGGGAAGTGCGGTGCGTTCATGTTTTGCATGGATTTCACCACTATGGATTCTGTTTTCTTTCCCTGCAGAAGCAATTGAGCCAGGACATCTCTATAATCTCAAGCTCTTTGCCCTCATCGATGGCACCATTTGGGCCTCGGGTTCTACCAGCAGTTACTCGAAACAGATTGGTATGTGGACCAGAATAAATCTGATCTCAAGAAACACTTTCTGACCTTTTATCATTCCCTCTGTTTGTTCTGCATTGTTGTTCTGTGCCTCCGAGTCGTTTTTTGACTTATGGCGACCCTCTGGCCGAACTTATCATGGGGTTTTCTTGGCAAGTTTATTCAGAGTGGGTTTGCCATGGCCATTGTCTGAGGCTGGGAGAGTGTGACTTGCCCAAGGTCACCCTGTGAGTTTTTATGCTCGAGCAGGGATTTGAACCCTGATCTCCAGAGTCATAGTCCAGCACTTAAACCACTACACCATGCTGGTTATTATGCATGCCATTCCTTATATATGGATATCCCAGTCAACAAAGTCAGTGTGTTCCTGGGCATTGCATTTCTAATAGAAAATCTGGTACCAGAGGCAAAGATAACATGGGAAGAATAGGGTTAGGTTTCTGCAGCACCAAAGAGTATCCTGACAAGGGCAATAACTAAGTGGTAGGGGCAGCTTTATGGATCCCATGTCAGTGGGGCAGTGGATCCATGCCAAGTTTGAAGGGAGAGGTGGAGAAGCAAGAGAGAGCTTTGGAGGGAGCTCTCGGAGGTGCTGGACCTATTTGGGAATATCATTCAGAGCCTTGGACAGCTCACCTATAACCAGTACGAAAACCTGGACTGGATTCATTGCCCCACTGACATGGGAAACACCAACCACTGAGCTTCCTTGTTGCTTTACGTTGGTGTCATAGTTGCATTTTGCTGATGCTAATGTGTACTCTTTTCCAGCTCCACTTCGGGCACCGTCTTTGTATCCTGTCCAGATCTGGAAATCCCAGGTTAAGTTGCTGTGGGAGAAACTCCCTTTGGAGGACCGGGGTGGAGTGATCCGGAACTACTCCATCTGCTACAAAGAAGACGGAAGGGATGAGCAGAGTAAGGGCAGCATTTGGGGGGATTAGGTTAATCCCATGATTCTGAAAGCATGGCATACTGAGCATTGGACTCTGGAGACTGGAGTTTGATTTCCAGCTTGGCCATGAAACCCACTGGGTGACCTTGGGCAAGTCACACTCTCTCAGCTTCAGGGGAAGGCAAAGGCAAGCCTCCTTTGAGCAGATCTTGCCAAGATAACCCCATGATAGCTATGTCTATTAGGGTCGCCATGAGTCCGAAATGACATGAAGGCACACAACCACAACAAACAGTGGGGATAAAAAGTCACACTCTCTCAGCCTCAAAGGAAGGCAATGGCAAATCCCCCTCTGAGCAAATCTTGCCTAGGAAACCCCTGGGATAGGTTCACCTTAAGGTTGCCTTTGGTTTGCCTTTGTGGTGATGCCCTCTGCTTTGTTTCTCAACAGCGGTGGTTGTAGAGGGTTCAGTGCAGAGTTATCTCATCAAAGGCCTTAGACCCGGATCCATGATCAGGGTCTCCATTGCTGCCTCCACCGAAGGAGGGAGCACCCGGGGACCAGCGTTGTCCATCCGAATGAAGAGCAACGGTGAGTAAGACTCCGGGAGACCCCTCCCCACTACATAGTGGTAGCACTGTGCTTCTACTTTAACTGCCATAGCAACACTTTGGGACTGGTAATGTCTGAATCATAGCGTTGGAAGGTACCCACGTGGGCCATCCAGTCCAACCCCATTCCGCTATGCAAGAAGACACAATCCAATCCTTCCCAACAGGTAGCAGCCTCTGCTTAAAAACCTCCAAAGAAGGAGGCTCATCCACCCTCCAAGGAAGCATCTTCCATTATCAAACACCTCTAACTCTCAGGAGGTTCTTTGGCTGATCTTGGCCAAGATTCCTTTTCTAAGTACAGTAATTGAACCTCCAGCCTCAATGCAGCCGATCAGATCTTCCAGACTCTCCTTTTCTCTATCTTTTTCTTTTTCTCCTCCATAGGTCACGGAGAAGCCGAAACTTTGTTATCCGTTCTTTGCGTGGGGTTCCTTCTCCTCCTCCTCTTTGTTGCCGGCTCTTTGACTTGCATCTGGAAACATCGGTGGTATGTCTTTTTCAAAAAGTAGTCAGGATTATAAACAGACTGGAATATGGACATTACAAAAGGGATGGTAATAAATCCAATAACTTCAACAACAACAAATAATCCACCCAACAGTGATTCCTTTACTGGGCCAACCAAAATGCACAATATCCACGTTGCAAGCTTTCAGAGCTCCACTGGCTTCTTCATCAGGAAAGGTATTACATACCATACAGGAGAAGAAGAAACTTGACTATGTTAGTCATAGGCCAGCATTTTGCTTTTTTCTGTTCTTAGTTCAGATGGTATGGAGGGGTATTATTTGCAAGGTAGTAGTTACCTCCTTCTTCTGGCCATGTGGCAACTGGGAGATTCTCAAATTTAGCATCCATGGCAACACATATATTGTGCATGTTGGTTGGCCAATAAAGGTATCACTGATGGATCTCTGTTTGTATTTGTTAAATGGCCAACACAGCTACCCCTGAATGTTAACATCCATTTGCAACACAAAAAGATACTTCCTTTGCAATGCAGTCTGTCTCCATCCTTTGTGAGGTCTCAGGCCCCTTTGTTAGGCAGAGGATACTGAATCTCTCATAGAGCATTCATGCTTTTGCATCAGGAAAACCTGAAGTGCCTTTGAGTTTAAACATGCCAACACAGTCCCAATATTGGGGGGGGGGGGAATGCTTTACCTTTGTTGGAGGCAGAAACCTCAAATAGTAAAGTCCCACTGAATCTTTCTTTAGGGTTTTCCAGTTGTGGCTATAATGTGGCATCTTGAGGGATGAGTGTATAAGAAAACCTTCCCATTAAGCCTGAGAATGGCAGATATGATGATGATAATAATCATGTGGCCCTCCAGATGGCAACTTCCAGCATTCCTTGCATTGTCTGCAGCTTGAATGCATTGCTCCATGTCAGAGTCTCCGGAGCAGCAGAAAACAAGCTTGCTCCATCCTCAACATGACCTCCCTTCAAATATTTGAACATGGCTATCATGTCACTTGTTAGCCTTCTCTTCTCCAGGCTAAACATACCCATCTCCCTAACGCATTCCTCATAGGCCTTGGTGGTTTCTAGACCCTTCGCCATTTGGGTCACCCTCCTCTGGACATGCTCCAGCTTGTCCACATCCATCTTTGAATCGTGGTACCCAGAAATGGACACAGAGGAGGTCTGACCAAAGCAGAATAGAGCGGCGATATTACTTCCCTCGACCTAGACACTAGACATGCAAATCTATTCATAAAGATGGAAATCCCATGCTGGATTCCAGCCGTAATATTTATTGATTGGAACAATGCAATGGATAACTGGCAAGCCAAATGTTACGCTCTCTCTCTCTTTCCTTTTAAAATTGCATTTTGAATCTTTTTCATTCACTTTTCAGGGTTCAGAAATACCTCTGGCCGCAAATCCCAGATCCAGCAAAAAGCAACCTCGCCACATGGATGCCACCCAAAATGTGTCTGGTTAGTAGACGGCATTGCCAGAGGGGACTGGTGACTCCCATGTCAGCGGGGCTTTGAATCTGGCCCGGATTTTAGACTAAACCAGAAAGGAGCCATCTAAGGTGCTAAACCTCTTTTGGGGGGTTGAATAGGAAATAGTGGTCAGCGCCCCTTTAAAAGTTCAATATGACACTGAGAACGGATTCCTCAACCCATTGATACAGAAGTCACTAGCCACCCTTGTTGTTGTTGTTGTTGTTGTTGTGTACCTTCATGGGGACCTTTTGCTTTCCTTTTTTAATTTTTATAAGCAGCAAAGCAGATATTATTTAACAATATATAGTTTACATACATAAGCCAACATCCAAGCTTTTTCTCCGATCAAATCTGCATGTCAGTAGTAATGACAATCCAAGCTTTATCACTTTTCTCCAATGTAAAACCCCTCTACCTCCATTGTATGTCACTTTTCATTTGGGTTTCTAATAGAGCGGTTCGATATTGAAAATATATTCTTCTAGAAAGTTGATCAAGATTTCCTTAGTCCGTCCACCTCTTATCTAAGCTAGTCTTTACATTTGTGAGACTGCCCTTTCCCCCTAAAAAACTTATATACCCATTCTAACCTTCCTCTGTTCATCTTTGCAATTGTATAATACATTTGTGAGTATCTTAGCTGCTGTGGCTACAGAGTGATTTTTTAAAATATATGAAAAGACAGTGAGGCCAGAATGCATTCACTTAAAGTCGCTAGTTCAGTGCAATTACGTGAATGCGCATTGCATTCGAACTGGCTCCTCATTGCCCGAAAATAGCATGCCATTGCCCGAATTTGCTTGTGGCAGTCTATCACACAATAACGTTAAACCCCATGATTGCGTTCAGATTGCCATTGGATTCCAATTCCCCTTTGATAAACTCCATAGACTAGGTTTGCCATTGCTTTCATCTTAGGCTGAGAGTATGAGACGTGTCCAAAGTCACCAAATGGGTTTCTTTAGAATTGAGCCCAGACTCCTAGTCCAACACTTCAGTCGCACACTGCACAACACCACAACCTGGCCAAACCTATTATTATTATTATTATTATTATTATTATTATTATTTTATATAGTGCCATAAGTTTACATAATAATAATAATAATAATAATAATAATAATATGATTTATTTGTATACCGCTTTTCCTACGATCAAAGCGGTTTACAGCATACATATGCATATACAACAACAAAGCAAGTACAGTAACAAAAAAAAAAGGCACTTTGCAGATACAATCAATTCTAAACATCAAATCCTGCCAAAGGCGTACAATCTAAGGAGCAATAAAATATAAAACTATGCAATAATTATAACAAATTCCGCAGGTAAAGCACATTACTATAAAAGCAACTAATATAGGTAATCATTAAGTCCCCATACTGGGAGGAAGACAGGTTATAAATTAATGATGATAATAATAATAAATACGGTAATTAAGATTGGAGAGAAAGAAACTTCTAAATTGGCCGGCGTATTTAGAAAATGTTTTAATTGAGTATGGTCCAAAACACATTGCAGAAAAAAACCTCTTTAATTGCTCCGGTTCAGTGCTAGGGAATCCTGGGAACTGTAGTTTATTGTGGCACCAGAGCTCTCTGACAGAGAAGGCTAAATGTCTCACAAATACTAAGTTGTATCCTATTCGATGTTGTGCAATGATTTGTTTGTTTGTATTGATGGGTCATTGGACTGCAATAATAAATACTACTGCTACTAATGTCTTGATCACTTCCCCATTTGCAATCCTCAGGATCCGTCCTCGCGTTGCACAGAAACGTGGAGCCAAGGTTATCTCACTCTGACTATCGGTGACCTCTTGGGGGTCCATACTTCCCAACAAGAAGGATCCGACCCAAGGAAGTTTCTCGGTGACCAGTGGTTGCTTCAGGTCCCCAGCACTTTCCAGAAGACCATCTCCATCAATGGAAAGAGGGGCACCTTGTGGGAAGATGGAGAAGGACCCCCCAAATCCACAGCCGCCAATGAGGTGGACTACTCGAAAGTGGTTGTGGTCCATAACAGCCGCGGGCTCCAAGAATCGTGGAGGAGTCCTCATCATTCCCATTCCTTTTCCAAAGCACCGGATCCGCAAAATGTATATTCCAGAACCCTGTTCGGACAAAGCGTTTGGCTTCAGAATTTGACCTATGAAGTTGTGGTGCAAAACAGAGCACTCAAATCCACCGGCGAATTCCCGCTCCTGGGTAGTCTGATGGCGATGGAAAGAGATCTCCATCCAGCTGAAATCCCATGCAGAGATAACTTGCAAAACTCGTAACCTTTCTTGCAAGGTTTTTATAAGACCTTAGATGTTTGCAGTCCAGCAGCTCTGGCGTTCCTGAGAACCATCATCATCATCATCATCTTGCCAGCAAACAATCTGAAAACATTATTTGAAGATGCCAGCCACAGATGCCAGCGAAACGTCAGGAATAAACGCCTCTAGAACATGACCCGAAAAACCCACAAAACACTATGGATACCGGCCATGAAAGCCTTCGACTTCACAAATCTGAAAATAAATAGCAAAGATTGCACAAGACCACACTCCTTGCAAGATATAAGGCCTTAGATCTTTGCAGGCCAGCAGTTCTGGTGCTACTGAGAATCATCATCATCGTCATTGTCACCATCGTCACCATATTGCAAGCCAACAATCCAAAAATAAATAGCAAAAACTGAACAAGGCCACACTTCTCGCAAGATTTTTTAATAAGACCTTACATCTTTGCAGTCCATCACTTCTGGTGTTACTGAGAATCATTGTTGTTATCATGGTTTTTAGTTTTTCCTGCTCCTTCTCCTCCATCCTTGTTCCCTTCCTCCTCTTTCTCTTTCTCCTTCTCTTTCTCCCCCTCTTCTTCCTCCAACAACTTTTGTTGTTGTTTATGGTAGTCCTATCCTATATCATATCCTAGGGTTTTCTTGGCCAGATTTCTTCACAGGGAGCTTGCCATGGCCTTCCTTGGAGGGCTGAGAGAGTGTGACTTACCCAAGATCCCCCAGTGAGTTTCCGCGGCCAAGCGACAATTTGAACCCTGGTTTCCTGGAATCCTACTTGAACACTCTCCAACCACTATACAACACTCCTTTCTACACCATCTACAGAATATCTATACCTATCTATAGAATCTATATATCAATAATAACCTACGGATTGAGGCAGGTTATAGTAAAAGAAATGAAGTTACATAACAATCTGTAAACTGTAATCTATAATGTATCTATAGAATCCACAGCAAAAGTCTTTCAGGGGAGTTTGCCATTGTGTTTCGGGTCTTGCAGTGGGTTTCGCTGGCTGAACGTGGACTCGAACCCGGGTCTCCCAGAGAGTTAGCCCAACACTCAAACCACTACATTACACTACACTTAATACCCCATTTATTAGAATTAATGTTGTCACGGTTGTGTGCCTTTGAGTCATTTCCGACTTACGGCAACCTAACGTGAAGCTGTCTTGGGTTTTCTAAGGTTGAGAGTCTGTGACTGTGGATTTCTTGTTGTTCCCTGCCTCGATCAATGGGGAGAGGCATGATGATGATGATGATGATGATGATGATGATGATGATGATGGTGGTGGTGGTGGTGGTGGTGGTTTTGGGTTCAAAGCAGATTTCTCTCTCTCTTGTAGTTCTACCTCTTTGCCTTTAGGGGGAGCCCCTGCTCCATCTCTGTTTTGCCTTCTTCCCCAGCAATCCCCCCAAATGTTCAGAAACCTCCTTTGCATGGCAAGGCTTATTGGCTTGGAAAGGAAATGCATCCACATTCTGGGTCCCCTGCCACAATGTGGGCCTTAAAGCAACACAGGTGACCATTTCAAAGCCTCTGCAACAAGATTCACCTTGCATTTTTCACACTGTGGTGCAAATTTAATTTTAATTCAATTTTAATTGGAATTTCGCATGTATGAAGAACCCTTTGCAACCCAGAAGATCGGTGACTAGGAATCATGAAATCTAAGAGTGTTGCTTTCAGGTTGTTGGGGTTTGTTTTTCCCCTCCTGGAGTCCAAGTTCAGCATCCAAACCATCCAAATATGTATCTATTATTTATTATTATTATTATTAGTAGTAGTAGTAGTAGTAGTAGTAGTATTATGTTATAATCCATCTTCCTCTTAGTATAGGGATTGATGGCAGCTATTCTAACTTGCGGTGACCCTCTCCTAAGGCTTTCTGGGCCAGATGTCTCCGGAAGTGGTTTGCCATGGCCTTCCTCTGAGGCTGAGAGAGTGTGACTTGCCCCAGTGGGTCTCTGTGGCCAAATGGACATCCGAACCTTGGTCTCCAGAGTTGTAGTCCAATGGTCAAACCACTACGCCACACTCTTTCTCTGCTGCCCTGCCCCTCTGAGTCTGAGGACCCCTTTATTCTTGGGTTTTCTTTGCCTTCCTCTGTGGCTGAGAGAGTGAGACTTACCCACAGTCACCTTTCCATGACTGAGCATGGATTCGAACCCAGAGTCCTAGCCACCACCGAAACCACTACCCCACACGGCCTCTCCTAGGTTTACTTTGCAAGGTTCATTGCCTTCCTCTGAGGCTGAGAGAGAGGCTGACTTGGTCCAGGGTCACTCCATGGGCTTCCATGGCCGAGTCAGGATTCGAACCCAGGACTCCCAAAGCCCAACTTCACGCCGCATGGGTTTCCATCTTGCTCATACCGTGAGGCCTAAGGAAAGAACAAGGAAACCAGCTTTTGTGATGGGAAAGGGCTCTGTTTGTTTAAACTACACCCTGGAGTTGGATAAACAGCCTTTCATATCCTTTTGTAACAAAAACATCTTTTTTGGTTTGAACCAAGGAAATCTTGCAAGCTTGGGCAAAATCTGATGTTTTCTTTCCTCCCTCCAAAATACAACCACCATAAACATTGAGTAAATCTACAAACAATCCTAAGAGGTCTATTTGTCTCCTGAAATGACTATTTTAATTCAATTTTATTAATTTCTGGAAGGAACGAAACATCGAAATGCTTGAGATCAGGGATGATGGACTTGTTTGTAGGAAGCTGTTCTGTTGAATGTTTGAGGCTATGGCTATGCAGAAGCAGAGTTTGGGAGGTTTTATTTGTTGTCCCAGACTACAACTCCCAGCATCCCCCAGTCTGTGGATTTGGGGAGTTGTAGTCCTAGAAAGGAAGAGGGTCAAGACCCTGGATCTTTGGGTGAATCTGGTGACAAGAAGGATCCTGTTTGGTTGAGTGTTTTAGAATAGATCGAAGTAGTTTTTTAAAACTGCAACTCCCAGCATCCCCTCGCTCTGTGGATTTGTAGTCATTATTGTTATTAGATTGTCATGATCAAGGTAAAAGTTACACCTGGATCTCTGGATAAATCTAGTTACAAGGAAGGTTTCGTTGAGTGTTTTATTAGACAAAAAAGAATGGATCGAAATGTTTCTTTCCAGACTGCCAATCCCAGCATCCCCCTCAGTCTCTGGATTTGGGGAACTGCAGTCATGGAAAGGAAGGTGCTCAAAAGAACCGAGTGGAAACTCCATAAGGATTTCTGGATAAACCTATTGACAAGGAAGGACTTGTTTTGTTGAGCATTTTTAGATCTAAGTGGGAGTGTTTTTTCCAGACTGCAGCTCCCAGCATCCCCCCTCAGTCTGTGGATTTGGGGAGTTGCAGTCCTGGAAAGGAGGATTGTCCAAAGACCTGGGTGGAAGCTCCATCTGGATCTCTGGGTCAGAGAAAGGCTTTGCCCTCAATGCACAAAAATGCATGCTTTTCCCTTTGCAGAGCCTTCTTTTTTGGGGAAGGGTCTCCTCGAGGTCATCCATCCCCACCCTTTTGGTTCCTAAAGAGGCTAAATTCTTTGAAAGGGCAGCTTGGAAACCCCCAGCTCAAGCCAATCCGACCTTTTCGTTCCTCCTGGAAGGCCTTTGCCTTGCAGACTTGGAGGCACTCTGCACATGCTCTGTGGTCCTGGGTTCAAGAGGCCTTCCCGATGCAATCGAGGCGGGGGAAGAGGCGGAGGGTGGCTGCCAGCCGAGCCCAGCCCAGGACGGCCCCTTCCTTCCTTCATCCATCCCTCCTTCCCTCCTTCCATCCAAAGCAACTCCTCCTTCTTCCCAACCCAAAGCCTCCTCCAGACCCTCCCAGGATCGCCTGCCTCGGTTCTACTCTTTGGGGAAGCTTTCTTTTCCCCTCCGCCTGGATCGCTGGGGCTGGGATGTGAAGCCCTGCTGCGCACAATCCGAACCCAGGACCCGGGGAAACAAAACCAAGGAGCCCCCCATCATGGAGCGCATTAAGATCTTCGTGGTTTTGGACTGCCTTTGCCTGGTGGTTGGTAAGGAAAAGACTCTGCTTCTTCTTCCTTCCCCCCCTAAACTAAGGGGGCACCCTTTGTTTCCCCACCCTCCCCCCAAGTTGTCAGGATGGCACCCCAAAAACCTTCACCCCTCCTTGGAGGCCAGCCTTCCAAAGGCTGAAGCTCTAAACTTTGGGTGCACCCCCAAAACCTAAGTCTCTATTAATGAATTTCTCTCACATCTGTGGGGAAGGGGGAGTTTTCAGGATGGCACCCCAAAAACCTCTACTCCTCCCTGGAAGCCATTCTTCCAAAGGCTAAAGGTCCAAACAATTGGTGTACCCCAAAATCTAAGTCTCCACTAACACCTTTATCCCCAGTTTTCAAGATGCTTCCAAAAGCTGAAGGTCCAAATCTTTGGTGTACCCCAAAATGTAAGTCTGCATTAATACCTTTATCTCAATTGTCTGAGTGGCACCCCAGGTTTTCAGGATGGCACCCCAAAAACCTTTACTCCTCCTTGGAGGCCATTCTTCCAAAGGCTAAGGGTCCAAACCTTTGGTGTACCCCCAAATCTAAGTCTCAATTAATACCTTTATCCCAGTCTTCAGGGTGGCACCCCAAAAACCTTCACCCCTCCTTGGAGGCCATTCTTCCAAAGGCTAAAGGTCCAAACATTTGGTGTACTCCCAAATTTTAAGTCTCCATTAATACCTTTATCCCACATCTGTGGGGAGGAGGGAGTGAGCCCTTCAAGTTTTCTGGGTGACACCCCAAACCCTTTATTATTCCTTGGAGGCCATTCTTCCATAGGCTAAAAGTCCAAACTTTGGGTGTACCCCAACATCTAAGTCTCTATTAATACCTTTATTCCATATCTATGGGGAAGAGGGAACTTTCATGATGGCACTCCAGATTTTCTAGCTGAGACCCCAAAACCCTTTACTCCATCTTGGAGGCCCTTCTTCTAAGGGCTAAAGCTCCAAACGTTTGGTGTACCCCCAAATCTAAGTCTCTATGAATACCTTTATCCCACATCTATGGGGAAGGGGTAGTTTTTGGGGTGGTACCCCAAGTTTTCTGGATGGCATCCTTAAAAGCTTTACCCCTCCTTGCATGCCCTTCTCCCACTTCCGTTGCCGCAGAAAAAAGGGGGTGCTTTTCTTTTTCCCAAATGAAGACACCCCCAAGTTTAAGTCTCTTTTCATCCTGTCTCCTCCTATTTATGGGGGGTAAAAGGGGTGAACCCCCTTTTCCTAAGACCTTAATAAACAGGAGAAAGGGGGAAGCCCTACTTTCTCCCAAAGGTGAAAGGTGTACCCCCAAAATGTAATACTCTTAAATGTAAAAAGGTTTCCCAAGTTTCCCCCCAAAAGTACCCCTCTTAAGTCGAGTAGGTACCCCGAAATTTTAAGGCTTCTTTAGCACCGCTTCAACCCACATCCAGTGCGTAGAAGGCTTGTACCCCAATTTTTCCAAAAGAAGCACCCCCAAATTTCTCTAGTAACCCCCTTCCAGATCTCCTCAAGGAGAGAGTTCCTCAAGCCCCACAGCACCCCATAAGTAGATTTTGAAAAAGCGCACCCCACATTTACTTAGAGTGCCCTTCTCAACTGAGCAGACCTTTGAAGTCTTCCTTAGCACCCTCTTTACCATATTTATAAGGCAAGGGACGATACCCCCAAATTCCCATTGCACCCTATAAATAGATAAAAAGGATTGGACCCCTACTTTTCCCACAAAGGACCCCAAATTTTAAGTCTCCCTTGCCACCCTCTTCCCAGATTTGTAAGGCAAGAAGTGCCACCCCAAATTCCCATGGCACCCCATCAACAGAGAAGAGGATAGGCACCTCTATTTTAAATAGACACCCCATTGCACCCAATAGACATCCCAACTCCCATAGCACCCTATAAAGAGCATGGCACCCCTACTTTCCCCCCACAAGCACTCCAAAGTTTTGTCTTCCCAGATTTGTAAGGCATGGGGTGACACCCCAAATTCCCATCATACATCCTATAAACAGATAACAGGATGGCACCCCTACTTTTCCCTCAAAGGCACCCCAAATTTTGAGTCCTTTTAAAGCAACCGTCACAGAGGGAGAGGCAACAAACCTCACTTTTCTGCTCAGAACACCCCTAATTTAGGACCCACACCCCAAAAGTGTGGTGAAGCCCCTCATCCAATCCCTTTATAAGTGGATAAAATGGGGGTACACCCACTTTCTCCCCAAAACACCCCTTCAGCCTCCTTCTCCCTCAATTTATCTTTCCCCGAAGTCCGAAATCTCCAAAAATTGAGTCCAAAATCCACGGAAATGGAAATGTCAACCATTGGTACCTCTAGAATTTAAAATTCCCTTAATAGCACTCCCAAATTGAAAGTACCCCAATTTTGACCCAGGATTTAAACAGGGATCGTGGTTTTTAAAAACTTTCTGGGCTTGTTATTTCTTCCAAGGCCTTCTGTTCCAAACTTTGGGGATGCAATTTTTGGAGGGGATGGAAAGCAAAATTTGGGAGGTCACCCCATTGTATTTTATTTTATGTACCTTATGTATTTCATTTTGTTGTTTTGCAATCTTTCCTCCATCGCTGGCTCGGGGCCCCTGGAAATCTGTGCAACTGCGTGGCATAGGGTTCGGGAAGGGGAAAGAGAGGAACAGTTCGGCCAATTTTATTTGCCAATTTCATTTGCCAATTTTATTTCAGCTCCCCGTTTCTGGGCTTTGTGCCTCAGTTGCAAAATACAAATTCCAAAGTCGGAGCCATTCTTTCCAGCGACGACGTCGGTACCCAAACCCCATATTTTACCAATTTAGACGTCTTCTTTGCTGACACAAATCCGCCCGCAAGCATTTTTAAAATACATATTATTGATACCAGCTGGAAGGAAAGTTGCGTTGGAAGGGACCCCCAAAGGTCATCTATAACTACCATAATAAATAAATGAATCTAACTGAAACCTTGGCAATGCAGGGATTCACGGCTACAGGCCTCCGTTCCGCGGCCCCAGTACAAACCAGTTGAATGTTTTCCATCATTTCCGTTGTGAGAGGGGTGTCCTGACCACATTGTTATTCATCCCCCCTATAAGTGGATGATGGGGGGGTACAACCCCCTTTCGCACCTTTCTCAGCATCTTCTGGACCTCCCCAATTTTATCTCTCCTTGAATAAAACCCCCAGAAAATGAAGAAAAGCTTCTCAAAACCTAACCGTCGACACCCTTGTACCGTACAAATTTAAATTCCCCCCCATGTATCCTCTCCTAAAAATAAGTTCACCCCAAGCTAGGAAAATATTACTGGGGGGAAACAGAAGATTTGATCCCAGGACTTGTGGAAATCAATCCAAGGTGCATCTATAATGCAATTTGTATCAGTTTGGCTACAATAGAGTTTTAAAGATTTCCAAAAACATCGCCGTTTCGGTTGCTTTCAAAGCAGGAAAAGAGACGTTCGTTCAAAGTTGCAACCCAACGTTTCTTTATTTGGAAATGTCACCAGATTCCCAAAAAAGGCAGAGTAATGAATGTTTGGATTTTTGACGTACAGCTAATGCGTTTTCCAATTGCGATTGTGTATTCCTGCATGGCAGGGGGGTTGGAATAGATGACTTTTGGGGTATCCTCCAACTCTCGGATTCTGTGAAATGCAACTTTCCACGTTCTTGGCGTTTCCAGTAGTCCTAATTTGTGTTTGTGGATTAATTTTCAAGATGTGATCTATATTTTTTTCTATTGCAAATATAAAGATTTACAAAGTTGATCACAGCGGATCCAGACTGTCATGTTCAGAATTTGAACCCAAGACAAGATTTAAAATGAACATTTTTTTCACTTGAAGCCTCCTTTCCCATTTGCTTCTCATTCCAAGTCGGTTTTTCTGCATCTGGTTTGTGTTTATGCCTCTGGTAACAACTCTTGTGTGGTTAGACCGATGCTAAACATGTTTGGCTGGTTGTGAAGCTACAAAAAACAGACTTGGGGAGCATCTACATTGTAGAAATAATACAGTTTGACACCACTTTTTAAGTGCTGTCTCTCCATCCTATGGAATCCTGGGGGTTGTAGTTTTACCAGGTCTTTAGCCTTCTCTGCCAAAAAGGATAGGGGCCTCACCAAACTACAAATCCCAGGATTTTCGAGGATGGAGCCATGGCGGATAAAGTGGTATCAAACGGCATTATTTCTACAGTGTAGATGCAGGTGTCAGCAGTGGAGTTTGTTGTTGTTGTGTGCCTACAAGTTGTTTTTGACTACGACGGCCCTAAAGCAAACATATCACAGGGTTTTCTTGGCAAGATTTGTTCAGAGGAGGTCTGCCATTGCCTTCCCCCGAGGCTGAGAGAGTGTGACTTGCTGAAGCTCAGCCAACCGAGCTGGGAATCGAACCCTGGTCCCATACCATGACAATAATCCGGAATGGATGACTGAAACAATGGCCCACTCCTTCCATGCTCACAAAAAGACATACACCTTACGAAAGCATCCCCCAACATGGTACTTTCTACGTGTTTTGGACCAATTCCCATCATCCCCAGTCCACTGTGCCAACAGCCAAGGATTCTGGAAAATGGTAGTCCAAAACATCTGAAGACTGCACTATAAAATGTTTGGCAGTGCCAGTACTATGAAGTACACAAAGCATCTGCAGCGTTTGTTTTTTTCAAACTCATTGGCTGCATTGACATGTCACGCTAAACCATGGTTTATGCAAGCCATGGTCTGTTGCTTTAGCCCTGAATTGTTCCACTGATACCTGTTTCCCCTATTTTCACTTTGTTTCTGTCCAATCTCAGGGTGGTGGTTAGGGAAAGAAACCAGGGAAAAGTCACAGCTCTGGGTTCAAACAGTGACAAAGAGCCCTGGCGTAAATCAACTAGAGTTTGTAAACCAACAACAAACCATGGTTTGTGGGTCAACAAACCATGGTTTGTCTAGAGGAGTTGGGTGGACATGACAACGAAGCAGATTTTAAGCCAAATCGCAATTTCTTCCTACTTCCTTTCTGTCCCATCCCATCTGTCGCACCCATGATCTTTGAAGTGGCAATGAGCCATGGCTTCAACAAACCATGGATTGTGAGTTCACAAACCATGGTTTGTCTACAGGTTGGACACCACAACCCAGCAGGATTGAAGCCAGAACTTGGTTTTTTCCTACTCATAAACCTAGGTTTGGATTAATCTAGAGACGAACCTTTGCTGCCTTCTCTTCACTTTGTGGTCCCAGCACAATTTAAATTGAGTTGTTGTCGTCGTTGTTGTTTTTATGCATGGAGGCTCCATGAACTTTGGGTGGTTTTGAGGGCTGAAGGCCACAGAGTCCTTGAAGATGAGGTCTGACCGGTCCGTCATGCATGAATCAGGAAGGGTGACATTTTTCCCACTCAGAGGACACAATCGCACACGGTTGCCTTTTCCGCACGCTGACACATTTTAATCAATAAATTGATTTCAATCAATAAAGTGTTTGGAAATAGATATAAAGGCTGCAGGGTGCTCCCTGGCCCCTAAAACAAAGCTGGGAAACTTGCAGTCTTTCAAATGGTATTGCACTCCAGCACCCATCAGCCCCAACCAGGGCTTCCTTGTTCAAATCTTGGTTGATCTTGAGTGGTTTCCGACTTAGGACGTCCCGATGGCGAACTTCTCACAGGGTTTTCTTGGCCAGATCTGTTCAGATTGGGGTTCGTCGTTCCATTCCTCTAAGACAGCGGTCCCCAAACTTTGATCCTCCAGATGTTTTGGACTCCAGCTCCCAGAATTCCTGACTTTTGCCCAAGCTGGCTGGGGCTTCTGGGAGATAAAGTCCGCAACACCTGGAGGACCACAGTTTGGGAACCGCTGCTTGACTTGCCTGAGGTCACCCAGGGAGTTGGGCATGGCTGAGCAGAGATTCGAACCCAGGACTCTTGGTCCAACATCCACTATACCATGCCAGCTCTTTTTTGTGCATTGAGTCTCTTCTTCCCCTTCTCTGACTGTCTTCCACTTGACCAAAGATGATCATTTTTCCCATGAGTCATGTTTGTTTCATCATACGTTCAAAGTATTATGGTCTCAGTTTATTCATCTTCCTTGCTTTTACCATCATAACCGCATTCTGATGTGACTGGGCCACATGGATTCTGATTTTCATCTGCCACATCTAGAAGGCTGTGTAACTGGGGATGATGAGAACTGGAGTCCAGGAACGTTTGGAGAGCCAGGAGTTTAAACATGCCCCATCACCAACCATAATCCCCCCCACGACACTATAACTCACTATTTTTCCATTAAATACTTAGTATGGCCCAGCCTTCTGGGTTTCTGAGACAGAGCTCCAAATGTTGTTGGATTGCAACGCCAAGTATCCTTAGCCAGCAGAGACAATGGTGAGGAACACTGGGAGTTGCAGTCTAACAAAATTTGGTTGGAGACTACTGGGTTCCCACTCCTTTTTAGATAGATTTCTGGGGGTTCAGCTCTGGCTCTCTGGTTATCATTGGACTCTAACTCCCATGATTCATCTCTATGGCTGTGTGGGCTAGGCCTGGCCACAAGTGGGTCATCCCTCATTGAGACCGCTTCTCAAATGTTGGTCCTTCAAGGCAGTAATGCCTGGGAAGGTAGAAGGCAATAGGAAAAAAGGAAGACCAAATTCCAGATTGATAGATTCCCGTTGAGGAAGATTTTGCAATATCTGAGTGGATCTTATCTTTCCTGAAGTAACTGAAATGCTATATAATCCAAGCATGTGTCACCATACCCAGATTTGACATCTCCAGGAATGGAGAGTAGATTTAACATGGCTTCGCATCAGCCGGAGTGATCTCTCGACCCAACTTACAAACAGACCTACATTCGGAGATTTGGGGTGCATTGACAATGTAGAAAGAATGCGGTCAGGCACCATTTTAAGCGCTGGAGCTCTGTCTCGTGGGATCCCAGGATCTGTAGTTTGACAAGCTCCATGGCCGCCTCTACCTCCCCAAACTACAACTCCCAGGATTGTGTAGGATGGAGCCATGGCAACTGCAGTGGCGCCAAACGGCATCATTTCTACAAAATGGATGCACCCTTACATTCAGACATTTGGTGTCTTATATCTTATTGCGGTAATGCTTGTTGTTGTTGTTGTTGTTGTTGTTGTGCGCCTTCAAGTAATTTCCAACTTACCACAACCCTAAAGCAAACTTATCTTGGGAGATTCTTGGCCAGAGTTCTTTGCCAGTGGCTTTACTTCTTGGTGGCTGAGAGATTGTGACTTGGCCAAGCTCACCCAGTGGGTTTGAGGGAGGATTTGTACCCGGCGCTGCAGTCATAGACCAATGCTCCAACCACTATACCACACTGGCACTCTGCTATAATGCTGTTTTGTTGCGGTGGTCAGTTTTCCAGTCATATCCGACCTATGTTGACCCTATCGTGAGGTTGTCTGTGCCAGATTTGTCCAGAGGAGGTTTGCCGTGGCCTTTCCTTGAGGCTGAGAAAGTGTGGCTTGGGGTTGCCATAAGCAGGACTCAATTTGGCCAGCAATAACAACACAACTATGGGGTCTGGGGAAGCAGATAGAAATCTTGGCCTCCATTTTTGGGGGTTGGCACTGCCCGCTTGCGTTTGCCAGGAGAAGGAAGTCGTGGCACGTCGGAACAAAGACCATATTTTTCTCCTCCTGGGAAGATGGGAATCGGTTATCTACCTTTGCCCTGTTGCAAAGAGCTCTCCGTTTACGATGCTCAAAGAGACTCAAAGAAAGATAAGGTCCGCTCAGTTTTGTACGAAAGTCAGTTTTTTCCCTACAGCTACGACTACAACTCTGGAGACCAAGGTTCGAATCCTGCCTCAGTCATGGAAACCCACTGGGGGAACCTTTGGCAAGAAGTCACACTCTCTCAGCCTCAGGGGAAGGCCAGGGCAAACCCCCTCTGAACAAATCTTGCCAAGACAACCCCAGAATAGGTTGACCTTAGAGCTGCCATAAGTTGGGAGCAACTCGAAGGCACACAGCGCAGACACGCAAGCGAACTTTTCTAGGCAAGAACGGTTCGGAGCAGGTTTGCCATTGCCTTCCAGTGAGGCTGAGAGAGTGTGATTTGCCTAAGATCACCTGAGCTTAGATGCAAACCCTGGTCTCCAGAGTCATAATCCAATATATATATACACATACACGCATATATATGTACACATATACACACACATGCATATATAGAATACTCTGCAGATTTGGAGAGGGATACCTTTTAGGTCCTGTGACCACTCTCTGGCCGAACTTTGGTTTAAAAATACCACTCCTTCCTGAAAGTTAAGTATATGCTACTTTTATTTTTTAACCTAGAGGGAAGTCAGGGGTGAGTAATTATATATATATATATATATATATATATATATATATATATTCAGAGGATGCGTAGGTGGGTAGCGCCCTCTGTACTCAGAATACCTCCTTACTACCAAACAATTAAAAGTGTGTTTGCAAATGGCAGGTTTTCTTTGGAAAGGGATAATTCACTTGTGTGTGTCTCTGTGTGTGTTTTCTGGGACAAAACGCACTGTCAGGAAAGGAAGAAGAAAAAAAAAACCTTACCAAGAAAACTTTAGGAGAGGCAGTGTGGTGTAATGGTTTGAGCGCTGGGCTAAGACTTCCGGGAGATCCGGATTTGAATCCTTACTAGGCAAAATACAAAAAGGAATGTTCTCTTAGACGGGGCTTATTCGTCTTGTTCTAGTTTAGACATCTTTTCTGGGGCCGTTCCAAGCCAGACGTTACCCTAAACCGGCTTGTGGTCCAAAAGAAAATGTTTAAAATTGTACGTTTGTCGTAAGGTTAATACAGCAGAGGGAAAATGCCTTGATTTCCTTCCCAGTCTCCATTAAGGGAGGGTTGGAAACCAGTTCTGGTTAATATTAACAATGATCTGGCTATAATCTTTAACCATTTGGTTACTCCTTCCATCCTTTTGTGCGTTTGCTTGGAAGGATGCCTAATGAGAAAGATTTCAGTTTCAGTTATATATATGGTGATTTTTATGCTTATTGAGCTTTTTCTTATAGGCCACAATTATAGTTGATTCCACTTTAACTGCTATGGCTGCAGAATCCTAGTGTTTGTAGATTGGAAGAGAATTCAAAATACCGCACAAAACTACATATCCCAGGATGCCATCCAATGGAAGCCATGGCAGTGAAAGGATGCATCTGCACTGCAAAATGCATGCAGTTTTACACTGCTTTAACTGCCATGGCTGCATGCTTGGGAATCTTGGGTTTTGTAGTTTGTTGTTGGCACCAGAGCTTTCTGACAGAGAAGGCGGAATAGCTCACAAAACTGCAAATCCCAAGATCCGGCAGGATGGAGTCAGGGCAGTTAAAGTGGTGTCTGTATTGTTTCTGCACTGCAGAGAAGCAAAAGTGCAGAAAGAATCTGGTTTGACGCCGCTTTAACTGTCATGACTCCATGCTAGGAAATCCTGGGATTTGCAGTTTGTTGTGGCACCAGTGCTCTCTGACCAGAGAATGCAAAATCGCCCACCGTACTACTAATCCCAGAACTGCATTGGATTGAACCATGGCGGTTAAAGCAGTGCCAAACTGCATCATTTCTGCAGTGCAGATGCAGCCCTCGTTTGCTTCCAGAGCGGCCATTTTGAGAGTACGAAGTCGGAGAGACCAGATCAGAGATGGAAATGAACACTAAGTTTCCTGACTTGCTTTTATAGGAAGAGGTTTAGAGCAGGAAAGTGCATTATTCTCCGTTTTGTTCCGATCCAGCGTTGCCCGTCCCAACCGCGGCCCATCGTGTGCCAGGGCGCGGTTTGTTTTTCGGCTACGGCTAAGAAGCTCCAACGGAGATTGTTTTTAGGTTGAAATTTACCTTGCGGCTTTGCTCTGCAAGAAATTTGGCTGGGCCGGTATAAAGGAATGAAGATATTCTACTTGGGTTGAGTAAGGATTGTCACTTTCATTCCGCCTGCTATGCGAATCCACTTCTTTGCCAAGGGAAAAAATAGACTGAGAAAGTTGGATTAATGTCTCACTTTTGCAAAAGATAGCGATTTCAATTCCCTGCTTTCTGATCCTGGGGTCAGCTGCTGGGCGGCCCTGTGGGCCATATGTGGCCCATGCAACAATGGCAATGTTTCATTCAGTTTTGCAGAAATGTTGCTTTTTGGAAAAGATAGCAAAAAGAAGAAACCATGGTTCTCTTTGTGTTTTGCATCAATGTATTCTTGTGAGTGGTTTGAGCGTTGGACGCTGGAGACTAGGGTTCGATTCCCAGCTTGACCATGAAACCCACTGGGTGACTTTGGACAAGTCACACTTTCTCAGGCTCAAAAAAGGCAAGGGCAAACTTCCTCAGGACAAATCCTGCCAAGAAGTAGCAAGCTGAACCTATAGTGGCTTTGCCTTAAGGTTGCCATACGTCAGAAGCTGCTTGAAAGAACACAACAACAATAACAACAACAACAATAAATTATTGTGTTGCTCTTCTGTTGTTGCACATTTGTGGGATTTTGTAGTTTGTCAGGGGCACTCCAACAGAGATGGCTAAACATCTCACCAAGCTACAAATCCCAGGAGTCCATAATATTGAGTCATGACAGTGAAAGCGTCGTTAAACTGCATTCATTCTGCAGTGCGGATGCAGCCAAAGTCAAAGTTGTGTTGTGTTCGCTTCTAGAACAGCAACTGAAAAACAAAACAAAAACAAGCATTGCAAAATATGTAGAAAAAGAGCAGCTAAAATTACCACAGCCTTAAACAGCTCCTCTGTCAAGAAGGGTTACAATTTTTGGCCCCGTTTTAGCCTTGGAAAGAAAAGGCAAGACGTAATAAAGGTGCGTAAATATATGCCCAGGAGAAAGAGGGGAAGAAATAGATTTCAAAACATGACAACCCAACAGCGTCATTCTCGGAAGGAGTCTTGGGGTGGATTCCTCCCAAATGCTGCTTTTGATCTAAATGCTTATGCACCACATTTCTAAGCTCTTTGCACCTTTTCCTCCTGTTTTAACTTGCCAATGAATAATGTTTACGGTCTGTTCTGACTGTTTTTATCCTTCTAAGTGGTTCCAACATGCTTGCATCTATCCTGAGATCTTGTGCAATAGGTCAGGATAGTCAGAGTTTTAATATATAAATAATAACGAAAGAAAGAAGTCCTGATTAATCCTATACTGTCCTACTTTTTCCAGCTGTTGCTAAAACGTCCCGGTTTCTTTCTCCTCCCTCCCTCCTTGGTCCTCAGCTTACTTCCATTGCTGCACATTGAATTCAGAGTGCAAAAGGAGTTTGCTTTCAATATATTCAGGAGAAAGGGAGAGAAGGGGGGCAGATTGGATGACTTTTGGGGTTTCTTCCAACTCTAGCTTTCTTTCTTTTTTTCTTTCTCTCTGGAAGTGAGGTGGTATTTCTCAGCATCTGCTGGGATTTGGTTCCAGGATCTCCAGTGGATACCACAATCCCCAGATGTTCAAGTTGCATTATGTAAGACAGTAAAATAGTGTCTTTTATATCAAATGGCAAAATCAAGGTTTGCTTCTGGGAATTCATTTATTTTTTCAAAATACAGTGGGCCCTTGCCTTACGCGGGGGAACCGTTCCGGACCCCCCCCCCCCCCGCGTAAGGCGAATTCCGCCTATGCTCAAGCCCCATTCATTTGAATGGAACGGGCCGCCCCTTGCGCCCCACGCACTCCTTGCAGCTCGAGCACGTACGCTGAAGTCCGCATAAAGCACGCTGCGTATAACGTGGGCGCCCGTTATTTTAAGCCGTGGGATGGGTTTGAATCCATGTATGTGTTGTGTGCCTTCAAGTCATTTCCGGCTTATGGTGACCTAAAGGTATCCTGGGGTTTTCTTGGCCAGTTTTGCTCAGAGGAGGTTTGCCATTGCCTTCCCCTGAGGCTGAGAGAGTGTGACTTGCCCAAAGCTTGGTTATTTGTGGGGTTTTTGGGCTCTGTGACCATGTTCTAGCAGAGTTTCTTTCTGACGTTTCGCCAGCATCTGTGGCTGGCATCTTCAGAGAATGTTTGCCTGGAAAAGACTTGGCTATACTGTATATATTGTGTGATCTGGAAAGGCAGGAGTGATTTGCATATGTATTGTTGTATATGTGTATTCGACTTCACATTGGTTTGCTAAATTTGATCACCTGGCCTGCATTTGGGGAAACAGGGCTCTTCTTTCCTCTCCATGGCCTCTCGCACTATGTCATCTTCTTATTTGGGGTTTTCGCTCCTGCAAAATCCACACCGTCCTTAGAAAACGTTGGCTAGAAATGTTATTTCTGTTTTTAGCTCTCTCCCAAACAATCACCTCGAACCCTTTTCCACCCAAGTAGGAAACACACAAAAAGCCAGACACCTCTCTCTTTCCCCCTTAAAATAGCCCTTGAGAAGTCCGCAATTTAAACAAAAACACCATCGTTGTCCTTAAAAAAGAACTCCAAAGTTTTAATTTTCCTTAAAAAGAGCCAACCGGTTCTTTCGCCTCCTTGGCTCACCCCCTTTTTGCACCTAAATCCGGCGCAAAAAAAGGTGGGCATTTACAACCGAGATGGTCCACCCCACACTTTTTGCCGGTATCTGTAGTATTTTTAATTTTGGGGGGACAGATTAAGAAACAAAAGCCGAGGTTTGCGGTCTCTTCCCGCTCTCTGAGTCTACAAAACTGACCTTTAAAAAAAGTAGGTAAAGAGCTGCTTTCTATCCTGCGAATATTTCAGAAAAGTCGCGTAATTACGTGTAACAATTTCACATGACGTCGCACCAAACCCACCATTGAAGTGGTCACAAAGAAGCATTAATATGTGTCTTTTTACTTGCAGGATTTCAGCATCAATGCATTTACGATATCACTTTATTTGCGCAATTGCGTGTGATAATAATCTGCGCCATTACTCGCCATTTCCACTTCATTTGCGGGATGCTTTCAATGTGCTTTAATGTCTCTTTAATACCAAAATTAGCCCCAGTGTAACAAACTCTTAGGTGAGTTTGAGCCGGGACCGTTTAATTGGTGTCAAACTGCATTAACTTGGCAATGTAGACGCACCCCCTAATGTTTTGAGTTCCTGCAAGGCTGGAAATTTGTGGACTGGAGGGAAATTTAATCCAAGGGGACAGATTTTTTTATTTTGCAAGGGCCCTGCTTTCATTTTTCTTTCCACCTTCACTGCCTCAACTCCTTGGGAAGGAAGTGCAAAAAGAAACCCCAGCCTCCTTTGCTGAGCAAAAGTAAAACCATCAGTCTGGCTTCGCTCCCCTTTCTTCTTCTGTACCGAACCAGTTCTTCCAGTTTTCCAAGGGCACAAAGTACATTAGCGCAAGGGTTGAGTTGAGCCTTCATAAAAGTGGGTGGGAAGCACCAGAGAGATCTTTGCTGTGATACGGGAGCCTTCGGCTCTGCCAGGTTTGGTGACCGGAACAAGGAAAAATCTGCAGAAGGGGGCAGATCCTACGTTGATCAAATCGATCCGCTTATACCCTACCTTTCTCCAAATCGATCAAATCAATCCATTTATATCCTACCTTTCTCCAAATTGATCAAATCTATCCATTTATACCCTACCTTTCTCCAAATTGATCAAATCAATCCATTTATATCCTACCTTTCTCCGAATCATTCGTTCAATTAAGCTATATACTATTTTTCTCCCAACCATTCAAATATTTAGCCAGATCATTTGAGCAGTTCATTTCCCAGCTTCATTTCCCCAGCCGATGATTTGATCGATCACTTGATTTATTCATTTATATCCTCAGTTTATATCTTGCCTTTCTCCCAATCAGTCCATTTATATCCTAGCTTTTCCCCAACCATTTGTTCAATCAAACTATATCCCACCTTTCTCCCAACCATTCAGAGATTCAATCAATCAGTTGAGAAATTAATTGCCCACCTTTCCTCCAAATGATTGCTTGATCAATAACTTGATTCATCCATTTATAGCCTTAATTTATACCCTTCCTTTCTCCCAATCGGTCCATTTATATCCCACCTTTCCCCCAACCATTCAATGATTCAACCAACCAATTGTTTGATCAATCACTTGATTCATCCATTTATCCATTTATGGATTCATCCACTTATATGGATCCTGCCTTTCTCCCAATCATTCATTTGATCTATCAGTCCATCAAATATATATCCTTGAAGAGCTCTTGGAACTTTAGGGAAAGGAAAGGTGACCCTTGAACCCAGATCCTCTGTTGGAACATGGATCTGGGTTCAAGACTCGCCTCTCCAGAAGATGGCAAGCCCTGAAAGAGTTGCATGCCCCAAATCCTCGAGCGATCAAAAAATTACCTTTCTCTTTCCTAAAGTTCAGAGTGCCCATCAAGGATATAATTTGATGGAATGAGAGACCAAGTGAATGATTGGCAGGATATGAATTGATAAATCAAGTGATTGATTAAACAATCGGTTGGGGAAAGGTGGGAAATGAATTGCTCGATTGATTGATTGAATCATTGAATGGTCGGGAGAGGGTTGGAATATAGATTGATTGAACGAATGGTTGGGAGAAAGGCAGAATATAAATGGATTGATGTGATCAATTGATTGAACAAGTGGAAAGAAAGGCAGGATATAAATTGATCAAGCAGTTGAATTAGTGATTAATGATGCTTGGAAGAAAGGCCAGATATTGATTGATTGATTGGGAGTAAGACAGGATATAAATTGATCAAGCAATTGAATTAATGATTAATGATGCTTGGAAGAAAGGCCAGATATAAATTGATTGGAGGATTGATTAATTGATTGAATGCTTGGGAGAAAGGTAGAATATAGCTTGAAGAAGCAGTTTAATTAATGATGTTTGGAAGAAAGGCCAGATATAAACTGATTGATTGATTGAATGATTGGGAGAAAGGCAAGATAATCAGTCAAGTGAGTGAGTGAAAGGCAGGATGGAAACCCAATGAATGAATGAATGAACATTATCATGCCATCACCCAAAAGGATGATGATCACCATCATCAAAATCTCATATACTGGGAATACTATAGCTGTGTATTTCTGGCAGGAAGCTGGACTAGACCCTTGGCATCCCTTCCAATCCTTGAATTTTGTGATTCTGTTAAAGTGATGGTAACTGTTTGCTTGCCCTCTAAGAAACCATCCCTTATTTCCTCTGCATTAAAAAGGTCAGCTTTGCCATCTTCATGGTCACCCTTAGAAAAAGTTAATGAAAACATGCCTCCAAAACAACCAATTGGGGAGTCAAGCAACCACCATCTTAAGATACCAGGGGCTCGGTTTTGTTTTTACAGGGGTTCAAATCTGAATGCCCCGTCTCTCTTTCTTCTGCCTTCCAGCCTCTTTGCCGTTCATCGTCCTCACCCTGGTGAACTCTCCCTACAAGCGTGGTTTCTACTGTGACGACGACTCCATCCGCTACCCGTACAAGCCGGACACCATTACGCACGGAGTGATGGCCGGGGTGACCATCCCATGCACTGTTATCATTGTAAGGAACCCACAAAAAAGGGAGAGCTTCCATGACTAAGAGCAGTATATCTTATCTTTGTTGCATTACTAACCTTTCCCTTCCTTCAAGGCGCTCAGGGCTAGGGAAGACAGAGTTCATTGCAGAGCATGGTAGAAACAGACAGAAGAGATTTTTTGCATGTTTCATCTTCTTCATGCTTCCTGAGGTTCACAATTTCCCTAGCTAGACTGAAGAGTTTCCTATTTTCAACAGGAAAATTGTTATTCTCCTTGTTATCCCCAGGTTAACATGCTACATCATTACTTGTAATGTGCTCTTTCCAAGAACCAACAATGAGATGATGATGATGTTGTTGTTGTTGTTGTTGTTGATGATGATGATTTAGCATCATCAGCATTTACATTCGGACCTCCATGTTTGCAGCTTTGACTTTTGCCAATTTGATTATTTGCGGTTTTGATTAATATTTCTGTCGAGGAATCTTTAGGTCCTCCGGCGCAACTCTGCTTGAAATGGACCATAGAGTTGCACTGGAGGACTTGTTACTAGACAAAACACTTCTCTAGGCATTTGTAGATCCCCCAGCATGGTTCTGTGGTCAACGTCTGGCAGATGTTGACCATAGAGTTGCAGTGGAGGACCTGGAGATTCCTAGAGAGGGGTTCTTTCAGGGGTTTTTTATTTGCAGTTTTCCCTCTTTCATGAGGGTCCTGTACCTCTAACTCCAGTGAATGTGGAGGACCAGCTGTATATCCTATAGATCTATATTAAAACAATTAGAATACTAAAATGCATGAAAACAATTTTAAAGAAACTATATACAGACCTTTAAAAAACTTCAAAACCAGCATCATACGACATTAAGAGCCCAAACGCAAGTTTGCAAAGGCCTGGTGGCACAAAAATTAATCTGCCATCGGAATAAAAGCAAGGTTGGGACCAGGCTGGTCTCTCTGGGGAAGGAGCTGCAAGGTCTGGGAGCAGCCACCAAGAAAGCCCTCTCCAGATGATCGTAAAACCCTAATACGGGGAGATGCAGTCCTTCCAATAGCTGGAAACCTTTTTGTCTGGGTTTGTTTCCCAAATCTTCTTTCCGTTTGGGTGCTCTTGTCCCCAGAAGTGAAGCTGACGTCCTTCCTCCGTTCATTCAGTCTCGATAAATTTCCTTTGCAGATTTCCGCCGGAGAGGCCTACCTTGTCTACACCGAGCGTCTCTACTCGCGGTCTGAGTTTAACAATTACTTGGCCGCTCTCTACAAAGTCGTGGGGACCTTCCTTTTTGGCGGTGCCGTCAGCCAGTCTCTGACGGATCTCGCCAAGTACATGATCGGCCGCTTGAGACCCAACTTCTTGGCCGTCTGCGATCCGGACTGGTCGAAAGTCAACTGCTCGGTTTATGTCCAGCTGGAAGGACTGTGCCGGGGCGAAGCCAAGAACATCACTGAATCCAGGTTTGGATGAAGGGACTGGGAGTCAGGAAACGCTCAATATCATCTCTGTTGTAGTTACGTTGTCGTTCCTTCTCCTTCTTGGTTTGTGTTAGTGGCGGTCAACTGGGAGAGGCTTTGTTGTGCGCCTTCAAGTGTTGTGTGCCTTCAAGTTTCCAATTTATGGCGACTAAGGTGGAGAACCTATTGGAGGGTTTTCTTGGCAAGTACCTTCAGAGAGGGTTTGTCATGGCCATCCTCTGAGGCTGAGAGAGTATGTCTTGCCCAATGCTTGCTTTCCATGTCTAAGCTGGGATTCGAACCCTGCTCTCCAGAGTCACAGTCCAGTGCTCAAACCACTACACCAAGCTGACTCTCAACTAGGGAGGCTAGGAGCCACATTAGCCCAAGAAAAGGGCTAACAAAATGGGACCCCTCCACATTCACTGGGGTTAGGGGTCCTGCGTCCCTATGGCCAACATCCCTATGGCCAATGTCCAGTGGACATTGACCATAGAATCATATTGGAGGGCCAAAAATGCCTGGAGAAGTCTTCTCTATAGGAATCTCTAGGTCTTTAAGTATGACTCCATGGTCAGCATCTGCTGGAAACTGACCATAGGATCATGTCGGAGGACCTAAAAATGCCAACAGAAGTGTTCTTTCTAGGAATCTCTAGGTCCTCCAGCATAAATCTATGGCCAACATCTGGTGAAGATTGACCATAGAGTTGTGTTGTAGGATAGCCATGGTAGGTAAAGTGGTGTCAAACTGTATTATTTCTGCAGTGTGGATGCAGCTAAGGTTCATTCCCATGCCATAGTTCCCTGTGCTGTTAGACTATGAGTAGATGGGCTGAAACAATGGAATGTAAATCAATGCTTTCTCTCTTGCTCTCTCCATTCCAGGTTATCTTTCTATTCGGGGCACTCCTCGTTCGGGATGTATTGCATGATGTTCCTAGCGGTATGTGGGCTGTTTCTTTCCAAATTGCTGCATACACCGTTGGAAGGGGGGCATTATTACTAAATACAACGGGCCCCACACATTCACTGGGGTTAGGGGCACAGGACCCCCATGAAAGTGAGAAAACCGAATATAAGAGAATACCTCTCTAGGAAACTCTAGGTCCTCCAGTGCGACTTTATGGTCAACATCCACTGGAACTTGACCATAGACTCATTCTGGAGGACCTACAAATGCCTAGAGAAGTGTTTTCTCTAGGAATCCCTAGATCCTCCAGCATGACTCTATGGTCAGCGTCTGGTAGCTGGAGGACTAAGAGATTCCTAGAGAGGACATAGGTTTTTGAAAAACAATTTTAATTGTATTATTTATTATAGTTAATGTTATTAATTTTGGGTTTATGTTGGATGGATGGATGGGTTCGTGGGAGATTTTATTGTATCGTAATTATATTTTAACGCCGTAAGCTGCCTCGATATCATTGGAGAGGCAAGGTATAAATATTATTATATTATTATTATTATAATCAAATCCGCAAAAGTCAAAGCTGTGAATGTGGAGGGACGACTGTCCAAGTAGATGCCCTGGAATCAGGCGGTAGAACGTCGTTTGTTTCTGAGTCTAATTCCCCGTTTCCTCTTCCGGCTTTGATTCCAGCTTTATATCCAGGCTCGGTTGGTTGGGAGATGGGCTCGGCTCGTGCGCCCCACCATCCAGTTCTTCCTCATCTCCTTCGCCATCTACGTGGGCTACAGCCGCGTGTCGGACTACAAGCACCACTGGAGCGACGTTTTGGTGGGCCTCCTCCAGGGGGCGCTCATCGCCATCCTTGTGGTACGTAAACTCCGCCAAGTAGGCATGGGATCCCTAGATCTCCAACACCCTATTAAACATGGGAACACGGGGGGCTGAATTTCAACCCGAGCCTCCGATTTCTGAAGTCTCCAGTTTAGTCCAGAGTGTGACTTGGCTACCCAGTGGGTTTCATGGCCAGGCGGTGATTCGAACCCTGGTCCCCCGAGTCTCCGTCTCCTGTGAATCCTTTTTCTCCTCTCCAAAGTAACCTCCTCTTTTTTCAAAGGGCTTCCGCCTCATTAGGTAGAAAGTTTGTGAACATCCCATGACCCCACCATAACTCAATGAATCCGTACATAGGGAAATCCAACTGAGTCAATAGGTGCAATTGGGTCAGGGCTACAACCAGGATTTAGGTTGTAGTTGTAGTTTCCGTAGCCATTTCTTTTATATATACACACACATATTCGTGCACACTACAGCCAGCAACATTATTGTAACTTTCTAGTGTTTTCTTTCCCCATAAGTAACAAAGGAAAAGTAAATACACTCATCCCTCTACTTTTGCTGGGTTTAGGGGCACAGGGTCTCCATGAATGTGGGAAAACCCAAATAAGAAAAACACGTTTTTACCCAAGAGAACAACTCTCTAGGGAATCTCTAGGTCCTCCAGTGCAACTCTGTGGTCAGCATCTGCCCGACATTGACATAGATTCACGCTGGAGCAGCTACAAATGCCTAGTGGAGTGTCCTCTCTAGGAATATCTAGGTCCTTCAGTGCAACTTTTGGTTAAAGTTGACCATAGAGTTGCGCTGGAGGACCTAGATATTCCTAGAGAGAACACACTAATAAAATCTGTGAATAATCAAATATGAAAAGTCAAAACTGCAGACATGGAGGGACAAGTGTACTATAGGCACACCACTATATATATATATATATATATATATGCATGTGTACGTGTGTGTGTGTGTGTACACTCATCCCTCCATATTGGAGGATTTGATTATTCACGGATTTGATTAATATGTTCTCTAGGAATATCTAGGTCCTCCAGTGCAACTCTATGGTCAACTTTAACTAAAAGTTGCAATGAAAGACCCAGAGATTCCTAGAGAGACCACTCCACTAGGCATTTGTATTCCTCCAGTGCAGTTCTATGGTCAGTGTCTGTCAGACATTGACCACAGAGTTGTGCTGGAGGACCTAGAGGTTCCTAGAGAGGTGTCCTCTTGGGTAAAAACATGGCGTTTTGTTGTTTGCTGTTTTTCCATATTCATGGGGGTCTAGCAAATAGGGAGGGACAAGTGTGTGTGTGTGTGTGTGTGTGTGTGTGTGTGTTATACAGGACTTAATAAGACATAATATGAAAGGAGGAGGTCTCATATATATCTATATCTATCTATCTATCTATCTATCTATGAAAGATCTCCTATTAAGTCCTGTATTCACTACAACTCTGTGTGTGTGTGTGTGTGTGTACACACTTCAGGGCTATATATAGTCAACATCCACTGGAATTTGACCATAGACTGACACTGGAGGACCTACAAGTGCCTAGAGGAGTGTTTTCTCTAGGAATCTCTCAGTCCTCCAGTGCAATTCTGTGGTCAACATCCGCTGGAATTAGGATTGCCATGAGTCGGAAGTGTACGTTACTGCAAAGACGGTCATGCGCACATGCGCAGAGCGTTTCCTGATCTCCTTTCTTTTTGCACCCAGGTCCGCTACGTCTCTGACTTCTTCAAAGAGCGCCCCCCGTTGCCTTGCGCTGAGAAGGATGCCGTCGGACACAAAGCCAGCATCCCTCTTTCATTGAGCGAACCGGATCACAACCATTACAGCTACCGCTCTCCTACCTGAACTGCTGTGTGTGTATGTGTGTGTGTGTTTTGTGATGGAGAGAAACACAACTGCCGATGACCCCGAAAAAATCTTCTAACTCCTCTCCCAGCAAGAGTTTGTACATCGTTTTTGGACTTGCCTGAACAAATGGGAGATCGGTGGGGTCCTTCCTTCCATCCTTGTGTGCGTTTTTTAAAAAGATTTTCTTTATGTCTTATTATTGTGCCCTGTATAACTGCATGGTGTATTTTTTGGACTTTTTATTCCCTCCCTTAATTCAAGAAGGAGTGGGAATTCACTATCACTTTTTCACAGACTGTGGGTATCTATATATATATATGCAAAGATGTGTGTGCGTGTGCTTTAAAACTTTATGGGTGAGAACTTGGAAAAAAGTTACTTTCTTGGATTACAAGAAAGTTCTGTACTGCAAAAATAATCCACTTTGACACCACTTTAAATGCCCTGGAAACCTGGGATTTGTCGTTTTCTGAGCATCGCTTTCTCTCTTTGTCGGAGACCTCTGGCACCACCACAAACTACAGTTCCCAGATTTCCATAGCACTGAGACATGGCAGTTAAAGTGATGTCAAACTGGATTATTTTTTGCCGTGCAGTCAACATGGCCACAGCCAGCCATGCAGGAAATCAGACCTGGGGGGAGTCTAGGATCTTTAAAATGTAACTTTTCCAAGCTCTGTTCCAAAGAGAGGCATCCCTGTCGGGGATCGTTTTCAGTTCAGTTTGCATTTGAAGCGAACTGAAACCTAGCTTTTAACACAGCTGGATGTTAATGGACTACAATCCCCATCATCCCCAACCCTTTCTAGGTGGCAGGGGCTGATGGGATTGGAGTCACTCAGAGGTCTGTTTCAATGGAGCTGGACATTATCAGATATTTATGTATGTTGCAGGGTTATTGGGAAGATTCACCACCTCTATTCTGCTCCATTTGCAGAATTAATCCACTTTGACACCGCTTTAACGTCCATAGCTGCATACTAGGGGATTCTGGGATTTGTAGTTTGCTGCGACATCAGAGTCCTCTGATAGAGGAGGCTCAAAGGTTCACAAAACTACCACCCCCAGAACTGCATTACATTGAGCCAAGGCAGTTAAAACGCAGAGTAACTCTAATGTTCCTTTTCTCTTGATTGAAATCTGGGTTTGGGTGCGAAAATGGGTCACATCACAAAGCTTTATAAACACCTACAATGTCTAAATATTTGAAAACTGGGTCCAGGATGGGAAGGCAGGAAGAGAGTGGATTGAGGTGGCCTTTTGGAGCAACAAGATCCCGACTTGCATTAAAACGGATCCCACGTTTCACCCTCCAAACGCAAGGGGATCTTGTAGCACCTTTGTCGGAGTTGAGTTTTGCATTGATGGGATTTTTAATACAATACAATAAAATAGAAAACCATCATCCCTGCACCTGGGTTATTTATTCCTTGTATTATCTTGATTGTGATTATTAGAGCACCAACATGATCCAAGGAGCCATTTTCCGAAGAGGAAGAATTAACAACCCTTTGAGACTGGTGTGCTAAGAAGGAAAAAGTTGAGGCATGATTTGTGGTTAGTGTTGTGTGTTTTCAAGTTGTTTCATCTCCCGCTGTTTGCCAGATCGACATCCCTTATCGGTGGGACGGTTGACCCATTGCAACAAGCAATCTTTGAGAATCTTGCAAAGGGATCTTTTGAGCAAAAGATCCCTTTACATATGGATATTCTAGACCAGTGATGTCCAAATTCTGGCCCTCCAGTGTTTTGGACTTCAACTCCCAGAATCCCAGACCATTAGCCAAGATGGCTGAGGCTTCTGGGAACTGAAGTCCAAAACTCCTGGAGGGCCAGAGTGTGGACATCACTGGTCTAGACTAACATGGCTATGTCTCTGAATAATATGTGAGAGTTAACATGTACCAACGAAGGGCATGCTAAACCCCAAAGGTCCTCAGTTGGTGCCTTGAGGCTATCAGGCAGCTTTTTAGGGTTCTGTTTGCCTCCTTTAGAGAGATGTAGTGGTTTGAGCATTGAGCTGGGAGACCAGGGTTCGAATCCCTGCTCAGCCCTGGACAGCCACTTGGAATCCCTTGGAAAACGCTCAGGGTTTAAGAGCTCAGAGGAAGCTATGGTTGTTGAGTGCCTACATATCATTTCTGAGCAAGTCACACTTTCTCAGCCCCAGAGGATGGCAGTGGCAAACCCCCTCTGAACAAATCTTGCCAAGAAAACCCCATTGCCACACGTCGGAAACGCAATGAAGGCACCCGACAACAATTGCTTCCTAACCCCGGGAGTTTTCCTAGGGATTTCAATACTTTTCTGATTTCCAAACATCCGATAAACAACATTCCACACATGTAACAATATGTGTTTAAATTCCTGTGTGCATCCAAATTCTGATCAGCAATATAATGATTTTCTTTCTTTTTTAACTTCAAAACCCGCACCCCCAATTCATGTATTGTTATTGCAATTTGGAATTGCAATAGAACATACATATTGTTTTAATACTCTTTCTCAAGTCCCCACTATTTCTTTGTTCAACAATTCCACTGTCTCTTCCATTTAAAAAATGCTCATGGCCTATAAAGCCCTTTTTGTTGTGTGCCTTCCAATCCTTTCCAACTTATGGTGGCCCTATTGCAAACCTATCATTGGGTTTTCTTGGCAAGTTTGCCATTGCCTTCCCCTGAAGCTGAGAGCATGTGATTTGCCCAAGATCACCCAGTGGGTTTACATGGCCGAGCCAGGATTCGAACCCATCACCAGAGTCACTGTCTAATGTTCAAACCCTGCTGCAGGAAGCTGACTCCTTTTCTGCTTTCCTTCTGCTGGTTGGAAGATACCTTTTTAATTTCAGATGAGCTTTTGGCCATTAACTCTACAGAAGAGTCTTTTAATGCTATTTGTGTCTGCATCCGCACTGCAGAAACAATCCAGTTTTGCACCACTTTAACTGCCACGGCACAATTTATTTGTAGTAGTTTTGCGAGATAGTTAGCTTTCTTGGTCAGAGTGCTCTGGGGCCACAACAAACTACAAATCCCATAGCATTGGGCCATGGAAGTGAAAGCGGCATCAAACTGCTTTATTTCTGCAGTGCAAACACAACCTGTGTGTGTGTATATATGTCTTGAATTCCTTCTGTTTTCAAACTTGTAAATTCAGTGTTTCGTTTTAATAGGATCATTTCTCTAAATGATTTTGTAGTTGACTGGTTTTTGCTGAATTTTGTTCAGGTTGTGCTATCGTCTTCCTTTAAGCCGGGGAGAACAGGATCTAGATTAAATAAATGTACATATATAAAAATTATTTGTGCCTTCAAGTTGATTCTGATTCATGGCGACTCTATTGCAGGGTTGTCATTGCCTTCCCTTGAAGCTGAGAGAATGTGACTTGCCCAAGGCCCACCCAGTGGCTTTCATGGTCGAGCAAGGATTTGAATCCAGGTCTCCAAAGTCATAGCCCAACTATTTCTCTAGAGACCAGGGTTTGATTCCCAGCTCACTGGGTGAACCTGGGGAGGTCACACTCTCTCAGCCTTAGGGAAGGCAAAGGCAAACCAATCTGGACAAACCTTGCCAAGAAAACCCCGGCATAGAACAACACATCATATACACACACACACACACACACACACACACACTGAAGGTAACAGAACAGAGATTGAAAAGCACTGCCGAAATATGTGGACTATTTGCACGGTTGGATCTCCGGCCCCTTTTTACACAGTTCTTACTTTTTTCTCTTGGTTGTTTTCCTCTTTAAAATGAAATGTCTATCCTCCCTTAAAGACTCGCTGATTCAAGTCCTTTCTTGCTATTCGCTTGGAGCCTGGAGGGATAGCGCTGCATCGGATTTTCCTCTCTCGGAGGCTTTATTATAACAGCGTCCCATTAACAGAGATGTTTTGCCCATGACATATTTGTTTAAAAAAGAACAAGGGAGTCATCCCAAGAGCGAGGGAAAGAGTGGGAAAGGGTGGGAGAAGAGTAAATAATGGAATTTTAAAACCTGTATCGCCTCTTTCCACCTCAACTAGGGACTATAAAGGACCGGTTGCAATACAAGAGGACTGGCTAGAGGGAAAATCCCATTATTTCCCAACTCAAGCTTTATTGTATTGTGCAGAGAGGATGCTGCAACCCAGCAGCCAAAGTTTGTCTTTCTCCAATCCTCTATCACTAGGCTCTGAATGCTGACGCTGCTAAAAACCCAACTTTCCAGCTAGACAGAGGAAAAGAAGGAAAGATGGCAACAGGTGTAAAAAGACTTTTAAAAACATATATGATACACACATACACACACACATCCCTCCATATTTGTGGATTTGATTATTCACAGATTTGATTAATATGTCCTCTCTAGGAATATCTAGGTCCTCCAGTGCAACTCTATGGTCAACTTTAACTCAAAGTTGCACTGAAAGACCTAGAGATTCCTAGAGAGAATGCTCTACTAGGCCTTTGGAGCTCCTCCAGCGCAACTCTATGGCCAGTGTCTATCGGACGTTGACCACAAAGTTGCGCTGGAGGACCTAGAGATTCCTAGAGAGATGTCCTCTCAGGTAAAAAACATGGTGTTTTTGTTATTTGTGGTTTTTCCATATTCCTGGGGATCTTGTGCCCCTAACCCTAGCGAATACGGAGGGACAAGTGTATATATGTACCAGAGACTTTTAAAGCTGAGGTATGCCTGTAAGTAGCTAACTATTGGTAGCTGAGCAGTAACACAAGAGACATGGGATGATTGGATTTTTCAAGCCAGAGCCAAAAGGTCTGGATATATTCGGCTGGAGATGCCAAATCGGCAACCTGGACATGATTTCTTTTGGGATCTGCTAGTTTCAAAAGAAGAAGGCAAAGTTGCTCAGGGGAAGAGATGGTGTTTTGGAAAAGGCCCTGGCCACCGCGGTGCATTCCAGGTTCTTGGCAGCGAAGGAGGGCGAAGAACGTGTGCAGACAGACTTGTACAGCAGGCTCCAGGGGGAGAGAAAACATTAACATATTCCTGGAGTGGAGGCAGAGATCCAGAACGCTGTCGCCAACATGGCAGTTTTGTTTAACTTGAAGAGGAACCCAAGGAGAACAACAACGGCTGGTGATGCTTTGGTGCCTCTTTCATGCTTCTCCTCTGGGCCATCTGCGTCTGCCTTGGGGTGGCCATAGTGGGGCTTGTGGACCACCAATGGCCCCCAGATATTTTTTTGCCCTGCAAAATCTTCTCAATGAATCCCTCCCGGGATGATTTATCTTAAAAAATTGTGTGCATTTCATTTCCAAACACGAGCCAATTCCTTCCCACTGTCCAGGTTCAAAGGAAAACCAGGACTTCTGTCCATTCTGGGTTTGTTTTGCAGGGGGAAAAACATTTCCAAGCACGGTGAAGCTCACAGAGTGTGCCCCATGATATATGGTCCGTGGCTAACTGAAGTTCATGGAATCCTAGAGTTGGAAGGGATCCCAAGGGCCATGCGGGGACCCCATTCTGCCGTGCAGGAAGACACAGTCAAAACACTCCCAATCGATCCAGCCTCTGTTTAAAAACCTCCAAAGAAGGAGATTCTACCACCCTCCGAGGCAGCGTCTTCCACTCCTGAACATCACTTACCATCACAAAAAGTCCTTCCTAAGGTTTAGGTCAGTGGTTTCCAACCTGTGGGTCGGGACCCCTTTGAGGGTCGAATGACCCTTTCATGGGGGTCACCTAAGACCACTGGAGAACACCTATGTAATTACAGTTATGAAGTAGCAACGAAAATAATCTCATGTGTTTGGGTCACCACAACATGAGGAACTGTATTAAAGGCTCGCAGCATTAGGAAGGTTGGGAACCACTGGTTTAGGTGGAATTTCTTTCCTGTAGCTTGAATCCATTGCTCTGGGTCCTAGTCTCTGGAACAGTGGAAAACAACCTTGCTCCCTCCTCAGTAGGACATACCTGTGAAATGTTTAAACAGGGCTATCATTTCATTTCTTAACCATCTCTTCTCCAAGCTAAACATATCCTGCTCCCTAAGCCGTTCCTCATAGAGCTTTATGGTTTCCAGACCATCCACCATTTTGGTCACCTTCCTTTGGACAAGACTCCAGCTTGTCCACATCCTTCTTGAATTGTGGTGCCCAGAACTGGATACAGTATTCCGGGTGGGCTCCCTCCTTGTATTAAATAACAGATTGTCCAAATCCTGACACGTATGAAAACCTCTTTGCTTTCGCAACTTGAATGGCCAATACAGTACTGGTTGGGTCAACCTTCTGGTTATATTACTGCCATGTGCACTTTGTGGGGCTGCCCTTGTGAAACGTGTTTCAAAGCTGCAGCTGGCGCAAAATGCAGTGGCCAGAGTGGTTTTGGGTGTGCATTTTAGAGACCATATAACACCGGTCTGCACTGGTTTTCCCATTTGTTTCCCTGGTGGATGCCATAGTTTGAGGAATGCTTGTTGTACTGTATATACGCATGTATAAATCTAGACATGTTGGTCAAAATATTGACCCAAAAACATGGGTCACCTTATCCATGGGTCAATGTAAGTCATGTACTTTAACTCAGATGCAGTTGTGTCAGAGGGCTTGGGGGTAAACTATGGCTCTGGTGGTGTGTCCAGTGTGGAAACTGGAGGCATGTATAGTGATCAGTTTGGCGGTGTTGAGATGTACATTGTGTAGCTGTACAGAAGTGGAGAGAGCCAGCATAGTGTAGTAGTTTGGACATTGGACATTGGACTATGACTCTGGAGACCAGGGTTCGAATCCTTGCTTGACCATGTAAACCCACTGGGTGGCTGTGGATAAGTCACACAAAGAAAGTCAATGTATCACTTTTTACTTTCAGGATTTCAGCAGCAATGCATTTCCGATATCACATTATTTGTGCAATTGCGTGTGATCATCATTTGTGCAATTGCTCACCATTTTTGCTTTATTTGCCGGATGCTTTAAATGCACTTTCATCTCGCTTCAATGCCGAAATTAGCCCCAGCGTGATCAACTGGGAAGCGAACTTTGACAACATTTTATAAAGGGCTTTTCTGTGCATGGCAGAAAAGGAGCATTTGAAGGATGCTGTCAGTAGAGGGCAATGTGCCCACAGCTATGGATTTGCTCTGCAAAAGGCAACTGGTTTTGAAAAATCCATCCATGGAGAAGGTATTCCTCCTGAGTGTGTTTCTCAAGGGATCCAATGGAAGCTGCTGTTGCATTGTGCGGGTGGAGAAGGGGAAATTGCTTTTCTCTTGGGGCACATTTTCGGTGCAAATGGGGATCTTCAGCTATGCCCTTTGGCCCTGGGTCAGGCTATGGGACTAAGCTTCCATGCCCCAAACTCACCCGCCATGCTGGGCACCAGTGAAGATCTCCCCAAACCAGCAGATTATTCGAACAGTGGCCAAGATGCAATCTGATGCATTGCAAAGTGTGGATTTCTTCCAATCCGTCCCTGTTTGAAATTGCCAAAGCCAATGCTGGTGACTTCCAATTCAGTCAGTGCTGAATCTGCTCTGGGGTTTGGGCCAAACAACAACCACAACAACCACAAAAATAATCATGATTATAAATTGAGAGTTTTAAATGTGGATTGTTTTGAATGCGTGTACATCTTCTTTCTCCTTTTAAACAGATGTGTGTCTTAACGGATATGTTTTAATTGATGTTGTGGTTCACTGTCGTTGTTCCCCGTCTCGGTCCATGGCGGTAAGAAATAACAACAACGACAATGTCTTACCCGCCTCTCCCCATGGATCGAGGTGGGTAACAACAACAATTGACAGCAACACCAGTTAAAACACACATCAGTTTAAAAGGAGAAAGAAACTATTTGCATATTGAAACAATACACATTTAAGATTTGCAATTTAAAAATCATGAGTTATCCAAGACACTGGACCTTATGCACAAAACGGACCATTCTGGATCAAGTCTTTGACAGTTTGGACTAAATCCCAGAGCGGATTCCTTTTTAGCCAATGACCTCCAAGCTGCCACAGGCCATGACTTAATTCAGTTTCATTGCTATAGTAACTTAACGGAGGATAACGCCAACCCTTTGCCTGTTTTCTCCAAAGCAGAGCACCTCAGGATCTATTCCTCGACAGTTTGGATTAAACCCCAGAGTGGATCCCCTGCCCCAATGCCATGGAAGCCACTCCTGGTCAAAGCATCACTAAGTTACATTATTTGGGGCCAGAATTCTTATTGCACAAAATATGATTGTTGATGGATTTGCAGATTGTAAACTGAGGATAGGTAACATAGGTCAGAGAGAGCCAGCATAGTGTAGTAGTGCTTTAAGTGGTGGACTAGGACACTGGGAGATCAGGGTTCAAATCTCTGTTCAGCCATGGAAACTCACTGGGTGACCTTGGGCCAGCTACCATTTCTCAGCCGCAGAGAAAAGCAATAGCCAACCTCCTTTGAACAAGCCTTGCCAAGAAAACCCCATGACAGCTTCACCTAAGTGCATTTAACTCTTTCACTTGAGGTTTGGATTCTTGTGATACTGCGATGATTTTAATTCTGTTTTAATCTTCACTTTTTGTATGTTTTAAATTGTATCCGAACACATAGCCACATTAGTTGGGGAAATTTGTATGCAAAGGGATCTTGAAGCACCTTTGAGACCAACTTTTCTCTTTCAATTAGTCTCAGATGGGTTACAGGATCCCTTTGGTGCACAGCAGGGACTTCTGGTGTGCCTCAGACACCTTTGGCAAGCATAGGACACTTCTGCTGCACATCAGACCCATCTGGTAAGCATTCCAGACTTTTTGGGGCACATCAGACACCTTTGGTAAGCATGGGGCACTTTTTGGTGCACACCATACACCTTTGGCAAGCATAGGGCACTTTTGCTGCACATCAGATACTTCTGGTGCACATCAGACACTTCTGGTAAGCATGGGGCACTTACATTGCACCTCAGACACCGTTGATAAGTGCTGTCTTGGGCACTTCTAGTGCACACCAGGCACTTCTGGTATGCATCCAACACCTTTGGTAAGCATGGGACAGTTCTGGTGAGCATCAAGCCCTTTTGGTGTGGATTGGGTGCTTCCACCACTTCCCAGTGTCCTGGTGCACATTTTGGAGCATCATTGGTACCCGTTGCACACCAAACCATGGCACATCACCAGTCATTCTGTAATAATGGACACCTGCACATTGTTACTTCGCGGCAGCTCCTACGTGAATATAGATGTTGCAAAGCTACTCGGTTCAATTCCATGCAGATTTTATGACCATTTGGAAAGGCACAAGTCCCAAGCGAAATACCTGCCAAAATTTTCAATGCCAAAAAGAATGTTCCTGCGCCGATATTCACTCTCGATATTAAATCTCGTCAAAATTTTTGGATCAATACGTTGATGATAACATTTTAGATGTCGGTTGGATGATATTGGTATAGATGTTTTTAAGTGTTGAAATTTTAAAGTTAGATCAATATTCCCCCCTTGCTCCGCTCTCTATACCTCTGGTTTTTCCGCCAAGCTTACGGAAAGGGGAAAATAAAGCCGGGCCAGACTTTGGAATAAAACCCACTTTGGCTCTTTTCAGAGCCACGCTGCTATCCCAGTTGAAATGACAAGGCATCTATTTTAATTTTAATTTCCCCTCCTCCCGGGCCTCCGCTCCTGCTTTTAATCCGACCTCATCCGAGCTCAAGGAAACAGATTGAAAAAGATCAGTTCTGACATGCAGACTGAAGAGAAA
>NC_056528.1:28383050-28387437 GCF_019175285.1 Sceloporus undulatus
TCTCTCTCTAACTCACGCTCTGAACTCTAACTCACTCTCTAACTCTCACACTCTAACTCTAACTCCCTTTGACTCTAATTCTAATTTACTCTCTAAATCTAACTCAATGATACTCTAACTCTAATAGCAATAGCAAGTACCTTTAATAAACGCTTATCTAAAAACCAGGTACTCATTTTAGTGACCTACGGAAGGAGGCAAGGCTGAGTGGACCCTGGAGCCCTGTCTGGGATCGAACTCACAACCTTGTGGCTGGTCAATGGCTGTGCCACCAGGGTTCCCTCACTCACTCTCAACTTACTTTTACTAACTCTAACTCACTCGCCCTTTAGCTATTCTAACTCACTCTCTAACTCTCACTACGCACCATCTAACTAACTTTAACTCCAACTCACTGTCTACACCTAAGTCTACCTTAACTTTTTCAAGGACCCCCAATCGATTAATAAGGCTGCGGGGTTAAAATCAATGGGAACTTTAACCTCCCCTTAAAAATGCTCTGGAAGGTGTAACTTGTAAATATGGGGTCTGGAAATCCCAAAAGGTCCAGAAGGGGAATTAACTTGACCCTTTAAAGTCTTACAGTGGATTAACCCTTAAAGAGCTGGAAAATTTTAAAGATATTTAAGGGACCAAGGCTGAAAAGGCTGGAAAGGGGAAACCCTTTAAAGGACCCAACTTGGGCTAACCCTTAAAGCATGTTTTCCAAACGTTGACCTTCCAGGTGTTTTGGATTGCAACACTCCAGCATTGGGGCCATAATCAGGTATTCTGGGACCTGAAGTCCAAAGTTTGGGGGGAACTGCCTTAAAGGGTTGGTCGTTCTCAATGTAGTCTCCATTTCTGACTTACAGGCGAATCTTCGCGGGTTCCCTGGCAAGGTTTGCTCAGAGGCACTGCCTTCCTCTGGGCTGAGAGTATGTGACTGGCTCAAGGTCACCCAGTGGGTTTCTAGGGCCAAGCAGGATTCAAACCCTAGTCCCCAGGGTGCTAGAGCAACCCTCACACCTTTACGTCATGCTGGATTTTGGCTTTAACCTTTTTAAAGGGGTTAAAAACTTTAAAGCACCGGAGGCAATGGGGTTTAACCCTTCCGGGCCCAGGTTGGGTTAACCTTAAAGAGACGGAAGGGAAAATGGCCATAATCCTTTCCAAGACCCCGAAGAGATTTATCCTTTAATGAGATGGAGGTAGGAAAATTGGCTTACCCCTAAAAAGCCATCCGCTTAACCCTTAAAAGGCCACTTGGGTGGAATTAGTCGAACCCTTCAAGCAGTTGGCAGTTGATGGACTCGGCTCCCATCATCCTCAGCCTGGCTGGCCTATGTAGCCAAGTATACCTTCCAAAATATTCACAGACAAAAAGCAGGTCACTTATGTGGCCAAGCAACATCAGCGCATGGTCAAGATGGCTATGAATGAGGAGAACAGACAAAATGGCGAAGGCGCAGTGGTTTGCTTTTGCCTGAGCTGACTGGGAAGGGCAAGATTTGGGACTCTCCTTCCCTTCTCGCTGCTGAGTTAATGGGCCTAAATACCCCGAGGACCCCAGATCTTGGAAGCTAAGCAGGGTCAGCCCCGGTTAGCTTTGGATGGGAGACTGCCAGGAATCCCAGGCAGTATGGCTATATTTCAGGGGAAGAAAATGAGTCCTGTATCAGAAGGAAGTGGGATAATACAGGAATTTGGATCATGGTCCCAAAAGATAAGGAAAATATCGGGGAAAGAATGGGTTTTAGCCCTTTGCCAGTCAGACATTATAGAGGGAAGTAAGGGTTTAACTCTTGAAATGCTCAGAGGTGGGAACCTGGTTATCCTAAGACTGGGAAGGGAGGAGAAAAGTTATCTCCGAAGTCTGGAAGGGAGAGAGCTTAACCATTCATGCTAACCGATCCAGGATTAGAGTCCTGGAATTTCTTTCATTTTAACCCCTTAAGCTGGGGATGGATTGCCCTCTAAAAAAAGGCAGTTTAACCCACTGGGTTTGTCACATTTTCCTGGATCTGTATATATATATGTTGTTGCATGCCTTCAAGACATTTCCGACTTACCAGCAACCCTATCATATATAAAGCAATGGGACTGTTCAGCCTTACCATTATTAATATGGGACTGGGATTAATATGGGATGATATGGGACTGATGGCACGTTCACTATTACTTCAGCATGACCATTACCAATAGAGAATTTTATATATTCGTTACAAGTTATTTCATTCATCCATTCTGCCTTATCTGTTTCATATTTTATGGTAAAACTGATTTATGCTGGTCTATGAGGTAAAATATGATTGATTGATTGATTGATTGATTGATTGATTAGAACTGCACCAACTATTTTGAGGATTTTCTGGAATCTGTTCTCTATCCCAGCCTTTTCTCATTATTTAGTCAATGTATTAAAGAAAAGTTGGATTACGACCCGGGACCCAAATCCATCCGTGATGCCTTTATTGGCCAACCGAAATGCACAATATACTTGTTGCAAGCTAGCTTGCAAACAAGTATATTGTGCATTTCGGTTGGCCAATAAAGGCATCACAGATGGGTTTTTGTTTGCATTTGTTAAATGGCTAACACAGCCACCCCTGAATCTTTGACGACTCTGGAGGGAGCTGGGTTCAAATCCTGGCTCGGCCATGGAAACCCACTGGACGACCTTGGGCAAGTCACACTCTCTCAGCCTCAAGGAGAGATGGCAAACCTCTGAACAATCTCGCCAAGAAGACCCCTGATAGGTTGCCTTAGGGTCCCATAAGTCAGAAATGACTTGAAGGCACATAACCCCCACACAAGAACAGTCAGTCTTGGGAGCAAGGGGTTAGACTTTGAGGTGTCTTCCAACTCTATGATTCAAGGGCCTGATTCCCACTACCTTTTAAACCGTATCGCAAATCGAACTGGTTCAATGACCCTGGTTCCCACTTGAAGTGATTTGCTGAAGCGATTCGGAGCGGGGGGGGGAGCGTGCACTAGACCCATTTAACACGCATCTTTAGACATTGATGTCTTCCGCAAGTGTGCGCAAGTGTGAACCAGATGCGGATCGGAATCGTTTAAATTGGCCCTTCGGACAGCCGGAGCGGGTCCATTTTGAACCGATTCACTGGTGAATGCGAACCACAAGTGGGTTATTTTACAGGGAGAAAAGTGCGATCGGGGCAAATGTAGTGGGAACCACGCTCCGCTGTTGATTCAATCCATCGATACGGATGACAAACTGCGTTTTTTTTGTAAGTGGAATGAGACCTATGCTTCAGTGTTCAGTGCTGTCACCATTTTGGGGTGCCACCCGGTGTGGTCCGCACCCCTTGCACACCCCTTGTGACGCCTCTGAGTCTGGATAGTGATTACAGCTCCTTCGGAAAAGAATCACGCCGGCCTTTTCTTTTCCTAGTATAGGCCATCCAAGCATGGCTAACAGATTTGGTGGGCCAGCCTGGGGGGGGGGCTAAATCCCATGTCCCCTTTCCTGCTGCTTCATTTCCATCTTTAATCCTGCCTTCCCCAAAGTCGAGAGAGAGAGAGAGAAGATACAGATGTAGGTCACTCATTCTTTTTCCTCGCCTCCCTCCCTCCTTTCCACAGCTCACGAGTAGAGGTTTTTCCACCGCCTCTTGCTGAAAATGGGGGTAATTCTCTTGGCCCCAGACCCCCAACCTCCAAGGATAAGGAATTTTAGGAGGGAACAATCAGTCTAGCCTTCTTTCCCCCAACCTCCAACCCCCCTTTCCTTCTCTTTTCTCTTCAGTCTGCATGTCAGAACTGATCTTTTTCAATCTGTTTCCTTGAGCTCGGATGAGGTCGGATTAACAGGACGGAGGCCCGGGAGGAGGGGAAATTAAAATTAAATAGATGCCTTGTCATTTCAACTGGGATAGCAGCGGGCTCTGAAAAGAGCCAAAGTGGGTTTATTCCAAAGCTGGCCGGCTTTAGTTTCCCTTTTCAGAGAATGATTTAGAGTTAGAGAGTGAGTGAGTTACAATTAGAGAATGAGTTGGAGTTAGAGAGTTAATTAGAGTGTGAGTTAGAGTTAGAGAATGAGTTAGAGAGTGAATTAGGGTTAGGGTTAGACTGTGAGTTAGAGTTAGGGTTAGAAGCTTAGAGTTAGGCTTAGAGTCAGGGTTTGGGGGGCTTGGTTTGGGTCACCTTCCAGCCCTTTAAGGGTTAACTCAATCTGAGTCCTTTATAATATTTCCAACTCTTTAAGGGTTAATGGGGGGCTTTAAAGGGCTCCCCTTCAGCTCTTTCATGGTTAACCCATTCTGGTTTCCTTTAAAACCTTAAACTCTTCCAGCTCTATAATAGTTAACCTAATTGAGAGAGAGAGAGAGAGAGAAAGCCTTTGAGGGTCAACCTAATGGGAAGTCCTTTAAAGGGTCAAATG
>NC_056528.1:28387447-28398606 GCF_019175285.1 Sceloporus undulatus
AATAATAATAATAATAATAATAATAATAATAATAATAATAATAATAATAATAATAAATGAATCCCCCCTTTAAGGGTTAATCCAATGGGAGGTCCTTTAAAGGGGCAGATGAATCCCTCCCCTTTAAGGGTTAACCCACTGGGAAGTCTTTTAAAGGGTAAATGAATTCCTCCCCTTTAAGGGTTAACCCAATGGGAGGTCTTTTAAAGGGTCAGATTAATTCCTCCCCTTTAAGGGTTAATCCAATGGGAGGTCTTTTAAAGGGTTAAATTAATTTCCCCCTTTAAAAGCCCTTTAAAGGGTTAAGTAAACCCCCTCCCCTTTAAGGGTTAACCCTGTGGAAGGTCTTTTAAAGGTTTAAATTGATTCCTTCCCTTTAAAAAGCCCCTTTAAAGGGTTAAATGAATCCCTCCCCTTTAAGGGCTAACCCAGTGGGAGGTCTTTTAAAGAGTCAAATGAATCCCTCCCCTATAAGAGTCCCTTTAAAGGGTCAAATAAATCCCTCTCCTTTAAGGGTTAACCTAGTAGGAGGGTTTCCTTTAAAGGGTCAAATGGATCCCTCCCCTTTAAGAGTCCCTTTAAAGGGTTAAATGAATCCCTCCCCTTTAAGGGTCAGCCCAGTGGGAGGTCTTTTAAAGAGTTAAATGAATTCCTCCCCTTTAACCCAGCGGGGGAGTTCCCTTGAAAGGCTTAACTCCATTCCTGCCCTCCGATTCCTTCCTTTAAAGGGTTAACCCCAGCCTGGCTCCTTCCAATCCATTTCCTTCCTTCCCTGAAAGGGTTAAATGAAACCCTCCTCCCTCCCTCCTCGGCTTCTTCTTGGATTGACACATTTTCTCTAGGCAGGCCGCTTTCGACCAATCAGGAGCCCGTCCCTCCCTTTCACCCCCAGTCAATCCCACGTGGGGCCCGCCGCCACCTTCCTTTGCAAGTCCTTTATTTATTCTTTCGCCCCGCCCCTTTCCTGCGTTCCACGCCTCCTGATTGGCTCCGACGCGCCTGACTGGAGCGAAAGAGCAGGAGCAGCCAGACCCCACGTGGAGCTGGCGCTGGGTCCATTGATCCTTTGGCCAAGCCTTTGCAAAGGAGGGAGGGCAGGCTTTTGCAAAAAGGGGGGGATCAAAAAAGGGGGATCGCAGAGTAAAATTTAAAAATAAAAAAGGGGGGGATCGAGGAGGAGGCCCCCTCCCTGACCCTCCCAGAAACCTCTTTGGATCCCCCCTCCTTTCCTGAATTTGGGTGAGTCTCTTTCTCATTTTTTGGTGGTGGTCTCTTCCAAGGTTGTTTTTTTTTCTTTTTTTTTGGGGGGGTCTTTATTTAAAAAAAGAGGGTGGGTTTGAGTTTTTTGAGGGAAAGAGTCGAAGAAGAGGCTTGTTTTCCTTCCATCTCCCCTCTCCTTCCATTTGTTTTGCTATTTTTGCAAAAATAGGGAATATATATATATATATATGGTCTTTTGTTTGGCTTTGGGGGGAAGGAAGAAAAAAGGGGGTGCATGAGGATCTCATTTGGGTTCTTTGGGGGGATCAGTTTTTAAGAGGGAAAATGTGTGGGTTTTGGTTTGGGAAGGGGGGCTTTTGGGGTTGGATTGAGGGAATTAAAGAGGAAATTAATGCTATTATTATTATTATTATGTTTGTGTTTATGTTAATTTATACAACGCCTTTCTCCCAGTACAGGGACTCTCATATAAAACAGTTTTTAAAAACAGCATTAGAGGGTTTTTCTTTGGGGACTCCACTCCCATCATCCCCAGCTTGTTGGCCAGGGATAATGGGAGCTGCAGTGCAATGATCACCTGCTTGTTGTGGGTTGTGTTGGGGGGGGTAGTCTCCTGAAAGAAGGGAGGTATTATATGTGTGAAACTCGTTTTTTTTAAGCATAAAATGTTTTTATTTGGGGACTCTACTCCCATCATCCCCAGTTGCAGGTCGGGGATGATGAGAACTGCAGTCCAAGGTGGGTTTGGGTTTAGGGATTTCCTGAAGGGAGAGGTTGTTATATGTGTCAATCAGGTTTGTTTTTAAAAAGCATTAAATGTTTTTATTTGGGGACTCTACTCCCATCATCCCCAGCTGCAGGTCGGGGATGATGGGAACTGCAGTCCAACAATCAGCTGCTTGTGGGGTTGAGAAGTTTCCTGAATGTGGGAGGTTTATATTATATGTGTGAATCAGGTTTTTTATATTTAAAAAAGCATTAAAGGCTTTTAATTTGGAGGCTCCATTCCCATCATCCCCAGTTTCAGGTCAGGGATAATGGGAGCTACAGTCCAACAACCACCTGCTTGTGGATTGAGTTGGGAGTTTTCTTGAGAAACAAAAAGGATGTGTGTGCTTCAGGCTAACAGCATTCTTTGGGGACTCGACTCCCATCAGCCCCAGCTTTGGGTCAGGGATAATGGGAGCTGCAGTCCAAGCACTGCCTGTTTGTAAAGGTGAGGCAGATGGAGATTTTAGGGATCTGACTTCTACATTTGGGGGGGGAAGGGTGGAAAAGCTCAGTAAAAATGGTTATTAATCAACTTTTTAAAAATGTAAATTATTGGAGGGATGAATAGGGCACTCCTGAGCATGTCTAGAGTGCTTTCTGGCTGCTCCTGAACAGCCTTGTCTAGTTGCAGCGGTCAAAATGTGTTGCTTTTGTAAGTTTATCAGCCATTTTAATATGCGGCGCGGATGCTTTGGTAACTTTTAATTGTGTCAAGCCGCTCTGTAAGTCCCAATTTTGCAAGATGCAAATGAATAGAATAATAATAATAAGAAGAAGAAGAAGAGCCACAACATGGAAATATATGGCAATTTTCCTGTTTGGAGATCTGATAGAAGGAGCTGGACAAAGAGTTAGAAATAAAGAGTATTTGGAGGCCAAATTTGGGGGGTTTGGGTGAAAGAAATGTCTTCTGTTTGCCCTTAATAAACAGCTGCAAAGTTACTTCTGTGCCCATACATCGAGGAGTTTTAACCAGTGTCTCAAACAAGGGTGAATGGGTGAAACCTTATGCTTTGGACTACAATTCCCATAATCCCCCTACCATTGGCCCTGCCAAGAATGGTCAGGGTCATCTTCATCCGAGAGCCTATAGAGTTACGTTTCATAACTTTATGTAGCTACTTTCCAGGAACGCCCTAAACCCTGTTAGTGAAATGAGAAGGAGCATATCCAGGCAAGAGTGCTCCCATGCGCATTGGGCACTTCTGGCACTGTGGGCATTCTTCAGGTACTCCTGGCACTCATTGGGTGCTTCTCATGTGCATAGGACACTTCTGGCATAAATTTGGACAGTTCTGGGGTGTATCAGGCACTTCTGGTGCACTACGGGCACTCCTCGGATACCTCTGACTTTCATTGGGTACTTCCGATGTGCACTTGACACTTCTGGCACTGTGGGCACTCCTTGGATACTTCTGCCACTCATTGGGAGCTTCTGATGTGCATCTGGCGCTTCTGGCACAAATTGGAGACGTGCATTTGGGTACATCTGGTGCACATTGGGTACTGTGGGCCCTCCTTGGGTACTTCTGGCACTCATTGGGTACTTCTGAAGTGCACTGGACACTTGTGCCATGAATTTGGGCACTTCTGGTGTGCATTGGGTACATGCGCACTGGGCACGTCTGGCACACACAGAGCACTTGTGGTATGTATTTGGGCACTTCTGGTGTGCATCTGGTACTTCTTGTGTTCATTGGGTATTTCTGGCTCTCATTGGGTACTTCTGGTATGCAGGGGGCACTTCTGGCACACACTGGGCACTTGTGGCATGCATTTTGGCACATCTGGTGCACCTGAGGCACTTCTGGTGTGCATCTGGCACTTCTTGTGTGTTCGTTGAGTACTTCTGGCACTCATTGGTGTGCATGGGGCACTTTGGGCTCACACTGGGCACTGGGCATTTGGGCATGTCTGATGTGCATTGGGTAATTCTGAAGTGCATTAGGAACCTCTGGTGCGCATCAGGCACTCCTGTTGTGCTCCAACACTTCTGCCTATCGCTCTTCAGTTGCTCCATTGGCTACCACTGCGCAACGAAGGACCATAGGTTGTTGTGCCACAGTGGCCATCCTCTTGCACCTTCACAGGTTCGCCACACTGCTCTGTAGCTATCGATATATGGTTTGCAAACTTGGCCTATAAATGTATCAACCCCCCGAAATGAATATGATCGAAATATCTCACTATGTATATGAAAATATTCCCAAATGTGAAAAACTCTGCAATCCAAAACCCTTCTAGCCAGGATTCGAACCCTGGTCTCCGGAGTCATAGTTCAACACTCAAACTATTACAGCATGCTGGCTCCTAATAATAATAATGGATTGTATGCTTATGATGCATTTATTCAGTTTATATCCAATTGTGCACCAAGGGCCAAAGCAACAATACAAACAATTACATTTATTAGCATGCATCTGATCTATATCCACCCATTTTCTTCAGGTCTCTGGTGCGAAAAGCGGCTTCAGCTCCATCAGCAGTTAAAACTTGGAAAGTTGGAAGTTTGGCAAGTGGAGATATTGAAATAAACGGAAAGGCATTCAGTGCTCATGCAATAGGATTGTTTTTGGAATAAAGAGATATTCGGACTGAGTGACTGGTGGGTTATTGTTTTTTGACCCCATTGGTCAAAAAACCCCAGGTTAGGAATGAGGTTAAAACTGTGGTTAAGAGCCAGGTTTAATGTATTTCCTGAAGCCAGTTTTCTCAGATGTATTGTTTCAATACATTGCAACCGAACGGCGTCACTTCTCCTTTTGGTCATCCTGGTTTGCCAGAAGAACCACAGAACGCGACACTGATTTTTAAAGCCCTGGTACTGAGAGCGAAAAGAACGGTGCAAAATTGAATATTATATTGAGAAAGTCAATGTGGTGGAATAATAACAGTAATATATGCTATTATTATCATACAGTTGGCCTTCCATATTTGCGGCTTTAACTTCTGGCGGGCTTGATTGTTTGCGGTTTTGTTTAATGTGTTCTCTAGGGATTTCTGGGTCCTTCGGAGCAACTCTGGCGGAAGTTGACCATAGAGTTGTGCAGGGAAACCTAGGGGTTCCTAGAGAAATGACTTCTCTAGGCACTTGTAGGTCCTCCAGCATGACTCTATGATCAGCGCCTGGCAGATGTTGACCATAGAGTTGCACTGGAGGACCTGGAGATTCCTAGAGTGGCGTTCTCTTAGGTAAAAGGTGTTTTCTTTAATTGTGTTTTTCCCCACATTCACAGGGGTCCTTTGCCTCTAAACCCAGCGAATGTGGAGGTACCACTGTATTACTACTACTCCTATTATTATTATTGTTGTTATTATTATTATTATCGTCATTGTCATCATTAAATAATAACTACTTAGTATTATTATTCATATATTAATACATGTATTAATACATGTATTATATATTATAATATATCACATGCATGTAATATATTTATTATTATTATTATTATTATTATTATTATTATTATTATTATTTCACCACATTGGCACTCTCAATATATATCTAATTATAACAACAAAAGTCAATGGATTCTTATTCCATTGTGCACCATTCTTCTTAAATCACAAACACACACTTAACATAGCTGCCTTTAATAGAGAGAGGAAAGAGAGCCAGTAGTGGTTTGACTGATGGACTATGACTCTGGAGACCAGGGTTCGAATCCCAGCTCGGCCATGGAAACTCATTTGTGACTTTGGGCACGTCACGCTCTCTCAGCCTCATGGGAGGGCAATTGCAAACCCACTCTGAACAGATCTTGCCAAGAAAACCCCATGGCAGGGGTCAGGGTCACACTCTCTCAGCCTCGGAGGGTGGCCATGGCAAACCCTGGAGAAACTTGCCCAGAAAGTCGGCAGCGACTCAAAGACACACAGCAGCAACAGCTTGGAGACAAAGAAATCTAAGCAGTGTGCAGTCCATGCGCTCTCCGGCTTTGAAGCGCTGTTCTTTCTGCTTGAGATTCAGTGCGTGGTGAGCAAAGAGACACTTGACATGCCCAAGGGCACTCTTGTCAACCGTGAAATATTTTGTGTGATTTGGAGGCTCAGCCTTGGATTTGAAGTTCTGGAGTATGAACCGTCTCTTCCTTTTAATCCACTTCTGCAGAATATTCCTCGTAGGTATCCTAGCTTGGGCACATTGATAGCTAAGGCTGCGTCTACACTGCAGAACTAATGCGGTTAGACACCGCTTTAACTGCCATGGTTCAGTGCTATGGAATCCTGGGATGTGTCCCTTCAAGTCCTTTTTGACATATGGTGACTCTAAGGCGAATTTATCACGGGGCTTTCTTGGCAAGGTTTATTCAGAGTGGGTTTGCCATGGCCTTCCCTTGAGGCTGAGAGAGTGTGACTTGCCCAGTGTCGCCCAGTGGGCTTATGTGGCTGAGCCGGGATTCGAACGCTGGTCTTCAGAGCCCTAGACCAAATTTCCAACTTATGGCAACCCTTAGGTGACTCTTAGAAGGTTTTCATGGCAAAATCTGTTCTGGGGACGTCTTCCATTGCCTTCCTCTGCGGCTGAGAAAGCATGACTTGCCCAAAGTCACTCAGTGGGTTCCCATGGCCGCGCCAGGATTCGAACCATGGCCTCCAGAGTCCTAGTCCAATGCTCAAACCACTATGCCAGGCCTGGGAACAATCATTAACGCTGAAAATCTTGGGTGCCGGATCCAGTGTTTCCTTCTTGGGAGACAAGATATCTACGCACATCCTCCGAGGTTCATGGCCTGGTTCTGTGCACAATTCTTGTTTCTCTTTCAGTATCCCTTTTCTTTCCGATTCAAGGAACCCCATCGGTGTCTGGTCGCCGCCAGCCGCCTCTCGATCGCTTGAGGCGATCTGGCTCTCTCTCGTTCCAAGCCTGATTGGGACGGAATTTCGTTAAGCTGGCGATTAGAGCGAAATCGGTTTCCTACAAGTCCGGACGGCTGCCAACTTGGGACAGCTTTAAAAGGGAATTAGACCAGTTCTTGGACGAGAAAGACATCCGAGGCAACTGCTCACGGTGGCCAAAGTGCCCTCCGCTAAAGAGCCAGCGGTGTGGTTTGGGTGCTGGGCTACGACTCCAGAGACCTGGGTTTGAATCTCCGCTCGAGCATTGCAAAACCCACTTGGGCAAGTCATGCTCTCTCAGCCTCAGAGGAAGGCAAGGGCAAACCTTCTCTGAATAAGAGTTAGTGTGTTATAGTGGTTTGAGTGTTGGATTATGACTCCGGAGACCAAGGTTCGAATCCCAGCTTAGCGATAGAAGCCCACTTTCGAGGAAGGCAATGGCAAAGCACCTCTGAACAACTCTTGCCAAGAAAACCCCGACCGTAAGTTGGAAGCGATTGAAGGCACACAACAACAACAGAGAGACGGCATGGGATAGTGGTTTGAGTGTTGGACTACAACTCTGGGGACTGGGGTTCAAATCCCTGCTCGAGCATTAAAAACCCATTGGGTGACCCAAGAGTAAGGCAAGTTATGTTTTCTCGGTTGACGCTCTGCCAGCGCATTTTGTAAACCACAATCCTGTTGTTTTGGTACAAAACTGTTGCACCCAAACCGTTATCCACTCACTGGGTTACCCAAGACTTAAATTTTCCAGCTTTAAAAACATTACAAATTTTATATATATTATAAATGATCTTTTTTTCTTGTAGGAGGGCGAGAGTTTGCCAGACCAAGAGGAACTGAAGTGACCAAACGGAAATTGCAGTCCTATGGTTTTGTTCCAAGGATGTTCCCCCAAAACCGGCCTCCGGTAAGTTATCCCTAACTGAAAGGTTTCTTGGAAAGTTTGAGAGTTGTAGTTTGGATATATCTACCTGATGGCCCTTGTGACGGGCGCTTTCTCTACCTGTCCTGTCCAGGCTCACCTGCCGGCGCCACCTGTCGCCACCGCCGCCGCCGCTGTGGCTGCTGCAGCCGCCGCCGCTGCCAGTGTCGTTTCAACCACGCCACAGTCCTTGAAGCTGACTTACCCGGAGATCCTGGACCGGATCAAAGAGGAGTTCCAGTTTTTGCAAAACCAGTATCACAGGTAAAATTAACATTGTCCCCCTTTTTTGCATTGGAGGAGAGATGCTTATAATTGGATATATTCTCCAAATAGAAGCAATGCAAGGATTTGGAAGACAGGGCCTTCTTGGTAGCTGCTCCCATCTTGGTTCAATTCCGTTAAGGGATCACTTAATACAGTGATCCCTTCACATTCACTGACGTTTGGGGTGAAGGATGCCCGTGAATGTGGGATAACCACAAATAAAAGAGACCTATTCTTTTTACCCCTCTCTAAGGAATCTCTAGGTCCTCTAGTGCAAGTCTATGGTCAGCATCAGCCAGACATTGATCATAAAACTTTGCTGGAGGACCGACAAATGCCTAGAGAAGTGTTTTCTCTATGAAACTCTAGGTCATCCAGCACAACTCTGTGGTCGACTTCTGGCAGAGTTGTGTTGGAGGACCTAGAGATTCGTAGCGAGAACGTATGAATCCAAATTGCACACAAGACACAGAGTGTGGGTCTGCAGTTGTGCGACCCACATTGTTCAGGGACCGGATTGTCCCCAAATTTTGGGATGAATGATCCTCACCTTCCTTCTCGCCTTTTCCCGTCTGTTTTCTACAGCTTAAAGCTGGAGTGCGAGAAATTGGCGACGGAAAAAACGGAAATCCAGCGCCATTATGTCATGGTGAGTGGCCTGGTTGGTGTGTTTCTGTGTGTCTGTGTGTGTTTGATATAAAATAGTACTTTTCGTGATTCATAGTGTTTTGTCAATCCTTTCCTGTAATCCTATCATGACTCTGCAAAGGAGATTAGGAGTGTTATGTCCAACATACAGGCGGAAGACTGAGGCCAAGCTTGCCAAGGAGTTAGTTTAAAAGCAGACACATGGAAACAGTGGGTGTGTATTTCATATATATACATATTCTTTCTGAGCATTTTTTTGCTTTGTCTTCCAGTATTACGAAATGTCCTATGGGCTGAACATTGAAATGCACAAACAGGTAAGCTTATGCAAAGTTTGTCAGTGCGCAGTTTCTTTTTCTCCGTTTTGAAATGTCGTTAAAGTTGGGGAAAGTGGTTCATTCGATGGCACCGTTGATGGATTTAATGTTACATGGGTTTGTCTCAAAGTACAAAATAGATAAGCCTGTTTTATCCTGTGATGTTCTCGTTTTTTCCTGAACGCCTGCTATTTCTGAGATAGTCAAGCTCCATCTCCACTGCAGAATTAATCCAGTTCGGTGCTGCTTTAACTGCCATGGCTCCATGCTATGGAAATCTGGGACTTGTAGTTTGGCGAGATGTTTAACCTCTTCTGCCAGCTCTGGTGCCAGAACAAATTACAAATGCCACAATTCCATAGGATGGAGCCATGGTAGTTAAAGCGGTGTCAAACTGCATTAATTCTGCCATGTGGATGAAGCCCCAGTGTGGTGTTGTGGTTTTAATGTTAGATTGTAACTGCAACAGATGTGATGGTACTTTGGAGGGTTTTCGCGTAGGGGAAAGGTTTGTTCTCTGCTGCTCCGAAAAGTAGGTCTAGGTCTAATGGTTTTGAGTTGCAAGAGGGCAGATCTTGATTGAAAATCAGAATTAACTTCCTGATAATAAGATTTGGCAATGCGACCAATTTCCTAGTGTTGGTGGAGTCTCCTTCACTGGAAATCATCCCCAAAAGGCTGCTGGGATGCTCTAGTTAAGAGCCAGGTTTCTTGCCTCTGCTGCATGCTCCCCTCCTGGCCTACCTCAGAGGGCTGTTGTGAGCATAAAATACGGGGAAGAGGACCACCTTGAACTCTGTTGCAGGAAAGATGAGCTAGAAATGCAACTACAGTTGGACCTCCATATCCACGGATTCTTTATCCATGGATGCAACCATCCATGGCTTGAAAATAACCCACAGATATATACATTCCAAAAAGCAAATGGTGATTTTGCTATTTGATATAAGGGTCAGTGTTTTACTATGCTGTTGCACACCATGGGACTGAAGCATCCATGGATTTTTGGTATCCACAGGGGGTCCTGGAACCAAACCCCAGCGGATATCGAGGGCCCATTGCAATAAAATATATCATAAAACAAAGCGTGGATTCATTCCTTGATAAGCCCGTCCTCCTCTTTGCCAATGCGCCACGCATCCATCGGAGCAGCTTGGTTCTCTTCCTTCCTTTCTCTCCCAAACATACCAAATAATGCTGTTTTTAAAAATATTTTTTTCACACACACCCCATTCCACCCTCCTTGGAAACTGAACGCATTTCCCTCTTTCTTTCCCAGTGTGCAGACGGCAAAATTTATAGCCGGCTTCAGGTGTTGCTGGCTGCTTGCCAGACGCCTGTTCGCATTTCTCCTTTTTTCTCTCCTCTCATTCCATGCATATATATATATATGTGTGTGTGTGTGTGAGTGTGTATGCACACACACACATATGCATACACACACATGTATGCACACACACGTATATGTGTGTGTATATATATATACATACATACATACATACATACATACATATATATATACACACACACACACTGGTATAATATAATATAATATAATTAACATAATTTTAAAGATCGCTCATCAGCCAGGGCTCTGACAAACCCCTGCGTGACAAATGCGAACTTGCAGGAGGCGAAGGCCGATAAATCCCCCTCTCTTTCGCCCCTCGCTTTGTTTCCTCCTTCCTTCTTTTCTCGCTGTCTGGTGCCTCCCCTCAGATTAAATCCCCGCCACCCTCGGCCCAGCAGGTGCCTTTTTAATGCCACTCAATCCCTCTCTTTCTCCTCCCACCCCATTGCCAGCCGACTTTTTTACCGGCATCGGAAAGGTCACGCCGTTGACACTGCTAACCCAGTTTTGGTGGTCTGGAGGGGGGGGGGAATTAATGATTTATGTATCGACTTTTTTCTTTCTTTCTTAGTGCTTCATTCTTTTGATTTTTCCTGCTTTCCACTCCTCAAAGGGGAGAGGTGGCGGGATTTGAATCCCCCACTGCAAAAGACCCTTCTCCCTAAAGCTGGGTTGGGGACAATGGACCCTATAATTCTAGGGTTGTCCGATGAAATACAGGAAAGGGGCTTCTGGTCTTTTAATAAGTAACAAGGACCTTAAAGCTGCCTTGAGTCCCTATATTGGGAGAAAGGTGGAATATAAGAAAATACTG
>NC_056528.1:28398616-28407002 GCF_019175285.1 Sceloporus undulatus
TAATAATAATAATAATAATAATAATAATAATAATAATAATAATAATAATAATTGCAGTGGTTCTCAAACTTCAGTCTATCAGGCGGTCTGGACTTCAACTCCCAGGAGCCCTAGCCTTTGACCAAGAGTCAAGAATTCTGGGAGCTGAAGTCCAAGGTGTCCGGAGAAGCAAAGTTTGGGAATCACTGCCTTAAAGGCATCAGATGCTGTCTGATGTTGGGTGCTGAGCAGGGTCAGCCTTGGTTGGTACTTGGATAGGTGACTGCCAACAAGTGCTGGAGATGAGGATGCCAGACACAGATGCTGGTGAAACATCAGGAATAAACTCTCCTAGAACATGGCCACACAGCCCGAAAAACCCACCAAAAGCTAAGGATGCTGGCCACGAAAGCTTTCATCTTCACAATGCTGGAGACTCTGTTTTAGAGGAAGGAACTAGCAAAGCCACCCCTGAGTCTTCTTTCAATACACGTTAATACATTACAGTCTCTTTCTTTCCATGCCATCATGTTAACCTGCAATATACCCTCCAACCACCCCAATTTGTCAGACAAAGTCTCAGTTAATCCTTTGCCATCCCACTTTCTCAGCTCCTTTTAAAACATCCCGGTTTCTCTCTCCTCCTTCTGCTTTCCCCTTTTGCTTACTTCGGTTCCTGCAAATCGAGTTCAAAATGCAAAAATAATTGTACGTATGTGGCTTCAAGTTCCATATTGACGTAGGTCGACCCCATGAATTTTCTTAGGCAAGGAAGATTCAAAGGTGGTTCGGCCAATTCCTTCCTCTGAAATAGAGCTTCCAGTACCTGGTAGTCTCCCATCCAAATACTAAACAGGACTGACCCTGTTTGGCTTCCAAGATCAGACAGGATCTGGTGCTTTTAAGGTATTTAGGCTCTTTAGCACTTTAGTAGCTGTGGGGAACGAGAGGACAGAAGAGGAGAGGGTTGTATCTTGCCCTTTCCAGTGGTTTCAGGCAAAAGCAAACTGCTGCAGTCTCTCCTAGCTTGTGCATTTCCCCTCTCTATTAAATTTGAATCTAAATTCTGAGATTGCTAGACCACACACACCCCAGTTTTCATCTGAAAAGCATTGAACGAATTCTGACACACACACACACACCCCCCGCAAGTGGTGCAGTAAGTGGTGGAAAGAATATCCATGAATATTCAGATTCCAGATGAAAAAGCATGTTATCTGAGTACAGGGAACCCCTGACTGCAGCATGCATGCCTTTTTAAAAAAATGTTAGAAGGAGCCAGAGAAGTTGGCCAGAGGCCTTTGCTCCTGCCGACACGACTCCTGTGCCAAACCATCTCAGAACCGCAGTTTGGCATGCCTGCCATTTCAGGAGTAACCGAATGCTTCCTGGTGGTTTTGGAAAGCCATGGGCTGAGAAAAGTGGGATGGGTAGAGACTGGATTTTGCAAAAGTGAGCAGGGGCAGGAATTGAAATTTTGCATAAGTGGCCTGGTATGGGAAATGAATTTTGCAAAAGTAGGCTGGGGTAGGAATTGAATTTTGCAAAAGTGGCCTGGCGTGGAAAATGAATTTTACCAAAGTGGGCTGGAATTGAAATTTTGCAAAAGTGGGCTGGGGTGGGGACTGAATTTTGCAAAAATGGGCTGGGATGAAGTTGTTTTTTCCTCTCCAAAGTGGAAGCGAGGAAACCAGGGAGGGGAGAGCCAGCCAGCCGTGGTGGGGGGAAGCCTGGCGAGGCGGCCGCCTCATCATTTTTCATCCCGCCAGCGTTAAAGTGCCACTAAATTGAACATTAACGAGGCTGGGTTGAATTGGAGGCAGGGCTCCCTTAGGAGCCGGCTGCCCATTAGGAAGGAGAATCCATTACCGGCGGCCCCAGGAGGGAATTAAATCTTTCCCAGAAAGTACCTACTGCCAAGGCCTCTCCATCCATCCCCTCCCTTTCCTCTTTTCCTATCTAGATATTTCCCCCTCTGTTTCGGAGGCTCCTACGCTTAGGCCTCTGGTGTGCATGCATATGTATTTTATATTATTTTTTGCCAGGTGAGGCAGCTGATCTCTGGTGCATTTTTAATGTTTTAATGCCATTTAGTTCTTCTCCCCTGGTCATGATTTCCTGCAAAATCTACCCAACGTTAGACTCCTGTGATGGAGGGACTCCAGGACTTGTTTGCCCCCCCACAGTTGTAAAGCGTCTCCGTAGTTTTTGTGTGAGTCATTCCCCGATTTAGGGCAACCCTAAGCAGGTTTTCTTGGCACGTTTCTTCAGGATGGCTGTCCTCTGAGGCTGAGAGAGTATGACTTGCCCAAAGCCACCCAATGGGTTTCCATAGCTGAGCAGGGATTCGAACCCCACTCTCCTGAATCCTAGTCCAATGCTCTAAAGACTATAACAATCTGGCTCCTTCCGTTTATCTATATCCTTCCTGCCCTTTTTTCCGCTTGGCTGTGGAAACCCACTGGGTGACCTTGGGTCAGTCACACTCTCTCAGCCTCAGCCAATGGCAATGGCAATACCAATATAGAGAAATATAGGTAATGACAATGATAACTGAGGACTTATTTATTATTATTATTTATTTTATTTACTTATATCCCGCCTTCTTCCCGACACAGGGACTCCGATGATGATAATGATCATTGATGCCCCGTCCTTGTGTATATGCAGTGCAGCTGCTGTACAATTCAGCTTTGTCTGAGCCTAGCCAAAATATTAAATAAGCTTCTAGACCTCATGATTCTCAACTGGGAGCGAGAATTAAATATTGCTGAGTTGTATCATCCAGACTTCTTCACCCTTCTGGCTTAGGATGTTGGGAGCTGCAGTCCAACAATATCTAGGGAACTGCAGCTGAGTTCTAACTAAATACAGAGCTGCTTTTACATCAGAAGATGTTTTATACCAAGTTGGACTCTTTGTCTGTCCAGTGCCATGACAGGTTGAGCCTCCCTATCCGAAACGCTTGGGACCGGATGTGTTTTGGGTTTCGGAGTTTTGGAATATGTGCAGATACATCATGAGATCTCTTGGAGATGAGACCCAAGTCTAAACACAAATTTCATTTATGTTTCATATACATCTCATCCGAATTCCAGATAAGGGAGACTCAACCAGTGCTGGGATTGGCTCTCCAGGCAAAGTTTTTTCCTTCTGATTATTTTAACTGGAGATGTCAAGGATTGAACCTTAGTGCCTGCTGTGTGCAAAATGGGGGATTCGCACCCATGTTATTCTATGTTGGTTGCCTAATCTATGGCCGATCTGATGTTTTGTAGTGTTTCCTGTGTGTTTGTGTGTCTGTTTTCTTTCTCTCTTCCTCCTGCCATGCAGACGGAGATTGCCAAGCGACTCAACGTCATCTGCGCCCAGCTCATCCCTTTCCTCTCCCAGGAGGTGAGTGTCTCTGATTTCACCAGTTCTGCCTGTCCTTAATGGCATAATGTTTTCACCCATTTCAAAAATGTGGGGGAGAGTTCTGGAAGACCAAGATGGGAAGACTAAGATGCCTTCGCTAGAAGATCTGTACTATTAATTTAGGTGGGTCATATAACTATATGGTTCTGCAATTCAACTCTTCCAACTTTATGATTCCATTGTTCAACTCTTTCAACTCTATGCGTCTGTGCTTCAGTACTCCAAGCTCTATGGTGCTATGGGTCATTTGTTCCAACTCTATGAAGCTATGGTTCAGTTTACCAATTCTGTGATGCTGCTGTTCAACTCTACTAACTCTATGGTTCTGTGGATCAACTCTTCCAAGTCTATGATGCTGTGGTTCAACTCTTCCACCTCTATGGTTCTGTGGTTCAACTCTTCCAACTCTATGATTCTGTGCTTCAAGTCTGCCAACTTTGATTTTGTGATTCAACTCTGCCAACTCTGTGGTTCTATGGGTCAACTGTTCCAATTCTGTAGTCCTGCGGGTCAACTCTTCCAAGGCTATGGTTCAACTCTACCAATTCTATGATTCTGTGGGTCAGCTTTTCCAACTCTATGATGCTGTGAATCAGCTCTACCAAGTCTATGATTCTGTGGTCCGATGGGGTACACAATGGGCTGCCTAATATGGACCCCTTATGGGTATTCCCCCCCCCCATTTGTTTTGCTCCAAAAATGCCTCAAAATAGTAAGGATGGGGTGGGGGCTTTCCACACTTGGTGCCCCTTCTCTACTTTGTGCTCCAGCACCCCCAAATGATGCCAGTTGGAGAGGATGGGTGTTGTAGTGCACACCTCACCGGTTTAGCTTTAGGAGGACCTTCCAGATGTTGATTGCTCTAGGATCATGGAATGGACCTCCTCATAGGGTGGTGGACCTTCCTTCTTTGGAGGTCTTCTAAACATAGGTTGGATGGAGCAGCTTTCAGGAGAGCTTGAGTTGTGAGTTCCTAGATGGCGCAAGGAGTTGGATTAGATGACCCTTGGAGCCCAACTACAATTCTAGGAATGATAATGGTGGGGATTATTACAATAATGGTCCTTATTGTAACTATTGGTGATGCTGGTTTTGGATCTTTTTGTCTACCCATTCTTCAGCATCAGCAGCAAGTGGTCCAGGCGGTGGAACGAGCGAAGCAGGTGACTATGGCCGAACTGAACGTGGCGATTGGGGTATGTGGCACCCTGCCTGCTTCCCATGCTCTTGGTGGAATTCCCAAATACCATCTTTTAATTATTATTATTATTTTAAAGAAACACCTTTCCTCTATAGAGAGCCTTTTCTTGTTTATTTGTTCCTTCCTTTATTTCCATCCCACGACAGCGTTAGTCGTCTTTACCTTCACAGCTGCCCTGTAAGGTAGGTCAGGCCAAGCTTGCTGAGGCTGCATCTGCACTGCAGTAATAATGCAGTTTGACACTGCTCTGGCTGCGTCCACACTGCAGAAATAATCCAATTTGACACTGTTTTAACGGCCGCAGGACACCATTTTAACTACCATGGCTCAATGCTTTAGAATCCTGGGATCTATAGTTTGCTGTTGCACCAGAGCTCTCTAACAGAGAAGGCTAAATGTCTCCCTAAGCTACAAGTCCCAGGATTCCATAGCACTGAGCCAGGACAGTTAAAGTGGTCTCAAACCTATTATTTCTGCAGTGCGGATGCAGACTGAGTTTGAAATAAAGGGGGGGGGGGGGACCAGGGATTGCATGAATTGGGAATTTGCCTGTGTTTGAAACTGGGGGCAAAAATGGGGATTGTGTGCTGAAAATTGGTCTGGGTTCAAATCCTGACAGGACGCCTACATCCCAGACTATGGGAGAAAAAGCACCAAGTCTGCCCAGCCAGCCACTTCCAAACTCCTAGAAAATGTAATTGCTTTGTAGAAAAGAGGATTGGGGAAAGGGGACGGGGATGTGGGACTTTGACGTGCTAAAAGGGTGCATCGGTGCCGAGTGCGAGTGATGAGCCTTGTCAAAAGCAAGGGACTGGAACCATGTTTTCTTCTGGGGAGAAGAGAAGAAAATGTGAAACCTAAATGCAATAACGCAGCAGGTTAACCAATGGGGGATATATATATATATATATATATGGCATGGGTTTGAAAATCCATGTGTGCGTTCTCTCTCGGCGAGAGAGAGCCTGCATGCGCTTGAAGCATGAACGCCGTGATATTTAATTTAAAAGCTGAGGGAAGGCAAAGCTGACCCAGTTTTCGTGGGCTCTGTCAAAACCCATGTATTTGGAAAACAACAACAAGAAGCCCCCAAAAGAATGGATGATGGAGTGGGGAGGGCAGGAAAGCAGAAATATAGGGAGCAGAAGAGAAATACGTTGCATTTCTTCCCCCCCCCCCCAAAAAAAAAGATTGGTCCACATGTGGCCCATGTATCGGCCCACATGTGGCCCCCACATTGAGGGCCACATTTTCCCCACCTCTCTCTCCACCCCCCTTTTAAAGAAAGTCTCTCTTCTGTCTCCCCTCCAGCATCAGCTGCAGGCGCAGCATCTTTCGCACCATGCGCCCCCCATCCCGCTGACCCCTCACCCCTCCGGCCTCCAGTCGGCCAGTCTGGCCACCTTTGGCGGAGCTTCAGGGCTTCTGGCCCTCTCCGGGGCATTGGGTGCCCAGGCACAGCTGGTGGCAAAGGATGAGCGAGGAGGGCTTCTGGACTCGGATCACAGAGGTACAGGGAAGCGTCCATATCTGGGGGTATTTATGGCGGTTAAGCACAGAAATAAAATAACAGAAACAGATAGACAGATGAATGGATACATGGATACATGGATAAATTAAATGGATAGATTACATGGATTTTATTCACACACACACACACACACACACACACATATATATATATATACATATATACATGCAAGCTCACACACATATACATAAATTTAGGAATATATGTGTATGAGATAAATGTATATAATCTTTAGATAGATGGATGGAAGCAGAAAGAAAAAGAAAAGAGAAGGAGGGAGGGAGATAGAGAGATGGAGAAATTAAATAGTTCAATTCAATGGATACACACACACATTTATATACTGTATATAAATTTAGGAATATATATGTATGAGAGAATGTGTTGGTCTTTACAAAAGATTTGCATTCATTTGCTGTAAAACTTGTCACTAGCATAGCATAGTGGTTTGAGCATTGGACTTTGACGCTGGAGACCGGGGTTCAAACGCCGGCTCAGCCATCAAGCCACACTCTCTCAGCCTCAGAGGAAGGCCAGGGCAAGCCCCCTCTGAACAAAAATCCCATGAAAGAGTTGCCTTAGGGTCGCCATAAGTCAGAAAGGACTTGAAGGACACACAGGTTTAGGATCAGGATCCGTGTCCTGTTCTTTAAGAAACGAAGTGGCTTGGGAAATGCTTTTGTGGCCGATCGCCTGGCAGGCTTTGCACGCTCCCCATAGGTGACATGGGGCAAACGCCCTTTGCAGTGGGACAGAGGAGAGGAAGGCAGGAAATGAGGTGGTCCTCACTTAGCAAGAAGGAAGCAAAAAGGGTTTGCAGTTTCAGGCCCTCCCTGTGCCATCTTTCCTTTGCAAACCTCCAATCGATATCTGTGCGCGAGTGCGGAAGTTGGGGGAGGGAGAGGCGTTCCACGGTGTTTTTTTCCAATACTAAACTCTCTGCATCTTTTCCATCCTTGCCCTGTTGCTGATCTGCGTTGCCATGGTGACAGAGAGAGACCCGGGGCCCGTAAGTTGGATTCACCCCCCTTCTTTCCTCGTTTTCCCCCTGTTTCTGTCTCTCCTTCGTCAGCTCTGTGCATCCCTTCTCCCCATTATCTGCCTTCTCTTCCATGTATATATTCTGTTTTCTGGAGCAAAAAAAAGACTTTCAGCCATGGGGAAAAGAGTGCCTTGGTATGCTCAGGTCTATCCATTTCATCTATCCATCTCTTTCTTTCTTTCTTTCTTTCTTTCTTTCTTTCTTTCTTTCTAGTGCTCCCATTCATTTATCCTTTCATCTGTCTGTCCATCTAGCTATCCATCCTTCCATCTGTCCATTCATCCATCTTGTATCATATATCTATTTATCTATCTTACCTCCCTCCCTTCCTCCATCCATCTATCCATCCATGTATCTGTTTATCTATCTATCCATCTGTTTCTCTGCCTGTTCATCTATCTGTCTGTTTATCAATCTACAATCCATCCATCCACTTTATTTAAGATGCCTCTGTCCATCTGTCCTTCTAGCCTCCTATCTATCCACCCATCCATCCATCCATCTTCAATCAATCAATCAATCAATTAATCTAGCCAGTGGACCCTTGTTATATAGATTTTGCCCAATAAAAATTATTCTGTGCCAACCAGTTAAAAGCAGAAGACACAGTCGTTGCTATATTGGGAATACTGGCATATATAGATTTTTGCCCAATAAAAATTATTCTGTACCAACCAGTTAAAAGTGGAAGAGACAGTCTTTGCAATACTGGGAATACTTGTATATATAGATTTTGCCCAATAAAAAATATTATGTGCCAACCAGTTAAAAGCAGAAGACGCAGTCCTCTCTATAGTGGGAATGCTGGTATATATAGATTTTGCCCAATAAAAGTTATTCTGTGCCAACCAGTTAAAAGAGAAAACAGTCCTTGCTATACTGGGAACACTGGCATAGATAGATTTTGCCCAATACATACCCAATACATGTTGTGATTTTCGTTTTTGTCTCTCTTCTCCATCCTCCAGAGTTCCTTAGTGCTATCGAATGGCGAAAGGATGCGCGCCATTTCGGAGTATCTGAACAGCAGCAAAAAGCGGAAAACGGAGGAGAAAGAGTATGGCACCGACTACGTAGGTCTTTCCGTCCCACGGTGGTTGTGGATGCCTTGTTTAGGCTTAATTACTTTATTAAATGGTCGACGGAAGTCTGGCTGAACAGTTTAATGAACCTTAAAGGCACCCCAGAGGCCAAGGAATCCTTATGTAACAAATAC
>NC_056528.1:28407012-28433646 GCF_019175285.1 Sceloporus undulatus
ATTATTATTATTATTATTATTATTATTATTATTATTATTATTATTATTATTTGGGGACAAGGCAGAGTTTGTTGGAGCTAGCATCTCATGTCCATTATTATTCCTTCCTCTATTTTTCCTTTTATTTCCAGGGGAGTGATGGAGACAAGAGTGAAGACAACTTGGTGGTCGATGAGGTCTGTGTATGTTCAGTAGTTTTATTTTGTTTGCCTTGGGTCCCTTTCTGGGAAAATGGCGGCATAGAAATGAAAGAATTGGGTATTGATGTCCACTATTTTCTTGTAACTAGTTCAATTCGTTCCACTATATTCTATGCTGGTCAGGCCTCATCTAGAATCCTGCATCCAGTTCTGAGAACCCCATTTAAAGAAGAGATAGACAAGGTGGAGTAACTTTAAAGAAGGGCAACAAGAGTGATAATAGGGATGGAGAACAAATATTTGGAGAGGTTGAAGGACTTGGGCATGTTCAGCTTGGTGAAGAGAAGACAGAGGGGTGGCATGATGGCCCTCTTTAAATACTCAAGGATTGCCTCAGAGAGGAAGGGCCAAGTTTGTTCTCTGCTGCCCCAGAGGATAGGGTCAGATCTAATGGTTTCAAGTTATAGGAGGGTAGATTTTGACTGTACATTATTAGAAGAAACATCTTGAGAACCTTAGAAGAACATCTTGAGAATGTTAGGAGGAACATCTTGATAAACCTAGAAGGAACATTTTGAGAACATTAAAGGAACATCTTGAGAATCTTGGAAGGAACATCTTGAGAACCTTAGAAGAAACATCGTGAAAACCTTAGAAGGAGCAACCTGAGAATAAGAGGGATTTAGCAATGGACTCAATGGCCTGGAAAAGTGGTGTGGGTCTCCTTCTTTGGATGTATTCTGAAAGATTCAGGGATGCTCCCTGCTGGGATTGCTTTAGCTGGAGATCCTGCATTGAGCAAAGGGCTGGAGTAGGTGGCCTCTGAGAGCCCCTTCCAGCTCTTGGATTCTGTGGTTGTATGAGTTACACGAAAGCCTATCTATCTTATAAGTCTTCCCCTCTCTCTCACCCTACGATCCACCCTCCCAGGACCCTTCTTCTCCGCACAGCGTCCACTCTTTCTCATCTCGGGAGAACGGGGTCGAGAAGGTCCCTCTCCAGAGGAAAGAGATGGCACCCCTGAGCCCAACCTCCATGGCTTCGTCCGGCAGCGCCTCCCCACCCCGCTCCACCAAGGATGTGATCACGGTAGGCCATACTGCCTCTCATTTATTTACCCCGTTTCTGAGTGGTTATGAGAGCCAGTGTGTGGCAGTGGTTTGAGTGGTGGGCTGAGACTCCAGGAGATCATGGTTCGAGTCCTGGCTAAGCCATGGTTACTGTGGGCATGTCACACACTCCTAGCTTTCGAGGCAGGCAAGGGCAAATTCCCTCTGAAGACACAGCCAAGGAAATTGAGCGAGCATAGTGTTATTATTTGAGTGTTGGACTTGGACTCTGGAAGTCCAGGGTTCGAATCCTCGCTCGGGCATGCAAACCCACTGGGAGACCTTGAACCAAATCATACTCTCTTTGCCTTAGAGTAAAGCAGAGGTAAACCCTCTCTGGACAAATTTTGCCAAGGAATTTGAGAGCCAGTGGTCACCGTTTGGGAACAACTTAAAGGCACACAACAACCACAATAAGCACATATTGTTTTGATATTAATTTATCATTAAATTAATTTACATTTAAACTTCAATTAAACTAAACTTCCTTGGTTCCCATTTGTTGTGCCTTCAAGTCATTTCCGACTTACGGCAAGCCTAAGGCGAACATCTCACAGGGTTTTCTTGGCAAGATTTATTTAGAGGGGGTTTGCCAATGCCATCCTCTGAGGCTGAGAGAGTATGACTTGTCCAGTGAGTTTCTATGGTGGAGCAGGGATTCGGAACCTGGTCTCCTGAGTCGTTGTCTCTCAAACCACTACACCATGCTGTCTCTTTCAGTTCCTGTATTGGGAGATTAAATAAACAAACTAGAGTTGGCTGCAACGTATTGAAATAAATCTTTGTCACTCTGAGATAATGCAGCCATTCCTTTCAGGTGGAGAAAGCGGTAACTCCCGGACTGAAATCAAACACTCCAACTTCACAAGGCGAAGGTCCAACAGCGGGATCTTCCGGTAGCGGCAGCAGCAGCAACAACAGCACGCCGCAGTTTCGTCCGGCGGTCGCAAAACAGATGGTGGAATCGCTCGGTAATGGGTTAGCCGGAGGGGAAACTGAGGCTCGGAGTTACGGGATGGTGGGAGTGGGTAGGGGTGATTTTGGGAATTCTCCTCTTTTATATTTATATCTGAAATGCGTCGGGGTCTAAATCCATGACTATTTTATCCTTGCATGCAAAGCCAGATAATTAGATTTTCTCCTTGCTGTAGGAGAAAATGAATAGTTCTCTGCCGTATTCTTTCTGGGAGATGCTGGTGGCAAAGTGATGCAGTGGGTTGAGTGTTGAACTAGGTTAGTGGAAGGGCAGGGTTCAAATTCCTGCTCACCCATGTACTCCGTCTATGTGATGTGGGCCAAATCGCACTCGTGACCAGAGGCAACCTATTTTTCTGCACAGAAACAGCATTTTCTATGCAGGAAACCTATTTTCTATAGAGAGAACGGGCTTTCTTCCCCCACGTGTTTTTTGCATGAAACCCATGTGGGTGAACTTGGGCAAGTCACGCTCTCTCCGCTTCAGAGGAAAGCAATGGGAAACCACCTCTGAAAGAAATCTCTATGAGAGGCAGTGTGATGTAGTGGTTTGAACGTTGGACTCAAACTCCAGGTGTCCAAAGTTGAAATCTTCATTTAGCCCTGGAAACCCACCTTTGGGCCAGGTGATGGCAAACCCTCCTCTGTACAAATTTTGGCAAGGAAACCCAATGACAGGTTCACTGCAAGGTTGGCATAAGTCAGAAGCGACTTGAAGTCACACAACAACAATATAAGGTTTTTAAGGAGGCAAGTAAAATATTTGCCTATATCCTGCTCATTCACCTCTGTGCACTTTTGGATCACCCATGGCGATTAGGATGGAAATTTCAGATGCAGCACTACGTTTCAGCACAGCAGAGTTTCCGCCTTTCTCTGTCCTCCTGGCATAGCAAGGTTTTTTCTCGTCTTCTTCTTCTTTTCCAGCCTTGAGCCTCCGAAATCCTCTCTCCGTCCAGAGCTCCTACCAGGCTGCTTTCAATGTGGCCCATGCGTCAGTCAATGGTGAAATGGCAGGTGCCAGTGCCTATGCCAGCCTGCACCTCATGAGTCCACAACTCAATGGGGCAGCGGTTGTGGGCACCACTGGTTACGGGCGTTCCCCCCTGGTGAGCATCTCCGCTGAGTTGTTTTGGAGGGATATATCTTATTACTGTATTTATTATTAATAGTAATAGTATCAGAAGTATTATTGAACTTTATTTTTACCCTCTTGGTCATCCGGCACATTTTGCAAGAGTCAGAACAGAACAGGGATGTAAGCCATCCCTCTGGTGGCATCTCTGCTGAGTTGTTTCAAAAGGATATATTTTACAGTATTACAGTATCTATTATTAGTATTCAGTATTTAACTTTTATTTTTACCCTCTTCATAATCCAACACACTTTGCAAAAGTCCAAACAGAACAGCAATCTGTAATTCTGTTAGCTGTCTTGCATCCCAATATTTGAGGGAAAGGCAGGATACAAAATATAATCATAATCATAATGATGATGGTGATTGTAACAATAATAATTTCTTATTATTTTAAATTATTATTATTATTATATTGTATTTTTTCCTCTTTTTCATCCAGCGTGCTTTGCAAAAATCAAAACAGAACAGGGATACAAACAGTATCATATTTCATTCTTTTGTGCATGGGAACAAAACATTTCTAAAGCTTTCCTCCACTGGTAGCTTAGCACATTTTGCAATGATTTTTCGCATAACAGGACCTTTGCTTGTGAAAATTTCATGGACATTTTCTGTTCTGCAGAATCCAGTACATTTGGTGCACTAAATAACTTTGTCCATAAAATGCTACCTTTTTGTGTAAACAGCACAGCAGCAATGTTTCTGTTGCTCTTGAAGAGGAGAATAAACTCTTCTGGTTTCATTTTCGAAACAGAAAACTCTTGCAGCCTTTGACAGTTTATTCAAGTTTTTCCACACTTTCTTGCTCAGGAGGAGAACATTTGTGAATGTTTTATTTATTCGTTTATTTTTACTTCTCTAGAATAAAGTTAGTCCCTAGTTGTATGGTAAGAGACATGGCATAAAAGGAAGAGTAATTGAGAGGGAGGAGGTAAAAAGCATACTTAGGCTTTTTAGGATTAGACTGGTTGTGGAAGTCAGCAGAAAGTTGGTGAAGCAGGTTTTCGAGCTGGATCTGAGGATGGCTGATGCTGACCCAAGCAAATCCTCTCTCCTTGTTTGACTAGGTTGCCTATGATCCTCACTCTCACCTGCGGGTCCCAGCGCTCTCGGCAGGGATGCAGACGGGGGTGCCTTCAGCAAAACCGTAAGTGGAGAGAAGTTGCATGTGCAAGTTTGGGGAGGGTGGGAGAGGAAACTTTTGTGGGTGACCTTGTCTACGCCCCTGGAAGTAATCGATGTGCACCCCAGTGAGCATTGGTGCCATGATCAGAAGTTTATGGGGATCAGAGAGAGGCAGAAGTAAAAAGGGATAACAATGTGGGGGGAAAGGGATGGCTGCAATCTCTTGGTATCTGGCCTCCGTCCCCCCTCTCAGCACTTGCAAGAGTTGAGTTTGAAAGACCTGAGCTATGCAGTTCATGACTCTTGGAAGTCTTATCGTTCATAAGGCTGTCATAAGTTGAAGATGACTTGGCAGCAGTTAATGGCAGATTCCATTCTTGTCCAAATGTGGTTGGTAGGGCACGTTCCTGTGGGTGGATGATGGGAGTTGGAGTCAGCCTTAGCTGGAAGATCTGTACTTTCTGACCTCAGCTGTCAGTTGCTTCTGTGTCTTAGAATTATGGAGTTGAAAGAGGCCCCATCAGGTCTAATATTCTGCTCAGTGCGGGAACTCCAGCAAGAGCATCTTTAAAATGTCTTTCTGCCTTCTTCCCCAGGGCATATTCCTTCCACGTGAGTGCAGACGGGCAAATGCAGCCGGTCCCTTTCCCACCCGATGCCCTGATTGGCTCGGGTATCCCTCGTCATGCCCGCCAGCTCCACACGCTGACCCATGGTGAGGTGGTGTGTGCCGTTACCATCAGCAACTCGACCCAGCATGTCTACACGGGTGGAAAAGGCTGCGTGAAGGTCTGGGACGTGGGGCAGCCGGGCACCAAGACCCCTGTTGCCCAACTGGACTGCTTGGTAAGCACAACAAGACTCCCATCCCTGGCAGGGGCATCATGCAGGTTGACTTTAAGACCATTGTGACCTGCAAAAATCTTTAGGTTACCTCTACTAGAGTTAAAAATAATTGCAGCAAAGGAGCCTTTGTTCCATTACACCACAACTTCACTGCAGCTCCCAGCATCCCTGACTACTGGCCGGGTCAGCTGCAGGATCCTTGTCCCCCTTTTGGGGAGTCCCTCTAACTGTTTTTGAACTGCAAATCCCAGCAGCCCTAGCCAGCAGAGAACCTAGTGAGATGTTGCTGGGTCCCTCCAAATGTTCTTGGACTGCTGCTCCCAGCAAGTCTACCCCGTAGTGAGGAAGGTTGGGAGTTGTGGCTCCTCCAGTACTCAAGGAATGCCAGTAGTTAGAGTTCCAGCAACATCTAGGGGGCTAGGCTGATGTCTTTCTCTGTGTGTTTGCAATTCCAATGGCGGCTTCTCCCTCTTCTTTCTCTTCCCAACCTTAGAATCGAGAGAATTACATCCGTTCTTGCAAGCTTCTTCCCGACAGCCGCAGCCTAATTGTGGGTGGGGAGGCCAGTACCCTTTCCATTTGGGATCTGGCAGCTCCCACCCCACGGATCAAGGCGGAACTGACCTCTTCGGCCCCAGCTTGCTACGCTTTGGCCATCAGTCCGGATGCCAAAGTCTGCTTTTCCTGTTGCAGTGACGGCAACATCGTGGTGTGGGATCTCCAGAACCAGACACTTGTGAGGTAAACAGTGCAGTCGAGTCCTTGCAGAATTGCAAAACTCGTGGGGCAGCCCTGAGCCAGTCACCTTCCCTTAGCATGTTTGACCTCGCAGGGGGATGGTTAGGCTGAAATAAAATTTGGATCTGCCAACCTGTTGCGGATTCTTTCCACCTTGCATCTGCAGGCAGTTCCAGGGTCACACCGACGGAGCCAGCTGTATTGATATCTCCAACGATGGCACCAAACTCTGGACGGGGGGCTTGGACAATACCGTTCGGTGTTGGGACCTGCGGGAAGGACGGCAGCTTCAGCAACACGACTTCAGCTCACAGGCAGGAGCCGGGGAATAGGGGGGTGTACAGAATGGCTGGGGACCCTCTATCATGTCTGGGGTGGTTGTAGTCACTGGGAGCTGCTGGTGTTTAATGGTCTACTGCCTTTGAAACATGGAGACCCTTCTGGACCATTGATCAGAAATCAGCACATTTTTCTAATCTCTCTGAAAATACAATACATAATCGCTGTCACTACCACATCTAGTGCCAGTGACTTCTATAAGATAGTAATGTGACATGGGAAAAAATACTCAAAAATATCTGTAAAATGGTTGAAAAAACATCTTTCCCAAGTGCTGGGAAACATCCAGGACTGATGAAAATCATCAGAGTTAAGGACTTATTTCTACACAATGCAGTATTTTTGCTCAGAAAAGAGCATTTTCTCTGCAGGTGGTATTCTGTTCAGGCCTCTTTGCTGTGCAGAAAAGGCTGCAATTGGAGACGTATTCTGCCACAAATGCACATGTAATGATTTTGCACAGAAAACAGCATTTTTGGAAGAGGAAATACTATTTCTGGCCGGAAAGATTATTTTTCACACAGAATGCTATAAGTGTAAGTCACCAGCAAGATTCTGGCCTCTTTCTACCCTCTTAGGGGCTGTACAGATAGGCGGCATGCCGCTGCCCCTTTACTGACCAGGTTGGGGCTGTGGCAACCTCATGCCGCAGCCACAATCCAGCCGCCAGAGAGTGCAAAAAGCAGCTCCTTGCGGTTTCTAAGGGGCACCATAGCTGCAGCAGCACAGCTTTATAATGTCCCTTTGGCACTGCATTGTGCCATGATGGTATGCAGACCAGCGTGAGCCAAAATGATGCCCTAGGGACAAGGTAGAGTGTCTAGCATGTGGACGCTGGGCCCTAACTGCGCCCACAGGCTGGCACAAAGTGCCGGTCTGTATAGGGTCTTACTCAGACGTAAGTAGAGAGGCAGATCATATGAATTAATATCCAGGCACAGAGAGTAGTGAGCCTGGCAGGGCTATCATGATCCAGATTGGGGCTCTTCCATTGTGAAAAAACAATCCATAGAAATGAATTGCCCTCATCTGGCATCCTTTTGGTTGTAGGCACAGATAGACTCCCTGTTTTGTAGGTACAACAACAAAAGCTATGATGGAACCTCACTGTTTTCTCAGGTTTAGGACTCCCAATTAAAAGAGATCTAGACAGTGCTTCACATCACACAACTTCAGCATTGTTCCTTTTGTGTGTAAATGATACAGCATCCTGAGTAGAATCGTAGCATCCAAGCAGCCCAAATCCTATTCAGGTCCCTGTTTACCTCCCGCCTGATCGTTCTCCTCTTGCCTTTCTGCAGATCTTCTCCCTCGGTTACTGCCCCACAGGTGAGTGGCTGGCGGTTGGTATGGAGAGCAGCAATGTTGAGATCTTGCATGTGACCAAGCCTGAGAAGTACCAGCTTCACCTCCACGAGAGTTGCGTTCTCTCCCTAAAGTTCGCCTCCTGTGGTAGGTTGGGTTTCTCTGCTTCATCCCTGCAGGGGTGGGATGGATGACCTTTTGGGGTCTTGGGGGATTGCAAAAGCACCTCCCTGTTCTTCCACAGTTGTCCACCTTTGCTTTACACTATGGTGTCTCTCTTCCCCTTTAAAGGGAAATGGTTCGTAAGCACTGGGAAGGACAATTTATTGAATGCCTGGAGGACACCCTATGGAGCCAGTATCTTCCAGGTAAGTGGGGGACAGAATTGGGGGACAGATGGGGCACTGTTACTCTTCTGGGTGTCTCCCTGCATGTTGTCCTTCCAACAGCAGGCCAAGGATAGTATGGAAATTGACTTTTTAGGAACGAAGGGCTTAGATTAACTGGCTGCATTGTCCATGTTTGGTTTGAAATTCTGCAGACCAGCAGTTCCCAAAATTTCGGCTTCCAGATGCTTCGGACTTCAACTCCCAGGATCCCCAGCTTCCTCAATAGTCAAGAATTCTGGGAGCTGAAGTCCAAGACATGTGGAGAACCAAAGTTTGGGCGCCACTGCTATAGACAGTTTATATTTCAGCTTGCCTGTGTTTTGGGTAATCTGGGCCTTTTTTTTATTTGGAGTCCTAAACCTGGGAAGAAAGTTAGGTTGTCATCATTATCATCATCATGGTTTTATTATTAGCCAGCATGGTGTAGTGGTTTGAGACAATGACTCTGGAGACCAGGGTTCGATTCCTCACTGGGCCATGAAACGCACTGGGTGATCTTGAGTAAGTCACACTCTCTCAGCCTCAGGGGGTGGCAATGGCAAACCGCCTCTGAACAAATCTTGTCAAGATTTGTCATGATAGGTTTGTCTTAGGGTTGCCATAAGTTGGAAATGACTTGAAGGCACACAATATACACACAGTGGAGACAAGGACAGCCAAACTGCCACATTTGGGAGAGGTATGGTTGTGGAGGATATTATGCAATTTTTTGGCCCATAAAAATGCTTTTTTACATACATGGCCCATGAGCCTCCTTCACATACTATTCCCTTATTTCTTTCTCTCCTCTAATGCTTGTATCCGAATGCTGTATCATAATAAAATGTTCTTACATACTATCACTTAAATCACCTGCTACTCTCATGCACACAACACTCCCCCATCCTTGCTTTAAATAACTATGTTTCCCCCCATTTCCCTGTCGTTCCAGTCAAAGGAGTCCTCTTCCGTCCTCAGTTGTGATGTTTCTACGGATGACCAGTTCATTGTCACCGGCTCCGGGGACAAGAAGGCCTCTGTCTACGAAGTCATGTACTGAGCAGCTGGATTGGCACCCAGGTCAAAACCGAATCTGGGCGAAGGGACTTGAAAAACTTCCCCTTTGCAACACCCTCCACCCCCAGGTTTCTTTTCAGCCAAAGAATCCATACAATCAGAAGCAAAAACCATTGCAAAGAAGGTTGGAAGTGTTTTCTTCAGAGGCCTGCTTCTCATTTTTGCTAACCGAGGGAAGGGGGGGATTGCCGAAGGAAGAGAGGACTCTTGACTGCTCCTCCGTTGTATTTTTTCCCCAGGGCGAGGGGAGCGGAGGCTTTGTCTCTTTGGCGTGGGCGTGTGTGCGTGTGTGTGCGTGTACAAATCTTAAACTCCTCAAAGCAGTTTTTCATGTGGTTTTCTTTTCTTTTCTTTTTTGTAATCTTTAAATAAAAAGTACAGGGGGTGTCCGGCATTGGCACCGTCCTGACCCGTTTGGCTCTTGAGGCTTGAATGGGGAAAAAACAAACCCATCCTGTCAGCAAAAATATTGTGGACAAAATCAAATCCCACCTGGATTGTCAAGCAACAAGAGGGACTAGGAACTTGACTGTGGGATTAATCTGTCTATCTATCTCTATCCCTATCTATTTATCAAATCAAATCATTCATTACAGCCAGCATGTATCCCTGTCTCTCCATCCATCCATCCATCCATCCATCCATCCATCCATCCCATCTATTCCTATTTATCTATCCCTGACCATCCATCCATCCATCCATCCATCCATCCATCCATCCATTCCAGCTCTCCATCCCATCTATCTATCTATCTATCCATCCATCTATCCATCCATCCTATCTAATCTGTTTTATCTCAGTGGTCCCCAAACTTTTTGGGGCTAGTAGCCCCTTTCCTCTTTGGTGAGAACCCTAATGTTCCCCTCCATCCCTGAATATTAGTTCTACTGCACATTAAAAAGAGCCAGTCTTGGTGGCTGCTCTTTTTGCAACCCACTCTGGGAGCAGCAACCGAGCAGCTGGCTGTGCCCATGTTGGCCTTGTGGGAAAGGGCAGAGAACGCAAGAGGCCTCTTGGTTGCTGCTCCTAAGGGTCCCGGGTGCAAAGGGAAAGGCTTCCCCCTGTCAAGGAAAGACTCTCAATCCTTTGTCCTGTTGGAGAGGAGTGCAGCCAGTCCATATGGAGGAGTTTTGCAGAGGCCACAGGCTCTGGACTGGAGACTGGCATGGATGGGAAAGGGAGAGATTTTAACTACAGGAGCCACTCCAAGGCAAAAGACTCTTTCAAAGAATTGACCCCAGATACTCCTCCTGGTCCTTCCCCAGAGACATGCCTTCGCAACAGAGCCTGAAGTGTTTGTAACCCAACCAACATTGTTTGTTGTGCTGCCTCTTCTCTCAGCCTGTCTGAGGAAAGAAAGCAAGAACAGCAGCCCTGGCATCACTAAGGGTGTGTGGTGGTGCAGACAGCACCAGGAGGCGCCCCACACAAGTGATCTGCAAGGCTGTGCGGTGTTTTTAAAGGGCCCTGAAAAGATGTTTCATACAGACCTCACCCTCATTATGCAGAGGGCCACGGCAGCATGACACCAATGTCCAAAAGGCAATGGCGGCGTGACACTGACGTCCATGGTGGCGTGACACTGCAACACCAAGGTCTGGAGGGCTGCAACACCACAATCCTGAGGTACGGAGGGGTGCCTGACCTCAACGCCAAGGCTGAGAGGGCCAGACACATCCCTCTCCTTTGCTGCTGCTGGTTAAGGCCCTTTGCTCCCCTTGTGTTTCTTATGCATCAGTTCTTTGACTGAAGGCCCCCCTGCTGCCCCCTTTTTCTTCTCACTACCCTCCGGCTGGCCTCCTTTCCCCTCAATGCCCCCTTGGACTTTTCCTCCACCTACTTTGGGAATCACTGGTGTATCTAATCTATTTAGCCAGGGTTAAGACTCTGGAGACCAGGGTTCAAATCCACTCAGCCATAGCAACTGTCACAGCTGCTAGCTGTGCCAGGAAATGGAAGTGCCAGCGGTGTTGGCAACCGGTGGTGGCCATGAACCTTCCCCAGAAGGAAAGGAGAGGCAATGTCCACCACTGCTACCATCACCTTCCTTCTCTGCCAAATCCGGAAGAGGCTGCTGGGTGGCAGCAGTACCCCAACCCACTAAAAGTTTATGTGTCCCAACATTACCTTGCCAAACTTTATTGAGGGGGGGGATCCCCATTGCCTTCTTCTGAGGTTGATTTTCCCAAAGTCACCCAGTGGGCTTCCTTTGCTGAGTGGGGATCTCTACTCTGGACTCCCAAGTCCATCGTTTGAATCCCCACTCAGCAAAGAAAACCCACTGGGTGTTTTCGGACAAATCAGCCTTGGAGGAAGGCAATGGGACCCCCCCCCAACCAAATAAAGTTTGGCAAGGCAATCCCATGATAGGATTGCCGTAAATTGGGGACGACTCGAAGGCACATAGCGACATCACTCACACAGCTGACGTGGACTGACAGGGCCATTTGCAACTTGCTAAACACACATTCAATCATCCTGAAGGATTTAAAACACTTTATTTCATTTGCACAAGAAGAAGAAGAATGAGGAAACCAAATGAAGACTCTAAAAATCAGTGAGAAGAGAGAGGGCCCAATGCCATTTCACCTCTGCTTTTCGTGGAGATTCCCTCCCGACGGCGAAGGCTTAGAGACATTTCCTCTACTATCCGCTGATCCAATTAGTGGGATAAAAGGAGGCAATGGCTTAGGCCTCCTCCCCAGCTGCTCTAGTTCAACTTCTTCAGTCTGTGGTTCATGCCTGATTTACACCGAAAAGCAGTGGAGGATTGTCTCTGCACCATTTTTCCACTGGAGAGCCCACCCAAAAAGAAAACTCTTCCTGAGAATCTGTTTTTAAGTTTCTAGTCCACATGGCCTTGCAAAGAGAGACTCAGAAGTGTGCGGGTAGCCCTAGGAATCGTGGCAGCCAACTGCGGGAAGAGCATTCGTGGAGAAGAGCGGCAGAGTTGAATTCGTGTCACAAGAGTCTCCAGTGTTGACACGTTTTTGTCACCAAACAATAGCCAAAGCTGGCAGTCTCCAGTGGGAAGTAGAAGGGCAGGAATGGCTCTGATTCTGCCACCTTCCTCAATACACCAGTTCGTAAACGGTCGCTTTCTTGTCTCCCGATCCCGTCACGATAAATTTGTCGTTGGCTGAGATGTCGCAACTGAGCACCGAGGAAGATTCTTTGGACTGCAAAAGGAAATGAGAGAGAAAGCCGTCAAGATCTGACAAATACTGCAGATGGGATACTATATACCATCATCCCCCAAGATCTGTTCACGTCTTACCTGGAAGATGCTGGCTCCGTACGGTGTCCTCCATGCATTAAGCAGGTTGTCTTTGCCGGTACTTATAAACCATTTGCCTGCAGGGATGAGAGAAAAAAGGAGAGAAAAAGTTCCAGGGAGAAAAAAAAATAGTGGAATCATTTGATCTGTGTTACCTTTTTATTAAGAAACAGAAATTGCAAAATCAAGATGGGTATTTTTCAAGCCGCACCCTTGCGGGAACTGGCACACCTACCACAGGAGGCAAACTTGAGGGAGAGGACACAGCTCTCGTGAAGGTGGAGTTGGTACTTCTCCGATTTTGTCACGTGCAAGATTTCGACGTTGCTGCTCTCCATCCCAACCGCCAGCCATTCACCCGTGGGGCAGTAACCCAGGGAGAAAATCTGGGGAGAGACATGGGAGAAACAGACCATCAGTCAGGGGCTTCCTTCCTTAATCCCACGTTAAACCAAAGTGCAGTAACAGTAGAGCTCACAAATGTCACTTCCATAATCCTTTGGGGCCATCCATTCTGGAACTTGTAGTTTGCCGCTTTCCTCCTAAGTGGAATGACACTGCAGCAGCGAAGGAGAGGGCCCAGTGTGGTCATCCAGGCCTTGCTGCTGCAGCACCGCTTTCATCCTTTGGGGAATTGTGCCGCAGCAGAAAGGAGAGGGCCCAGTGTGGCCTTTCGGACCTCACTGATGTGGCGCCACATTGCCACTTTCCTCCTGAAAGGAATGGCACCTTGGCAGCGAAGGAGAGGGCTCAGTGCAGCCATCTGGACCTTGCTGCCATGGCGCCACACTGCCACTTTTCTCCTGAGGGCCTGGAGCGGCCATCCAGACCTCGCTGCCGCAGAGCCACTTTCCTCCTGAGGGGAACAGTGGTGCAGCAGTGAAGGACAGGGAAGTGGCAAAGGTGCAGCTGCCCACAGAAAGTAGGTGACACCCAGCTTCAACCTGCCAGCCAAATCCTGGCAAATCTCACAAAGCTTAAGCAGTGTCCCAAATTTGAAAGCTCCTTTTTGCCACTCCTTCGCCCTCACCACTATGCACCGCTATGTACCAGCCACTTTGGGAACCACTGACTTAGAATTATAGAGTTGAAAGAGACTTCAAGGGCCATCCTGTCCAACCCCCTGCCACACATTTTGGATGACACATGTCTCTGCATTGGCAGGCCAGGCACAGAAAACCTGCCCACTTGCTCCCTTAAATAGGTCACAAAGGGGTAACAGTAGGGGGGTGCAGACTGCACCGGGTGACACCTGGGGGGTATGAAAACTCAGTGAGGCAGTCATTTTCATCCATTCATCTCAAGGCTCCCCTGATTCACCCCTAACGCCACCAGGATGCCTCTGCCATTCATCAGCTGCGGCTGCAAGCGAGGATGGGGTGCTTCTACCTATTTCCAGGTGGGAAAGCAAGCAGTCTCCATTTCCTACTTGCCCAGCCGCTCTGCCAAACCTGAAAAAAGCTACTGGGTGGAAACAGCAACCCACCACAGCACAGGCTGCCTGACTGGTAAAGGCGTCACCTGAGGGAGTGCTAGGCAGCCTGGGATGACACCAACCTTAGTGATGCCACTGAGGTCACACTTCCAAAGACACCGCCACCTTTCCTTGGCTTACTTGGGAGCTGAAGTCATGTTGCTGAAGCTGGCGGCCCTCCCGCAGGTCCCAACAGCGGACGGTGTTGTCCAAGCCCCCTGTCCAGAGTTTGGTGCCATAGTTGGAGATGTCGATGCAACTGGCCCCATCTGTGTGGCCTTGGAATTGCCTGAGGAAGGATGGCAGAAGAATGAAACGCTATGGGGAATACTAACGATATTTCTTTGCATTTGTCTGCACCCACTGTGTGGCCTTGGGCAAGTCACACTCTCTCAGCCTCAGAGGATGGCCATTGCCAAGTCCTGCTGAAGAAACCTGCCAAGAAAACCCCATGATAGGGTCTCCTTAAGGTGGAAATTAGTTGAAGGCACACAACAACAACAACTTCACCTGTTTACGCAAGCAAAAGAGTTATAGAGTTCCAGTTTAGCTTCTTGAGGAAGATTGCCTTTACCTGACCATGGTTTGATTCTGGAGATCCCACACCACAATGTTGCCGTCACTGCAACAGGAAAAGCAGACTTTGGCATCCGGACTGATAGCCAAAGCGTAGCAAGCCGGGGCCGAAGAGGTCAGTTCCGCCTTGATCCGTGGGGTGGGAGCAGCCAGATCCCAAATGGAAAGGGTGCTGGCCTCCCCACCCACGATCAGGCTTCGGCCATCAGGAAGGAGTTTGCAAGACCGGATGTAATTCTCTCGATTCTGGAGAGAAATATAAAGAAATATAGCTATATTTCTATAAAAGGTAGTCCATCATTTCCAAAACTATTCATCAATCATCACCATGTGTATTTTGAAGCCAAGGGGGAAATGGTTGTTCTTTTGGGGAGGAATAGGGAATATATATATATATATATATATATATCCAGGAGAAATGTAATTTGGGGGGAAATTTCAGTCGTGCGCTTCCCTATCCTTATCTAGTAGTCAATGTGCCATGGGGTTTTTGATACTGCCCATATCCTATTATTATATTTATTATAACCCATCCTTTCCCCAAAACTGGAACTCAGCAGCGTAAATATTTTTTTAAAAAAACTACAGTTAAAATCATACAAAACAGATCCATTAAACTAGAATTAAATGACTACAATATTAATACAAATTGCATGTGAGAAGAAAAACATCCTAGGCCTTCGTGCAGCCTTCATCACTTTCATAGACCGGCAAAGACACAGCTAGACATGGAGGGTTTCTTGCAAACAGAAATTCAAACAGTGAGATGTCTAGCTGTGCCTGCAAGCAGAAATTCAACCGGCAAAGACACAGGCAGATATATGTTAAACATCTAGCTACGTTTGCAGGCTGAAATTCAACTGGCAAAGAAACAGACACAGAGTGAGATAGATGCCCAGCTGTTCTTGCAAGCAGAAAGTCAACTGTCTTAGCTGTGCTTTAAATCAGAAACCCAGCCAAAAAGACACAGACAGACACCTAACAGGGATTGCAAGCCGAAATCTAACAGGTGAAGACATAGACAGACACTCAGCTAGAAACTTAGCCCTGCTTGTAAACAGAAATTAAAAAAGTAAGTACTCCTCAACCAAACCCAAGCTGACCAAGTCTTTGCATACCTAGCAACTAAAAGACCTCAAAAACCAGAAGCAAGAATACTATAGCCCTGGAGAAGCTGCTTGTTTGCAATTCCCAGCAGAACCTAGCCAGCATGGCCAATGTTGAAGAATGCTGGGAAACGCAGTCCTAGAACAACCAGAAAGTCACAGCAAGGAAGGTGCAAACAATAAAATGAATGCAACCATGTAAGAAGCCAGCAAGCAGCAAAGTTTTCAAGGCATTAAAAAGCCATAGGGGTGAGGCTACAAGGAACTGGGGAGGCAGGGAGAAAGTTGGCATGATGCCCCCACCAGAAACTGAGGGCCCCAATTTTTTTTACCAGGCAGTCAAGTTGGGCGACAGGAGTCTTGGTGCCCGGCTGCCCCACGTCCCAGACCTTCACGCAGCCTTTTCCGCCCGTGTAGACATGCTGGGTGGAGTTGCTGATGGTGACGGCACACACCACCTCACCATGGGTCAGTGTGTGGAGCTGGCGGGCATGGCGGGGGATACCCGAGCCGATCAGGGCATCGGGTGGGAAAGGGACCGGCTGCATTTGCCCGTCTGCGCTCACATGGAAGGAATAAGCCCTGTGGAGGAAAGCAAAGAGTTAGACATTAAGACACAAAGATGATGGACAACGAGGGTTAGAAACCGAGGACCCTTTGGCTCTTTTCTATTATAACTCTCATCATCTTCCCCAGAGAAATATGTCCTGTTGGACTGAATAGCACCAGCCATGTTTAGATAGGAAATGAAATCTGCATACTCCCTTTGTTGTGTGCCTCCAAGTCATTTTTGACTTATGGTGACCTTAAGGCAAAACCTATCGTGGGGTTCTCTTGGCAGGTTTTTTTCGGAGGAGGTTTGCCATTTCATCCTCTGAGGCTGAGAGAATGCAACTTGTCCAGAGTCATTCAATGGGTTTCTATGGCTGAGCAAGGATTCGACCCCTGGTCTCCAGCATCCTAGTCCAGCGCTCAAGCACAACACCATGCTGACTCTCTACCTGTCCCAATTTAATTCTCTGTCATCCCACTTTTTCAGTTGCTGTTAAAATGCCCCGGTTTCTTTCTCCTCCTCCTGCTTTGTCCTTATCTTACTTCCATCGCTGCAAACAGCCCAAAATGCAAAACTGGTTTGGACCCAAATACTCCAAAAGGGGAAGAGGAGAGAACAAAATCCTGCCTTTCCCAGGAGGCTCAGGCAAAAGCAAACTGCTGCAGCCTCTCCTAGTTTGACTGTTTTAAAATCCATTTTCAGACCGGCACAGAAAGTGGGATCATAGAAGAGTAATCAGATTAATCTAAATTGGAAATGACTGAAAGACATGCAAGATGCTCTCTATGGCAAGGCCCTGGGTGCACTCCGCTAAAAGTCCTGATATGTCCCTAAAAATGTGTCCCCACCTTGAGCTGTACTTACGGTTTGCTGCCTGGGACGGCTGGAAGGGAAGCGGATATTGCCGAACCACGCAAATGTGGGTGAGATTCAAAGGCCACCTGTAAGGCACCAAAGAAATATATATATATATATACAGTATATAACATCAGAGACGTTATGGTTCCTCTTCAAATTTTAAATTTCCCAGTATAAGTAACTTCATACTAATTTTTTGTTTAACTCCCCATGCCTGTTACTGGTTGAATTACATACTGCTATTCAACCTGGGATCTGCATTCAATAGCAGATGCTCTATCCTTCAGATGGGTTTCTATTTTATTATGCTTTAAATGGGTTTTAACTTGTGCTTTTTAAAAACAGAACTCAGTTGCAGGTTTTTTCCCCCTCTGGTGGCTGTAAGCTGCACTCTACCTCATTTTGGGATAATACTATTATTATTATTATTATTATTATTATTATTATTGCTGTTGTTATTAAATTCATATTCCACCTTTCTTCTAAGATGGGATTCATTGCAGCTTACATGGTTATTATCTCCTCCTCCCTTAATTTGTAATAATAATAATACAGTGGGCCCTTTTTATCCGCTGGGGTTTGGTGTTCCTTATATAAAATAGCAAAATCAAAGTTTGCTATTTGGAATTTGTATCTTTTTGGAGTATTTTCAAGCCTTGGATGCTTAAATCCGTGGATAAAAAAATCCATGGATATGGAGGGCTGTCTATAATAATAAGAAGATGAAGAAGACGATATAACAGTATAGTAGTAGTAGTAGTAATAATAAGATTATGATGGTGGCGGTGATGATAATGATAGTAATAATAATAGACTTTTGTTTTTTGCTGGGTGCCTTCACGTTGTTTCTGACTCATGGTGGCCCAAGTTCACCCATTGGGTTCTCCTTGGCTGAGAAGGGATTCGAACTCTGGTCTCCAGAGCTGTAGTCCAAATGATCAAACCAATATCCCCCACACTGGTTCTTTAGAAGGCCACAAGCACAGAAACAACATTAATTGTACTTTAATATTGTGTTTTTTTATTATTGAATAGTATATAAATGTTTTATTCTCCAACTGTTTATAAAGCACATTGTGCCTGGATTGTGCAATATAAATAAATCATTATAATAATAAGAGGCCAGTTAAAATACTTCTAAGCAATGTAAAAGCATGCACTTGTGCGGCTTTGCGCACAAACCCCAAACGGAATCCAAAGCATCATGAGTCGCAGAGTTCCCTGCCCAAAAGGCAAGTCAGGCGCTTGTCTTACCACGGGGGAGCGTCCGTACATGACGGTTCCTCCGATTTGCGGGGAAAGGTGGATGCTGACATAAGAGCTCGGAGCGGACAGATCTCCATTCAGAGCCGTGTGGGGCACGATCCCAAAGGAGGAAGCAAAGGAACCGGTCATGCTCAAAGGACTCCGGAGAGCTCATGGAAGAACAAGGAAAAAAGAAGAAGGGTGGAGCGAAGTAATAAAAAAAAAGCATGGGGCCAAGACTGCATCATGGCCTATGTTGGGTAACTTTAGAATTCCTTTGCTATGGGTGCATCTGCACTGTGTCATATGCGGGAGTGCCTTACACGGCTTTAACCTTACACGGAAGGTAACCCGCAGGAGAAACAATTGCGTGTGCACCCATGGTACCTGCACATGGGCGCCCACCCCCATTGAAACTAATGGGGTTTGAGCATACGAGGGCCGACTGTACATGCAAACGCACACATTTTTACTTACTGATGGCCTCTGTGGTGGATGTTTTAGCGATCTGCTGGATCTGAGAGGTACAGCTTGGACCAGGACCGGGGGTTAAGGATTCAGGAGGTGGAGACAGGTTGGCTGGTTTGCAGATGGCAGAGTTGGCATCGCCCTGAAACAGAACGACTTAAAGAAATCACCTTTTACAATATTGGCACATATTAGACAGACATATCGATACTCCAGTGCTATACCACTTTAATTGCCTGAAATCCTGGGATTTGTAGTTTTGTGTTGGATTGAGGATCCCATATTAGAGAGTTCTAGTGCTCTCTTCTGGACTACAATTTCCAGATATACCTGAGGGCCTGCCAACATCCTAGAATTAAACTGAATTAATCTTTAATCTTTTTCTTTTCCAGGGTAACTTGGCAATTGTAACTCAAGCACCTGGATAGAGCATACACGCAGTGATGGCGAACCTATGGCACACATGCCAGAGGTGGCACTCAGAGCCCTCTCTGTGGGCACATGTGCCGTTGCCCCAGCACAGAGTTTGTTACTGGAAAGCCAGAGGGACATGGCATTTTGCAATAAATAAGTGGGTCTTGGGTTGCAGTTTGGGCACTCGGCTTCACAATCACTGTCATACAGACTTTAGCAGCTACTTGGTGAGCACATTTAAGGCATCTTCTGAGTCAATTTCACCAAAACAGATGGCTGGGAATTAAAAAAACACCACTTTTAATTCACATATTCAAATCCATACATACCAGCAGTGTTTTTGCAGATTGTAGGAGGTTTTTAAATAGAGGCTGGGTGGCCATCTGTTGGGGTGCTTTGATGGTGTCTTCCTGCATGGCAAAATGGGGTTGGATTGGATGACCCTTGGGATCCCTTCAACTTTTGGATTCAATGGTGGGGAGGACTTTATTTCCCTCTTTAAATACTCCAAAGGCTGGCCAGAGAAGAGAAGGCAGGTTTGTTCTCTGCTATCCCAGAGGATTGAACTAAGTGTAATGGTTTGAAGTGACAGGAAGGTAGATTTGGATTGGATATTGGAAAGAACTTCTCAGTGGTGAGAGCATATCGGCAGTGGACCCAATTCTCTAGAAAGGTGGTGGTCTCCCCTCCTCTGGACATCTTCCAAAACAGTCTGGACAACTCCCTGCTGGGGATGCTTTGTCTCAGTGGTTCCCAAGCTTTGGTGCATCTCCCATGACGAAGTTTAGTTAAAATATCCAAAACATCAGGAAGAACCACAGCGCTATGGCTCCAGCTGGAGATGGTGCATTGAGCAGGCGGTTGGATTGGATGGCCTCTGGGGGACCCTTCCAACTGCAGGATCCTATTATCCGAGCAGGGAGAAATTTCACCCAGCCTGGATGCTCCATTTCACGTTTTGCTGCCGTCTTCTTCTTCAATGAATTATCTCCCCCTCCCTCTCCTCTCTTTTCTCTCTTGATCTCCTCCATCTCCCCCTTCCTCCCGCCTCCTTCCCATCAAATCCACGACCCCGGCAACATGGCTCAGTGCCCACCAGGGGCTTTGAATTCCCGGGAGGGTTTTAATGTATAATTAATTGCTATTAGCGCTGGCTTCCAGGGCGGTGGAGAGAGGAAGGATGGATGGATGGCTAGCCAGAAGAGCAGGCAAAGGGGAGACTTGGGTACCATCTGGGTGGATGGGAAAAGATCTTCCTATTTAATGGAGAGCTACAGAATTGCAATAATTTCTGTAACACATTACAGGAGTGTGTGTCTGTGTTTCCCTTTCACTTCGGCTGCCTGTTGTCAGCCCTGCTGGGCGGTCTCGAGGTGCGCCTCTCTCCCATCCCTTTCATGGGTGTAAAAAAGCACACAATTTTGAACCGAAAGTGCCGTGCAAATTCATCGATCGCCTTCCCGGACGGCGGAGATCTCTAGATTGAAACATCATCTCGAAAGGGAAGCTGTGAGCGGAGAAGAGGGGTATTGATCCTGCTGTCAAATGCCGTGCTGGGGAAGGAAAACCTTTACAGGCCCCAGAAGGGGTGAGGAGTCGATTTGACTCCCCCTAAGTCATGCTCTCTCAGCCCCAGGGGAAGGCACTGGCAAACCCCCTCTGAACAAATCTTGCCAAGAAAAACCCAGGAGAGGTTTGCCTTAGGGTCACCGCAAGTCAGAAATGAGTTTTACTTTATATTGCTATTGTTGTGTGCCTTTCAAGTCATTTCCGACTTATGGCAACCCTAAAGAGAACTTATCCTGGGGTTTTCTTTGCAAGATTACTTCAAGGGGAGACACAACTCATATATCCTACTCCATCTCTCTGTTCGTGGACAGAGGATAATTGGATTAAAGTGGGTATACTTGGGGATTAATGTTCAGGCAGAACTGTGGACCAACCCTGTGGTATCCTGGCCATGTTTCCATCCTGTTCTGCCACCGGTACCTTCCGGGCAGGTGTGGCAATGAGTGGTGTTCACATGCCCGCCCGGTGCCATGCTTTGAAGCCACCACCATCCCCTTACCTGCCGTATTTTCTGTGAAGGTTTCCACTATGACCTGTAAAGGGTAGAAATAGGGCACCTGGCTTCACCCACATGGCCAGGTGCCCCCTTCCATCATGGGGAATGCGACAGTGGCAACAGGTAAGGGGGCACCCTGCTATGTAGTCTGCCAGCTGTTGCGGCAGTATTTCCAGGAAATTCCACCATAAACAGATAGTTATTAAAGAGTGAGTGAAGGGACTTTTGGACCAGGGTCAGGGCAGAACCGCCAGATTGGCATCCAGTCTGCCTGATCTTGTCTTGTGTAGTCTGAAAAGGATGATGCCAAGATGAACATGAGACTTTTGGTCCCTACATACAGTCCTCTTTTCTTCCCTAGGAGAAACTCACTCTATCCTGCCATCATGAAATATTTTAGAGGTTGGGTCCATTTGAAGGAGCCAGCATGGCATAACGGTTTGAGTGATAGATTATGACTCTGGAGACCAGGGTTCGATTCTGCACTCGGCCACAAAACCCACGGAGTGACCTTAGAAGAGTCAAACACTCTCAGCCTCAGGGTAAAAGTCAATGGCAAACCTCCTCTGAACAAATCTTGCCAAGAAAACCCCATGATAGGTTCGTCTTAATGGTCGCCATAAGTCAGACAAGACTTGAAGGCACACAACAGCAACAAAACTTGCTTCCAGCCAGACAGTAGAGTGCCAAAAGTACTGGGAGGGAAGTAGGAAACTAGCTAAATACATCCATAGACCCCCCCCCCCATGGAGAGTCTTTGCAAGTTGCAGCAACTGATCGTTGCAAATTATAGCAATCCAGTGCTCTCCAATTTGCACCCAACCTGGGTACGGCCCATGAAAACTGGATACTCAGGACTTGGTCCTGAGATCTGGCATCCCCAATTCATCTCTGATGCAGCTATTCCACAGACCTTTCGCTTACCACATTCGGGTCCTTTCCTTTCAGTGGCGTGGTGCTCCGACTGGAAGCCAGCGATGTGGGGCTGTCTGGGATCTCCCTCCGGGTTGGCAAGAGTTTCACACTGGATGTGCAGACAGGGCTGCTGTGTTCAGAAGGAGGATCCTGGGTAAAAAAGGAAGCAAGCAGGGCAGAAATAAGGAATCGGGAATGCTAATTTTATTTATTTAGTTAGTTTTTCAGATTCATTTGAACACAAAACCCACTGGGTGACCTTTGCCAAGTCACACATTCTCAGCCTCAGAGGATGACCATGGCAACCCTTTTCCCTGGACAAATCTTGCAATGAAAACCCCACAATAAGTTCGCTTTAGGGTTGCCATAAGTCGGAAATGACTTGAAAGCCACACAACAATAGCAGTTACAAAATATAAGAAGTAAAAATTAAAAAGAATTGAAAATATAATGGGTAAAAATGTACGTAAATCAAAAATTAGAAATATGAAATTTAAAAATGGAAATTTGAACCTATAAAACAGAAAGGACAAACTAATTGGAAACTGAAAATGGAAGGGACAAAGCATACAAACTGCAAATTAAAAAAACTAAAATCCATTTTCGCTTTCCAAAAGGCACACAGCTGAGGGTGGCACTGCCATCCTCACTCCTCAGGCCAGAAGGTTATGGCAAGGGGTCAGAATGGGAAAAGGCCACCCTGACCCGCAGACCAAGCCTGTGGGTGGCCTTTTTTCTCTGTCTTTTTAAAGCACCATTCTTCTCTGATGAGAGGGGATAAAAAAACAGCCATGAACTCTGCAACCCATGTGAATTATGCACAATTTTCGCTCTGCCGTGTTGTGACTGCCTTGCATAATTTAATTCTCTCTCCCCAGAGACCCGCTTTCACCTCAGGCGGGAAGGAGGGAAAAAAACCTTCCCACAAACCCCGTACGCACCTCATCCACCACTAGGTTGTAATCGCTTTTCTCTCCGTCGCTCTCCTGCAAAAAATAAACACAGATAAATATAAGGAAAGAGCCTTCTGGGCTTAGAGGCATCCTGTAATAGTAACCTTTTGGGAAGTCCCACTTCCCTTTGTGGCTGCATCTGCATTGCAGAATTAATCCAGTTTGACATTGCTTTTAGTGCCATGGCTCAATCCTAGGGGATCCTGGAATTTGTTGTGGCATCAGACAGAGACGGCTGAATTTCTCAGAAAGCTACAAATCCCAAATTTTCAGAGCACGGAGCCGTGGCAGTTAAAGCGGCATTTCTAGTTGGCGGTGCCCCCGTTCTACTGTTTAACACCTGCAGAGATACCTCTGCCAATGCCAGCCTACCCAAGGCTTCACATTGCCTTCCTTTTGGAGAAACTGGGCTTGACATTGGACAGCAACAAGAGGCAGCGTTTTCTTGGCGGTGGCACATCAGCTCTGAAATACTGGCTGGAAATGTTGGCCACTGGAGCAATGGGGGTCTGCTGTCCTCTAAATCATTATGCAGCAGACTAACATTTCCATCCCCTTCCTTCCAGTAATGTCTAGCGTGAGGAGGAATTACTCCTGATTCTGGGATCCTGACCCTGATTGTCACACTAGAGATCCCTGGTGGGATCCTGATCCTGATTGTCACACCAAAGATAGATGCTGGGATCCTGATTCTGACTGTTACGCAAGAGATCACTAGTGGGATTCTGATTATGTTTGTCAAGAATCCTGATTCTGGTTGTCAGGGATCCTGATTCTGATCATCACACCAAAGTCCATTAGTGGGATCCTGATACTGATTGTCAGGGATCCTAATTCTGATGCTCATACCAGAAATCACTGTTGAGAGCCTGATTCTGATTGCAGGGATCCTGATTTTGATTGTCACACCAGAGACTGCTGATCAGATCCTGATTCTGATTGTCAAACCAGAAATCACTGATGAGATCCTGATTCTGATTATCAGACCAGGGATCACAGGCCAGGTTCTGATTCTGACTGTCAGGGACACCAATTCTGATTGTCAAACCAGAGCTCGCTGGTGGGAATGGGGATGAAAACATCAATCTGCTGCACCCTGATTGACAAGAGAACAGATCTCCATCACTTGCAGTGGCTGATGCCTGGTAAAGTAGGATTGGGGGGTATTCTGACCAAGAGAAATAAGATCTGGGAGAAACCAGAAACCTAGGTGCTGATCTAGAGAGAGCCAACTGGTGCCTACAGCACAATTGTTTCAATGCCTGCTCAAGACGTTTTCATTGATCAACTTGTCCTTTACGTTTCTAACCTTGGCAAGTTAAGTCTCTTAGATCACTTCTGCTGTTTTCTTTGGGTTTGCAACAATGACACAATATCTTTATTGTTTTAATTATATTTGTTCTCAGCCCTGCTATCCAGAAGGACAAAAGGGTTTTTTAAAGTAGATAAATGCAATTCTAGTCTGCAATGGGGAGTGAGGGAGAGCTATATCCTAAAACCTAAAGCTTCTTTCATAGGTTCATCAGATTCATATAGCTCTACTCTATAAACATATATATAACAAAGGTTTTGCCAAAGGATACTGGCAAATATAGGCCTTTGTCCTTGCACTCATAAAGGCCTTGCAAAACTACAAATCCTAGGATTCCCTAAGATGGAGCCGAAGCACTTAAAGTGGTGTCAAACTGCATTATTGCTGCAGTGTAGATGTGTCCATAGTCCAATGCTGGACTTCAGCTAGCGCTCCTCTGGAAGGTGCCAACCTTTTTCTGTTTACTGATACAAGTTCTGTCTGATCTGATGGTTTTAATTCACATGTACATATTAATTGAATTTAAAAGTTTGTTGAAAATTTTCAGCCCAGCTCAAATCGGAAGCAGTACTCACGTAATGTCCGGCCTCTTCCTTCCCGTCTGGCTTACACTTTGCCCCAAGGTTGTCCACATGTTGCTCCTCATCTTGCAAGCTCTCAGGAGGAGAAGCAGAATTGCTCTTTGGAGGAGACAAAATAACACAAAATTAATAGAACTATTTTCTAAGACATGCAGGGAAAATTCATCCAAAAATTCCACTTGATCAAAGAAGACAATGCAAGCTTTCCACTGGGAAAGATTCCACATCTGGACAAATTCCAAGGACCAGTTTTAATCTTTAAAGCCCTATAAGCAAACTTTAAAGCCCCATAAGTTCATCTTCCGTACTACAACCCCCCCAACCCCCAACCCTGCCTGTTTCATGTTGTATCAAACACATTGCAAAACAATTCAAAGCAATGGAAAATAAATTTACTGGAAACGTATTAGTTATTTTGGATTGTTTTGAGTTGTTTTAACCTGTTGGCATGGTTTTCACATGTATATTAGGTTGTTGCCCATTGCAGAAATAAAGCACTTTGACACTGTTTTAACTGCCATGGCTTGATGAAATGGTATGCTGGGATTTGTAGTTTGGTGGGGCACCAGAGCTCTTGGACACTGTGTGTGTGTTGTTTTGGAGTGCCTTCAAGTCATTTCCGACTTATGGAGACCCAAAGGCAAACATATGATGGGGTTTTCTGGGCAAGATTTATTCAGAGATGGTTTGCCATTGCCTTCTTCTGAGGCTGAGAGAGTGTGACTTGGACAATGACACCCAATAAGTTTCCATGGCTGAGTGAGGATTCAAACCCTGGACTCCTTGGAGTCCAACCCTTAAACCACTACACCATGCTATCTCTCACTAGCCAAATTTCTTGAGAGGAGGTTTGCCATTGCCTTCTGCTGAGGCTGAGAGAGTGGGACTTGCCCAAAGTCGCCAAGTGTGTTTCCCTGGCTGAGTGGGAATTTGAGCCCTTGTTGTATGCCTTCAAGTCAGTTCTGGCTTACTGTGATTCTAAGGCAAGCATCTCACATATTTTATGGGGCTGAGAGTGTGTGACTCACCCAAGATGACCCACTGGGTTTCCCTGGCTAATTGGGGATTTGAACCTGGGTCTCCCGGAATCCAGCACTCAAACCACTACACTACATTGCCACTCTCCCTTTCGCTCATACACACACACACACACACACACACACACATATGTTGGTGTCCAACATGCACCAAGCCAACATGTCCTACTAGATAACAGAGGCCTGACGCAGAGAGCGAAATGTTTGCACAGTGGCTGGTATTAAAACAACAGTTGAATAACTGCAGCTCAGCCTGTGGACTTGAAAGGAATCGCACCCGGCCCCTTCGGGGAGATAATGAGGCGTGACAGCAGTGGAAAATCCCCATCAAAAACAGGGGCCCTGGCTGTTTACTTCCAAAGCCTTAACCTCTGCAATGCCAAAGGAGACTTCCAGTGGCGAAGGAAAAGAATACGACAGCAAGCGTGGCACAGGGTTCAGAGGAGGCTTGCCCTTGCCTTCCCCTGGGGCTGAGAGAGTGTGACTTGCCCAAAGTCACCCAGTGGGTTTCATGGCCGAGCTGGGAATCGAACCCTGGCCTCCAGCGTCTAGTATAACACTCCAATGTTTTAGATAAGGTTGCCCAAGTGACACTCTGTGGTCAACGAGGGATTCAAATCTTAATCTCCAGAGTCACAGT
>NC_056528.1:28433656-28454414 GCF_019175285.1 Sceloporus undulatus
CCAACACTCAATCCTTTTAGATGAGGTTGCCCAAGTGGCACTCCATGATTAAGCATGGATTCAAACCCTGGTCTCCAGAGTCATAGTCCAACAGTCAAACCTTTTAGATGAGTTTGCACTCCATGGTCAAGCGTGGATTTGAACCCTGTTCTCCAGAGTCATAGTCCAACACTCAAACCTTTTAGATGAGGTTTCCAAAGTGGCACTCCATGGTCAAGCATGGATTTGAACCCTGGTCTCCAGGGTCACAGTCCAACACTCAAACCTTTTAGATGAGGTTTCCAAAGTGGCACTCCATGGTCAAGCGTGGATTTGAACCCTGTTCTCCAGAGTCATAGTCCAACACTCAAACCTTTTAGATGAGGTTTGCCCAAGTGGCACTCCATGGTCAAGCATGGATTTGAACCCTGGTCTCCAGAGTCACAGTCCAACATGCAAACCACTATGCCACATACACAACAGCAAAATCACCACACAACACAAAATACTGCACACAGCACAAAACACACTCAAACAAACATACCCAAGACAAAGTTAAGAAGACCTACCCGGCTTGAAGTGTGTTCTGGAACGGACCCATTGAGGTCATCCAAACGATTGCAGAGAAACAAGGAGGGAAGAAACAATATTATTAGATCTAGCACCTTTTGGTCAATTTCTGAATACACTGCATGATAGCCACCATAGCCAACCCCAATATGGAGAGCTAAAAAGTGGGTTGATCCAGATCAAGAAAGCAGTTCTAGGAGTCTCCATCTCCATCAGGAGTAGGTCTTTTGCAAAGCGAGTGGGTCTTAATGGCCCATTTATGACCAAGCCATTTGCAAAGACTGTGTAAAAACACTTTTGCTGGAGTAATTCAATTTGCTTTCAGCTCTTTTGAAGACTGGATAGAATCACGGAGTTGAAAGGGGTCTCAGAGGCATTCCAGTCCAACCCCTTGCTAATTGTTGATCGGTTTTAATTGGAATCATTCAGTTGTCTAGATTATTTTTAATCATTTTGCTGCCCTGAGATCTTATGATAAAAGGATGGGAGTAAAGATATTTTACTCAATAATACAATAAATAAAATACAGCAATGCAGAATAGTCTATATCACTCTTTACATTGAGTGTGGAATTCCAAATCTAAACCTTTCAAGATTTTTTAGAATCACCTGCAACTAGACATCTAGCAGATCAAGCCAATTCCTCTAATCTAGCCCGTTCTCTGGGTGCATAAAGCATGGGTATCCATGCAGGTAGAGGTTATATTGCAAAAAGGCAATCCTCCACTTGCCAATCCAAAAGAACTAGGCGCAGTGATGGCAAACCTATGGCATGCATGCCAGAGGTGGCACTCAGAGCCCTTTCTGTGGGCACATGTGCCATTGCCCCAGCACAGAGTTTGCCAGAGTTTGTTACTAGAAAGCCAGAGGGACATGGTACTTTGCAATAAATAAGTGGGTTTTGGGTTGCACTTTGGGCACTTGGCCTCTAAAAGGTTCACCATCACTGGACTAGGGGAACATGGGTATCCAGATGCAGTGGGACTCCTATTGCCATCATCCCTAGCCAAGCCCAGCCAAGGCCAATGGGACTTGACATCTGAGAACGTCTGGTAGACTTCACATCCTTCAGCCTTACAAGCCCAAAGGTGTTTGGAAAACATTGTGAAGTGGAAGGATTTCATGGCCAGCATCCATAGTTTTTGGTGGGCTTTTCGGTTTATGTGGCCATGTTCTAGAAGAGTTTATTCCTGACATTTCGCCAACATCTGTGGCTGGCATCTTCAGAGAATGCTGGCATGGAAGAGAGTGGGGTATATATATACTGTGTGACTCTAGGTTAGAGCAATATACAGCTTAACATGGAAATCACTCCTCCCAACCTAGAGTCACACAGTGTGTGTGTGTGTGTGTGTGTGTGTGTGTGTGTGTGTCCCACTCACTTCCATGCCAGCATTCTCTGAAGATGCCAGCCACAGATGATGGCGAAACGTCAGGAATAAACTCTTCTAGAACATGGCCACATAGCCTGAAAAACCCACAAAAAAACTATATAACATGGTTAAGGTTGGCTCTCCATATCCATTCAGTTATCCACAGCTTGAAAATATTTGTACACACACACACACACACACACACACATTCCAAAAAGCAGACCTTGATTTTGTCATTTCATATAAGGGAGCCCATTTTAGTATGCCGCTGTATATGCAGTCAGCCCTCCATATCCACAGATTGTTTATCCACGGATTCAAGCATTCACAGCTTGAAAATAATCATACACACACACACATACATATTATATATTCTAACAAGCAAACCTTGATTTTGCCCTTTTATATAAGAGACTCTTTTTACTACCCCACTGTATATAATGGGACTTAACCATCCATTGATTTTGGCATCCATGGGGGACCTGGAACCAAACCCCAGCGGATACCAAGGGCCTACTTCATGGTTAGTCCTCGCCATAGATGACCAGATGTTTTACAAGCTGGAGGGAAATCTATCAGATGACACACATTTATGTGCTTTTGTGGCCATCAAACCTCCCTCGCAACCTTGGCAGAAAGGTTGAAAGAGGGAGAGAGGGGAGCTTGGGGGGGAATGGCTTTTATTTCCTTTGGAGAGGTTTGCCAAAGAGAAAGGTGGGTTAACAGATGCTGGATGGGATCCCAGGACAGACTGCAGCCAACAAAGCTTTCTGCAAAGGCGGGAGGATGGAGGGGGATAAGGCGAGGTTGCCAAATGTCCTTGGCTTTGATCAGACCTGCATGCAAAGCAATCCCGAGCAAAGAAGAAAAGGAGAAAACAGTTCCCTGTGGCCTGCATAGGCATGGCTGGTGCGCTTCCAGATTCCAGATGGATCCCACTGCGCTTTTGCCCAAACCTCCTTCCCCTTTGAGATCTCCAAATCAGATTGCAAAATGAGAATCCTTTCCTGACACACTGAAAAACAGGATCCTGCAAGAAAATACTGGATTCTTTGCCCTCTGCGGAGGATGGAGTGTGCATCCTCCACCGAAGGCAAATAATTCAGTATTTATTTTATTTATGTTCCGCAGTATCTGCAGATCCTTTATCGACGGATTCAAGCGTTCTACTAGGACATTGTTTTTAATGGGACTTGAGGGATAGCACCTCTGTAGTTCAGACTAAAACCTAAAGCAGATTCTCCACTCCCATGGACACCAGATCTACTAGCCATCATTGAAATTGAAACCAGGGGTGGGTAGCAGGAAACCTCTAAGGACAAGAAAGACGACCCTCTTCTTCCTCCCCCTGTATTTGTAAGAAAGAAGACATTAAATAAACAATAAATAGCACAATAATAAATAATAATTCACAAAACAATATAGAAGGACCTTGGTATCCATTGCAATTGGGGACCCAATTTTGGGGACCCAGTTTTGGGGACCCAGACAAGTGGATACCAAAATCTGTGGGTACACAAGTCCCAATGAATGTAATAGCCAAGCAAAATGGTGTCCCTTATATAAGATGTCAAAATCATGGTTTGCTTTTTGAAATTTATATATATTTCAAGTTGTGGAGGTTTCAATCAATGGATCAGGAATCCGTGGAGATGGAGGGACGACTGTACATAAAACCGTCAGATGTCCTACAACTGTCCCGATGTGGCAAGGACAGTCCTGAGTAATCCTCTGCCATCCCACTTTTTCAACTGCTTTTAAAGAGTCCCGGTTTCTCTCTCCTCCTCCCACCTTCGTCCTCAGCGTACCTCAAATGCTGCAAAGGCGCAAAAATGTAGTTTGCACGCAATTAATTCCACGAAAGGAGAGGAAAGGACAGTCGGCTCAGGCAAAAGCAAACTGTGGCAGCCTCTCTTAGCTTGCATGCCCTTCCTCATTCATAACTATTGTTATGTCCCAACACTTGACAAGAGACAGGTAAAGATGGCTAGTCCTTTCCCGCTCCTTAGCTGTGCAATGAGACAAGCTGGAAAACGTTGCAAGATTTATGTGCCGTCACCTTTTCTCTTGCAAGGTCTCAGCTGCCCCCAACTCTGCCAAAGGAGCAGATTTAGCAAGACTAAAGTGCCTCTGATCATGTGCAGAGTGCTTTCTCTCCTGAACCAAGCTGCAAGCCTCCTTCCCTGATCTATCTGGGATTTATGGAGCAACGATGGGGATATCAGGACCTCTGGGGCAACCATTTTGTGCTTTTCAAGTTGGGCCCTAGCACTTCTCCTGGGAAAAATGAACTGCCTGGCACCCACGGATCTCTGTAATCCTCAGGCCTAAAATAGTACCAACTACGGGAGTTATAGGGATTTAATTGGCATTATTAGTCACCCGGAACCAGCCCCCTGGCACCGCGGTTCAACCAACAGCTGCAGAAGAGTAAAGAAATTCAAGGCTTAGGGGGAAATATAGTACAAGGCAGCCCTCCCTGTGTGATTGATCATCTTTCTTGGTCTTTGCATGTTTCCTTCTGCCCACCCTGGTCTAAATTTCAGCGGTGGCTGATAGATCTGGGCAGTGGATAATCCGCTATGGGGTTTAGTCTGAACTACAGAGATGTTAACTCTGCTCCTTTGGAAGCCAGCTTTGGAAAAATGTTAACTCTTTGCAGGCAAAAATTTCTGCCAATGCTAGAGCTCCCTTTGTTAAAAAATATCAATGGACGTTGTGGTCTGCAACACATCAGAGCAGAATGTGACCATGATCGATCCTGGAGGGGACGATGGGACAGATGATGAGTATTCCTCTCTGAGCTGTCACTCCCCTAATGATGTCCTCGTGTCCCACCCCTTCATTTGCCTAGGGGGAGGAGCACAAAGGGGGAGGAGCTATGCAAAACATGTCACTAGCATTCCAGAACACCCCTTTGCCTGGAACTCGAACTCAGGACTCCAACCTCAAAGCACAACACAGATAGGGCCAACAGGGATTATGGTGTCCAGAGAGACCGTAGATGCTCCCCCTCGCTCCAACCACGTACCTCGGTTATTCTCGGCATCCTGCGCTCCTCTTTCGTCCTTTGCTCCGAGCGCCGCCTGAGCCGTCAACACTCCCGAGAGCGCCAGAAGCCCGGATGTGGTCCCGATGGCACTCAGGGTCGGGGTCTGGGAGCCCGAAGGATGCGGGGTCAGTGGGATAGGAGGGGCGTGATGGGAGAGGTGCTGGAGCTGCTGCTGCTGGAGAGAAAGCAGAGACTCCTGGGGGACCCGTGCCCTTTCCATGGATACCCCAAGCCCCCCCCACTTGGCCCCCAAAATGCAGACCACTGAGATGGTGAGAACCACAAACTGCACATGAGCCAACAGTGTCATGCAGCAGTCTAAAGCCAATATTATCCTAGTCCGCATCAATAGGAATGTAGTACCCAGATCAGTGGTTCCCAAACTTTGGTCCTCCACATGTTTTGGGCTTAATTTCCCAGAAACTACAGCCAGCCTGGCCAGTAGCTAAGGATTCTGGGAGCTGAAGTCCAAAACATTTAGAGGACCAATGTCTGAGGATCACTGGTCTAGACTGACGGAAGTAATAGCACTGTTGTCATCACTACAGAGAGGATCTGTATCTTGTATCAGCGATTTAGTTAAGTATGCAACCATGCCACTATTACTTCTCTCGAGTCTAAATACTACACTTCTATTGATGCAGACTAGGATCATATTGGCCTTTTTAGCTGCTGCATCACACCACTGGCTCACGTTCAGCTTGTGGTCCACCATGACTCCTAGATCCCCTTTGAAAGTACTACTGTCAAGTCACCTTGTCCACATCCTTCTTGAATTGTGGTGCCCAGAACTGGACACAGTACTCCAGGTGAGGTCTGATCAAAGCAGAGGAGAGTGGCGCTATTGCTTCCCTCAATCTAGACACTACACTTCTCTTGGCACAGCCTAGGATCACATTGGCCTTTTTAGCCGCTGTATCACACTGTTGGCTCAGCTCTCAAGTATATTTGAGGGGGAAATTTTGCATCCAGACTGAATTTTGAAGCTAGTGGACAGAGGGGAGGGTTAGCTTTTTCCCATTCCACCGGGTTTGCAAAGCATGGTGGCTGCCATTTAAATACATTGCCACCTTCATAAAGTCCTAAAATAAGAAATGTGCACAAATATAGGACCCCGTTTGGCCATGTCTGGCCAAATTTTGGCCTTCGCCACCACATCACTCACCCCAATAACGTTGTTCAGCTCCCCCATGGTGACTTGCTTGGCCCGATCCATCGCTTGCAAGACCTGCTGTTGGTGCTGAAAAGGAGGAGAAAGTGGAAGGACTGAGGGACACCTTGTTGCATGGATCACAGTAAAACTATTGCCATTACATGTTTTAAATACTGCAATTACAAGTGAAGCATGTAAGCACGCTATCATGTATCTGTTTCTGCGGGAAGATTTTCCAGCATCACAAATACGTTCTAGCCGTGCCTCTTGAATGAATTTTCTGCATCTCAATTCCTTGCCACTTCCCAGATTTTCCCCAAGTTTGTTCTTCATTTACCTCTTGGGTCAGGAAGGGGATTATCTGCGCGCAAATGGTACTCAACCGTTTGACAATCTCAGCCTAAACGAAAAGAAAGAGACAGAAGGGGGAGACTTGGTCAGCAAGACAGAAGACCAAAAACAACAAACATAACCACCTTGAAACTTACTAAGTTCTGAATGAATATGGAAGATATGAGTTTGAGATCTCTACTGGTCCGTCAAATCATGTGCTCTGCAATCACATCACAGGGAAGGATGGAGCTGAGAGCCGCTTTTGTTGTAGGAGAAACTTTGCTCACAGCTAGCTCTCCTTAATTTGGGTTCCTGCCCCTGTCTTTGCTTACCTTCCCAGGAAAAATATTTAATTACAGGTAAGGGAGGTCATTAAACCCACCTTGGGCGAGTTACACTCTCTCAGCCTCAGTGGATGGCAAGGGCAAACCCCCTCCAAAGAAATGTGCCAAGGGAACCCTGTGATAGGGTTGACTTAGGATTGCCATAAGCTGGAAACAATTTGAAGGCACATGCATACAGACCTTGGCTAAATACCCCAAAGGCACCAAATCCCATTTGTTCTTGGAAGCTAAGCAGGGTCAACCCTAGTTAACACTTGGATGGGAGACCACCAACGAATACCAGGTGCTGGAGGCTCTATTTCAGAGGAAGGAACTGGCCAAACCACCTCTGAGACTTCTTTGCTGTGAAAACCCTATAAAAATCACAGGGTTGTCATAAATCGACAGGCAACTTAAAGGTATGTTTGTTGTTGTCGTTGTCATGTGCCTTCAAGTAATTTCCGACTTATGGCAACCCTATGGCAAACCTATCCTAGGGTTTTCTTGGCCAGTTTCTTCAGAGGGGATTTGCCCTTTCCATCCTCTGAGGCTGAGAAAGTGTGACTTGCCCAAAGTCACCCACTGGGTTTCCATGGTTGAGTGATGTTCCAGCACTCAAACCACTTTTAACACTGTGTATGCGAATTGCCTTTGGTCTAAGCATTAATAAATGAATGACTAACTGACTGACAGCAAGTGGGTTTCTATGGTTGAGTCAGGATTCAAACCCTGGTCTCCAGAGCCCTAGTCCAATGCTCAAACCATTCCTCCAAGTGGACACACATTTTTCAGCCGCCCGAAATCCAGAAAGAAGAGCAGAGGAGAAGACAGACAGAGAACAGATGCAAAGCCTGGATTTGCAAAGAATATGATGGCGACGATGCTAGTAATAATAACAGTAATAATAATGATAGGAGGCTAATAATAATCATAATGGCAGCCAGGAAGCTAGAAGCCAAGGGGAGACTCTCACAAAGAGACGCACACATTTCGCCAGCTGCCAATTCTTTCTTCCCAAGCAAAACAGGAGAACTAGGAGGAGAGGAAAGAGGGTAGTTTAGGGCCAGGGAGGCTGGCAATGAGAAGGCAGCTGGGAAACGATGCCAGTTTGGTTTGTCACTTTGTCGGGAAGCCTGCCAACCTAATATCCCTGGCAGCCGGCCCCGTTGTGCGCGATGCCTGGCTTGATAAACCCAAAGACGACGGGAAGGAAATTACCGCCGGAACAAAAGGAAGGCCTTGGGAGCGAGAAAAAGGCTTTTGCCCTTTTTGGTTCGATCGAAACAGAATCAGAGGCCTAATGGATTTCATCAAAAACTAAGAAAGCAGGCAGGTTATGGCTGGCTCAGCGTGCCAAGGGCAGCCGGGTTAGGAAACCCACTTGAGCAAGGCCTGAATGTTACTCAGACTCCTTTGGGATACCATAAGTACTTGATTATGAGTCGACCTCATGTATAAGTCAGTGGGAGGTTTGGGGGCCAAAGCTATGGGTTTTGATATGACCCATGGATTGGGCAAGGGTAAAACTTAGGGGCATGTAACCAAGGAAAGGAAAGGAAAATGATGCCAAAGAACCTAGAACATTTTGGCAGGCATAACTACTTGTGCTCAACCTAAAGGCAGGATGGATGAGAGAGGAGAGGGGATCCATGCTTCTTTTTGGTGCTCCCAGGATGGACTAAGCGCTCGCCTTTTACCACTCTATTCAGTGAAAGGGTATGGCGCCACACACACACGGTGTGCGCCCACGCCATGTGTGGATGCACTATACACAGAAATGGAAAATTGCCAGTATTGGGGTCCCTATTGACTCCAATGGTGGCACACTCCTGTCGCACACGCGCCTCCAGTGCGCACCCCCATTGTGTCGCCCTCTGTTTGCCCCTTGTGTATTTCTGAGGATTGTGGCCTCTGTAACAGCGGAGGGCCCACTGTATACAGTAAATAATAATAATAATAACAACTTTTATTTATATCCCGCATACTCTGATTAGGATCAGAGTATGTGGGATATACAGTAAAAACAATCTGATACATAATAAAACAACAGTACTCCATAACCCCAAATTCTACCCTCCCCTCTAAAATAACAATTAAATCATGTATGCATTAAAAATGCATTCAAATCAGCAAAACGGAGGATCGGGTGTGGACTAGTTGGTGAGACGGACTGGACGATGGTTGAACTGATGGTTCAGATCAGCCAATACGCTTTTCTGGAAAGGCCTGTCTGAAGAGATCCGTAAGCTGGTAATATGATGATTAAAATTGGAGCTCCATCTTTTAAAACATACCATTGGGATCTTAGAGTCGGATCTCAAAGGTCACCCAATCCAACCCATTCTGCCACGCAGGAAGACACAACTAAAGCTCTCCCAAAAGATGCCCATCCAAGCTCTGAGTAAAGGAGGAGAGTCCATCGCCTGCCAAGGCAACCCAGTCCCCTTTCCAACAGCTCTTCCAGTTAAGATGTTCTTCCTAAGGTTTAGATGGAATCTCTTTGTTTGCAATTTGAATCCACTGAACCACGTTCTAGTCTCTGGAGCAGCAGAAAGAAGCTCACTCCTCCTTCTACAAAGTACGGCAGCCAAAGTCCAAAGTACAACACCCTTGGCTTCTAGGCTTGATTTGCACTCAGACCCCTACATTGGTCTTGTCACCCGTTCATGGTATCCACAGAAATCTCCTCCAACACCGTTTCCAAATGAGTTGATCTTCTTCCTATCTGCTTGCTTCACCGTCCAACTGTCACAACCATACATAGAAATGGGAAATACAATGGACTGTCCTAACTTTGGTATTCAATGATATATTTTTACACTTCAAGATCTTGTCTAGATTCCTGCATAGCTGCTCTTACAAGTCCAAATCGTCTTCTGATGTCTTGACTATGATCTCTTAATGACTGAGCCAAGGGATGGAAAATACTCAGTTATCTCAATGTCTTCATTCACTGCTTCACTCCTATTGATGCAGCCCAGGATCATATTGGGTTCCTTAGCTGCTGCATCACACTGTCGGCTCATGTTCAGCTTGTGATCTACTAAGACTCCCAGATCCTTTTGCATGTGCTGTTTATTGTCAAGCCAGGTGTTATTCTTCCATCTGAGCCTTTCATATATTTCCCCCCCCTGGCTATTATTTCTGATTGATACTTTCCACCCAACTTCCCCGGTAACTTTTCCCCCTCCTTCAAAAAGACTTGAAGTTCACCTACCTGCTTATGCATCTCGATGTTTAATCCGTAAGACATTTCGTAATACTGCAAGGGAACCAAAAAGGGGCACGGATTAGGAAGAATGAACACATCATTTCGACTCGAGATCAGTAGCATGAAACCACTTCTATTGGGTCGCCTTTGTAAAAATAAAAATAGCCACGCGAGCCAAAAGTAGAAACAAAAACTTGAGCAATGCCTTAATAGTAACGTGTTGCAAAGGCGGCAGGCTTTTTGCATCCAAGAGAGCTTTGCCCTTCTATGTTTTAATTTCTAGTTCTGCAGAACCACCTCTGGAAGGAAATAATGGCTTGAGAAGAAATACAGAATGAGCAAGTCTGGACCAGAAGGTAAGGAGAACATCCCCCTCACATCCATAAAATGATAAAGGTGGAAAGAAGCATAGAATTACGGCATAAATAGAGATGGCTCCCATGTTCTTGGGATGGTGAGTCCATTCCAGGTTCTAGCTCATGGGTTCTAGATCGCAACAAAGAAGCTGTTCATGTTGATGGACCTATTGGGGGGGGGGGAATTCAGCACTTTGGATAAATCCCTGAATAAAACAGAACCTGGAGTGGATTCACCGTCCCAATGGCATAGGAGACATCAGTTGGCATTGGTCTCATTTGCGTCTTTGCAGAGATGTCATTTTTCACACTAACTTTCCTCCTGTAACAAAAGCAACAAATAATATTCACGACTGCCCTCCTCTTGTGAGAAAGGCTTCACAAACCTCACTGGGTTTTGAAGCCGATTCACAAGTTAGGACTTCGGTCCATGCAAAATTTGCAGAGAACCCAGAGTTTTCTGTGTGGAAAACAGCATCTCCTGGGCAGAAAAATAAAACATTTTGCGGAGAAATGTTATTTTCTGCACAGAAAATGAGGGTTTTTTCCCCTTCTGCATAGGAAATGCTTCAATTGGGGGGCTTATTCCATGCAAAACTCACAAGGTTGATTTGCACAAGGGGGAAAAAAGGATTTTCTTACCATCACATAATGCCTTTGCATTTCCGTCTTCTCGCTGGCCAGCTTCTCACATTCCAGCTTTAGACTGCAAAAAGAAAGATAAAGTTACAATTTTGTTCTCTCTTCCTAGACCACCCTTAGAGGTCATTCCTCCAAAAGAAGCCCTCTCAAAATGGCGTCCTTTTTTTGCCGTGTGCAGCCTCTATCTACCGCACCCGGTTCAATGGCAAAAGGTGTTGGTTCCCAGGTCAGTAGGGCGATTAAATCCATTCCAGGTTTTGGATCACTGCAAAGATCCAATTTCCCCATTGGGAAATATAGGATTCAGCAGCTTGTGTAACTTCCTGAAGGGCTAAACTAGAACCTGGAGCGGAGTCACCATCCCAGTGACATGGGAGCCATTGAAGTGCCTTCTTTCACAGAAACAATTTGCCATTTTGAGAAGGACTGTGAAGGAAAATGGCATTTCTCCATTTTAAGAAGGACTACGGAGAAAGGGGCATTTTGCTATTTGGAGAAGGACTGCAGAGGAAACTAGCATTTTGCCATTTGAGGAGGTCTGCAGGGGAAACAGCATTTCGCCATTTTGAGAAGGGCGGTAGAAGAAAGAGCATTTTATTATTTTGAGAAGGGCAGTAGAGGAAATGGCATTTTACTATTTTGAGAAGGACTGTGAAGGAAATGGCATTTTGTCAGTTTGAGAAGGGCTGCAGAACAAAATAGCATTTCACCATTTTGAGAAGGACTGCAGAGGAAATGGCATTTCTTCGTCTTGGGAGGGACTGCGGAGCAAAATGGCCTTTTGCCATTTTGAGAAGGACCCAGGAAGGAAATGGTGTCTTGCCATTTTGAGAAGGACCGCAGAGGAAAGCGCATTTTTCCATTTCAGGAAGGGTCGCAAAGGAAAATGACATTATGCCATTTTGGGAGCGACAGTGGAGGAAACTAAAGGCATGGGGAGTACAGGACTTGTGCGGGTAGTATTTTTTACACATGGTTTTGCATGTTGGAGGGATTTTTCTGTGCGGTTCTGTGGCCCACATTGCCCAAAACTAATGCTGAGAATGTAGTTGCTGGAGGGCTTCAGAAGGGTAAAAAATAAGGCAAAAGGGGGGAACGAAGAATAAAGAGAGAAGGAGGAGTGGAGGAAAAACACTCTCAGTGTGAGAAACCCCAGCGTCTCTCGTATCTTTTATTTATCACTCCCGCTAATCGGGATTCAGGCGGCGCATGCGGATGGAAATTGCGCCCAAACAAGGCCACGGGGAAAAGAAACAGGAAGGAGGTATCTGCATGCGCACCTGAGGCTGCCAATTCTTCCATTTCTGACAGGTTCCTCGCCTTTCGCAGCTACGCAGCAGGCATGACACGGTGTGCAAATATTTTAAAAGGTATTTTTCAGAAATGAAAGGAGTAAACAACATTTAGGGGAAGAACCTGATTCAACAGCCCTGGAAGGCTGGTTCGGAGAAGAAAAAGCACTGGCTGAAATGCAAGATAGACTGCCCCTGGAGGTGGAGGCTCTATTTCAGTTATAAACTAAGATCTGTGACGACTCTCAAGAGTCCCAGGGCCACAAATCCACCCATCCAGCCCCATACCTGTGATACTGAGCTTGAAGGAACTGGAATTCTTCCTTGATCCGGTCACAGATTTCCAACACGGAGAATTTGAAAGGCTGCCCGGACTGAGAAGGGAGGAAAGAAATCATCAAATGTTTCAAACTGAGCCAGCATGGCATAGTGGTTTGGACTACAACTTCGAAGAGCTGGGTTCGAATCCTCCCTCGGCTATGAAAAACCACTGGGTGACCCTGGGCAAGTCACACTCTCTCAGCCTCAAAGGAAGGCAATGACAACCCCCTCTGAAGAAATTTGCCAAGAAAAACCCATAGTTTAGGGCAAGTCAGAAACTACTTGAAAACTCACAACAAACCAACTTCCTTTTTTCTTGAGTTGTTATGTTTACATCTAGCCTTTCTTCCAAAGAGTTTAGCTCTATGTACTTTATCCCACAACAACCTTGTGAGGTATGCTAGGCTGAGAGAGAAAGGGACAGAAAGGAATTGAGTAGCTTTGCAATGTTGGTATTCACCCAGGGGTTGTCATGATATGACAACTTAGAAGTGTCTGTTGCACACTGGAGGCCAGTGGATTAACTGATGCGCTACAGCCCAATGTACAATGGGTAGAAACCAGATGTGCTCAATGCTCCTCAGATATACTTGATGTGCATCAACATACTGAGAGTGCCCCATGTTCCTCACAAGTGCTTGATGCACACCTGAAGCGCATCAAAAGTGCCCAATGCACATTAGAAGTGCTTGAGGGTCATCAACATCTCACAAGTGCCCTGTGTGCCTCACAAATGCCTGATGCACACCTGAAGGGCCTGATGTGCACCACAAATGCCCAATGAACATCAGAAGTACTTGATGTGCACCAACACTTCACAAGTGCCCCATGTGCCTCACAAGTGCCTGATGCACACTTGAAGTGACTGATGTGTATCAAAGAAGCCCACTGTATATCAGAAGAGATGCTTATCAACACAAGTGCCCCGTGTGTCCCACTAGTGCCTGATGTGTACCAAAAGTGTCCAATTCACATCAAAAGTACTTGCTCACCAACACATCACAAGCACCCCTTGTGCTTCACAAGTACCTGATGCACACCTGAAGTGCCAGATGTACACAAAAGTGTCCAATGCACATCACAAGTGACTTGTGTGACAAGCACCAAGTACTTTTGATGTGCATTGGGCAACTTTGATGCACATTAGGCACTTCAGGTGTGCATCAGGCAACTGAGAGACGCATGGGCCACTTGCAATGTGGTGGTACTTGCAATGTGGTGGTGTACTTCAAGTATTTCTGATGTGCACTGGATACTTTTGAGCCTCACAGGGGCCTGATGCACACCTGAAGTGCCAGATATACACAAAACTGTCCAGTGCACATCACAAGTGCCCTGTGTGCCTCACAAGTGCCAGGTGTGCACCAAAAGTATCCAACTTGGTGCTTGATGCACACCAGAAGTGTCTAATGTACATCAAAGGTGCTCAACATATCTCAGGAGCGATGCTCATCAACTCAAGTGTCCCATGCACCTCACAAATGCCTGATGTGCACCAAAAGTGTCAAATGCACATCAGAAGTACTTGATATGCACCGACACATAGCAAGTGCCACATGTGTCTCACAAGCGACTGATGCACACCAGAAGTGAGTGAAGCACATTGGAGCACTCTTGTCGGTGCCTAGCTACGCATCATTGCAATTCACTAACAGGTTCACTGTGTTCATGCAATGCAGTCACGGATCAGGTATGTAAACTGTGATGCAGAAACCAGTAGTAACAACAACAACAACTTTCCTCTAAGGCTCAAACCCAAATCTAGCCTTCTGCAAACATTTCTCCAAGCTAAATGGCCATGAAATGGACAGGAAGTCTAAACATACATGAAAACGTGCCCATGAAGAGTTCTCCTGCAGGATTTTAAGAGTGCACAGCAAAGGCCGAGGGGAAGCAGAACAGGACCACAATCACATTCTCAACGGGGGCCATTTGCACACAAAAAATGGTTGCTACAGCAAACAAAAACAACTAGCGCTGCCAGGTTGTCAAACCAACAATACAGAAGCGCTGAAATTCACAGACTTGCAGGGCTGACCATCAGGAAAGAGCTTTTAAGGAGCTTGTTTTTCTGCCTCGCTACCAAGCGACAATATCGATTGCCGTTAACCTCGCCATGTGTTTCTCTGCAAAATTAACGCATCGTCCACGGTCACACATTATGCGATGGACACATTTCTCTGCCTTTATGAAGGCTCCACACCCCAAACTAAGGGATCGGGGGTCATCTTGTTCAGTCCATAGAAAAGGAAAAGCTTCCCAAGCCCTAAAGAAGGGTCATTGGGAAAGGGACACCTGCCAGCCCCATAAGGATCAAGCTTTCCAGTCACCCCCCTCCAAGGGACATTCCTTATAATAAGGGACACCTGCCAGCCCCAAAGGGACCCCAATTAAAACGCATTCTTATAGTAAAGGCCCCTTGCTAGCCATGGGAATCTGGGTTTTTTAGAACCAGTATGGTGCTCTGGTCCAAGTGCCATCCTCCTGAGTGTTTGGGCAAGTTTTCTTCCGCAAAGGTTCCTCTGCGTTTCTCTGAGACGGAGAGAGTGTGAGTTGCCCAAAGTCCCCCCAGCAGGTTTCCATGGCTGAGTGCAGATTCGAACCCTGATCTTCCCGAGTCTGAGTCCAGCACTTGGACCAGAACACCCTATCAGATCTAAAACAGGAGTTTCTTGGCCAGGTTAGTTCAGAGGAGATTCACCATTGCCTTCTTCTGATGCTGAGACAGTGGGACTTGACTAAAGTCATCCATGGTCTAGTGAGGATTCGAACTCCTGGTCTAGTTCAATGCACAAATCACTACATCATGCTGGCAGTGCATTAAAAAGGCTGCGGGGAGCAGGGGAATGGAAACCAACTACAATCGCTACTAATGCACTTTGATTCCAAATACAACATATTTCCAGGCACGCATTCCCAGACTTGTATGCCCAGAGAAATCAATGGACTGAGGGATGGGGAGATGATTTGGATGTACTTCTTTATGAGACGCCGGTCTAGAATAAATAGGTCCTATGAATAGTAACATTGTATGATGGTGAAGGTGCCAAAAGGTTACTAAGGAGGAAGATCACAGGAGGTATGAGTTTGCAGCAGTTTGCTTTTGCCTGAGCCCACTGGGAAGGGCAAAGATTTTGTCCCTCTCTCCCTTTGAGTACCAACTACCTTTATGATATTTATTATATCTTTATCCCACCTTTCTCCCAAGTTGGGACCCAAGGCACCCTTTTGCACCCAGTTTGCAGCAACAGAAGTAAGGGGAAAGAGAGAAGGGGAAAGAGTCATCCCCACTACGTTTTAAATCGGATCGTGAATCGGTTTGAACCATTTCAAACAACCCTGGTTCCCACTTGATCCAAATCGCTGAAGTGATTACAAGAGGGAGGCCATGCGCTAGACCCATTTAACCCACGTCTTTTTGACGCTCCTTTTTCGATAAATCGAATCTGCGCAAGTGAGAACCACATTCGGATCGGAATCGATTTAAATTTCCCCTTCGGCTGGCTGGAACCGAATCATTTTGAATCGATTCATTCATGAATGGGAACCACAAGGGGATTATTTTAGAGGGAGAAAATGCGATCGGGGCAAATGTAGTGGGAACCACGCTCCACTGTCAAATCGATCTATTGATTTGGATCGCACACCGATTTATTTGTAAGTGGGAATGCACAGGACATTTTAAAAGCAGATGAGAAAATGGGAAGGCGGAGGATTCCTCTACCAAACCAAGACAGTTGGAGGGTAGATTATCTCTAGCTTTAATCTGGAGTATCAATGAGAATAAGCAAAGTTTAGGGGAAAGGCAGTGAAAAACGTTTATATTCAGCCATCCACGAGCTCCTGATACTTCTGTCCCAAATACAGCAATAGCTGGGAGGACGCTAACCCTAATTCCCCAAGGTTTCACTCCCTGTTTAGCAGCCAAGCAGAATATGAAATTGCGGTTGTGCAATTCCAGTTGCTCGCTCGGATCCAGCGCTCCCGTTCCTTCAAGTTTTATTGCTGTTTTTATTTCAATACATATGGTCCATGCATGGCTAGGGGAAGGTACGACAGCGAATCCCAGAAGTGTCTACAGAGCAGCCACGACATTCACGGGGATCATGAATAATGCAATGTGAAAATATATGGCAAGACGGGGGGAGTTGACACTAAAGATGAGCCGTATCATCATCGTAGAAGATTATTAACGGGTCTCAAATAGATGGGGAGACAGAGGATTAAATGCTATTTTATTCCCAGCTCCAACGCACCCATCCAAAGGAATGGGATTTAATAGTCACCCCCCAAGTCCCATTGACTTCAATGGATCTGCAATTGCATTTGGCTTGAAACCAGGTATATTATATAGTACCTTTAAAAAACAAGGCCATATTATATAGTGCCTGTAAAAGAGTAGAGCATCTCCCATAGCCTACTAGCCCCTTTTCCTTGGGGAAATCAACCTCATTGAACTCAATGGGACCTGAGTCAGGGATGCACTTTGCAAAGGCTCTGAAGCACATTTATCCTAAAGGAAAGTGCAGAGCTATGGGAGCCAATCCATCCCTAAACCCAATGGGAAATCCAGCCAAATCCAAAATTGCCAGTTCTTTGCAAGTCGGGTTCTGTGCAACTGAGGGGCTTTGCGATCCAGAAACCCACCAGGGACATCCAGCCAAATCCAAAATTGCCCATTCTTTGCAACTGAGGTTCTTTGTACTCTATAAACTCAATAGGGAAATCCAACCAAACCCAAAATTGCCAATTCTTTGCAAGTCAGATTCTTTGCAACTGAGGTTCTTCGCAACCCATAGATACATCAGGGCAATCCAACCAAGTCCGAATTTGCACATTCTTTGCAACTGAGGTCCTTTGCAACCGAGGTTGCCGTTTCCCAAAGAGATGCTGAGATCTCCCCCTGAGGAGACACACCTGAAATCTTTGCACCCGGGAAGGTTAGAGTCCTCTGCGTATCACCTTACCAGTCCATCCCTTGCAACTCAAAGAGGGCTACCTTGCATGCAAAAACAGGCGTTGGGTTTATACCATTAAGAAACAGAAAACAACTTTTCCTTCCTTTCTCTTACCCCTTTGAAGACTGATCATTGAATGCAAGATCAAGCCATTTCCTTGCTTCCATTCCCACCTCCATCCAGTGACAGCCTACTGTTCCCAGCCAACCTTGTCAAAAGGAAAAAGAGAGCAACCAAGTAGTTCTTTGCAAAAACCCATAAAATGGTAGGTACTTACGGTGTGCCGTCCTTGAGGGAACATCTTGGGAAAGGGGCAGAGATCCCTTTCCAAAAGGAAGCTGGAGAGTCCCTCTTCTTTTAATCATCCATCAAAGACAACTGTCATTTTTATAATGCGTGCATATACCATATATATATATATATCGTGCAAAATAAAATAGTAATGATAATAATCCAAGAGCTGGTAGGTTTGGGGACTGATCAATAAAATAGAAGGAAAAATGAGAAATCCTATTTACAGAAGGGACAGAGTCACAGCAAGCATGGCAAAGCAGATTTCAGCAATAAATATATATATGTGTGTGTGTGTGTGTGTATATGTTGCAAAAAGTGTGCACCAATGGGCATTGGTATGCCTGCATGGGTCTGTCTCTGATACCCACCCACCTTCCAAAGAGGGCATTTAGCAAGGAAAAAAGAAGGGGTGGGAGAGAATTAAATGCAATCTCCTTAAAGGAAGGGGAGGCAATGTTTTTGGGTGGGCGAAGCAAGAACAGAAGGTCAGCCCAAAACCTGGCTGGGTTTCAACAGTCTGTCCCCTGCCTGGAATTAGAAACTGCCTATTGGCAACCCAGAGGGAAATCTATCAAACTGGAGGCTTAAGGTGGAACGCCAGCAGAAGCTGAAAAGGCTGCAAAAACAGGACTGAAAGAGGTATGGCTTTATAAGCCAAGGTTAGTGGTGCCTAGTGGTGAGAGCTGCAGACAAACCGAGGCCTGGGTACAGTCGGTATCCCTGCAACTTAATGCTGTAGTGCTTTGAATCATAGAATCATAAAATCCTAGAGTTGGAAGAGATCTCAAGGGCCATCCAGACCAACCCCATTCTGCCATGCAGGAACTCTCAATCAAAGCATCCCCATTGACAGATGGCCATCCATTTAAAGACCTCCAAAGAAGGAGACTTCACCATTCTCAATTGAGGGAGTGTGTTCCACTTTCGAACAGCCCTTACTAACTCCCTCCTAATGTTGAGCTGGAGCCTTGCATCCATTGCTCCATGTCTTATTCTCTGCAGCAGCAGAAAACAAGTTTGCTCCATCCTCAATATGACACCCTTCACCTCTTAACCTTCTCTTCTCCAGGCTAAACATCCCCAGATTCCTAAGATGTTCCTCAAAGCGCATGTCGGACTATCTCTGGAGACCAGGGTTTGAATCCCTGCTCGGCTGTGGAAACCATTGGAAGTCCTTCTGCGAGTCGCACACTCTCAGCCTCAGAAAACCCCAGGACGGGATTGCCTTGTTGTTGCATGCCTTCAAGTCATTCCTAACCCTACAGTGTTTGAAAGGATGGCCTGCTGAGGCTGGAGCAAGCTTGTTTTCTGCTGCTCCAGAGAATACACTGTATATACTCATGTATAAGTCTAGAAAGTGAGGTTAAAAATTGACCCCCCCCCCCAAAAGTCGACTTATCCATGGGGTCAATATAGGTACTATACTTTAATTCTCATTAAAAAAGGAACCATCCCGTCATGATCCCACTGAACCCCCCCTCTGTTTTCTCATCCATTCAGCCTTTATTATTATTATTCTTTCTTTCTTTCTTTCTTTCTTTCTTTACAGCTTGCCTTTCCCAAAAGGATTGAGGCGGGTTACAACAATATGAATACAGACAGTGAAGCCTGCTAGAATTCTGTACGTTCTTTGGCATTGTGTTTCCTTTTGCTTCGTCTTTTACATCCTTTCTTAGATGCCCCCGAGTTTTACCCTCGACTTATCCATGGGTCGTATCAAAATCCATAATCTCAAAATGTGTCCTCGACTTATACCTGAGGTTGATTCATAGTTGAGTATGTACAATAGGACCCAGAACAATGGATGCAAGCTGAAGGAAAAGAGATTCCACCTCAACGTTAGGAGGAACGTCTCGAGTCTAAGACCTGTTCGATGGTGGGACACGCTCCCTTGGAAAATTGTAGAGTCTCCTTCTTTGGAGGTTTTTAAGCAGCAGCTAGATGGCTATCTGTCGAGGATGTTTTGATGGTGTATTCCTGCATGGCAGGGGCTGGATTGGATGGCCCTTGGGGTCCCTTCCAACTCCTTGGAGTTGGAAGCCACCATGATCCCATGTCTGTGAAAAATAGGATGGTGATGATGGTGATCATAGTCAAGAACAAGCCAAAATAAGCTGCTTCGAGTCACAGTGAGGTATGGTTTTCAATTGCAATGAGTCCTAAGAGTCCCGATATCGCACCAAGCCATGCCCAGCCAAGGACAGGAGCGTGGCTTTGGTGCTACGTCTGGACTCTTAGGACGCATGCATCATTGAAACACCATACCTCCACTGTGACTTGAAGCAGCTTTATTTTGGCTGTCTGTAACAGGCCATAGAATTATATCTATGATCATCATCATCCTATTTCTCACAGACATGGGATCCATGGTAGCTTGCAACATCTATTATCATCAGCATCCTTATTTCTTCTGCTTCTGCTTCTACGTCTCCTCACCTTTTTCAGAGCTGGGATCCATGGTGACCTCCAACATCTATTATTCTCCACGACCTTATCATCATCATCACCACATTTTTCATATTTCTGGGATCCATGGTGGTTTCCAACGTCTAGTATCATCCTTTTTTGTGGGATTTTCAGGCTGTGTGGCCATGTTCTAGAAGAGTTTATTCCTGACGTTTCGCCAGTCTAGTATCATCAATATTATTCTCACCTACTTCAGAGCTGAGATATCTATGATCTTCATCAGCATCCTTATTATTAGTATTTTTAGCATTATTATCACCTATTTCAAAGTTGTGATACATGATGGCTTCCAACATCTATCATCATCATCATCATCTTTATTATTGGTATTATTATTACCTTTTATCACAGTGCTGGGATCTATGGTGGCTTCCAACATCTATGATCATCGGCATCCTTCCTCATATCATTATCATCATCATTATCATTGCTGCT
>NC_056528.1:28454424-28456727 GCF_019175285.1 Sceloporus undulatus
ATCATCATCATCATCATCATCATCATCATCATCATCATCATCATCATCATCATCATCACTTTTTTCACATCCCTGGTGGCTTCCAAAAATTAATATATATATATATATATATATATATTAATTTTATTATATTTATATGCCAGACAGCTTCCAGAAGGAAACCCAATTGAAATCTACCTTTGCACTATATGTCTCTCTCTCTCTCTCTCTCTCTCTCTCTGTCTATCTATCTATCTATCTATCTAGTTACAATTGCAAAGAGATAAAATTATTTCAAAACATGCAAAAGTTGCAAAAATAAAACACAAACACTACTGCTAATAATAATTATAACAATGTTGCCCCTCTTTCTTCCCTTTCTTTCTCATTTCTCTTTGGAAAGTATCCCTTTTTGCAAAACAAGCAGCATTGTAGCAAAAGGATTGTCCACAACTCTTCCGTTCCACCTTAAATGGCTTTTTCAGGGTCTGCTGCTGTGGGACGTCACTGATTGGTGCAGAGAGTTTGAGAAGTGGCCAATCAGCCGCCTAGGGTCCCACATGGGTCTATGACGTCAAACCCAGGGAAGACTAATCAGGAGAAAGAGGGGGGGTCTGGAGAGAGAATAGACCAGGGGTGGGGTTTGCACCGCACTGCACTCTGGGTATTGTAGTTCTTTCTCCTAATTAAATAATTTGCAATATTTGTTACCAATATGATGCTTTATTGCTGGACTAGATTAATTTGATATGGTCAGAAAGTGGTGTGTGATGATAATCTGAATGCATTAAGGAAATATATATATATATATATATATATATAGTGTTCTACTTTTTCCTCCCTTCTAAATAAGAATATATAATGTGTATTTTTCCCCCTCCCTGGTTCCAAAAAGAATTTTTTTGGGGGAAAATGCAAATAGAGAAAAGGAAGATAAAGTCTAATCTGCACTGCAGAAACAATGCAGTTTGGTTTCGCTTTAACTGCCATGGCTCAATGCTATGGAATTCTGGGATTTGTAGTTTGGTGGGCTGTTGAGCCTTTTCAGTCTGGAGTCACAACAAACTATAGATTCCAGGATTCCATAGGCTGGAGCCATTGTGATGCATCGAAGGATTTTGTAGAATCGTCTCCAAAAATAGGAATTCTGTGGCCTTTCTGTATGGACTGCATGTCCCATCACCCTTCAACATCGCTTAGCTATCCATCTGGATGGTGTTATACTAGGCTAGGACTGCTGGGAGTTGCGTTCCAACACCAACATGGCCACGCAATCCCCAGCCCAAGACACAGCAGAAGAAGCAGAGCTTCAAATCTACTAGGAAGGCTGCACACACTGGGAGTCTCTTCATAAATCAGACATTAGGAATGGGAATGCACAAAAACCAGTCACAGAACATTTCAATCTTTCTGGACATCCCATCTCAGACCTCAGGACAGCAGTCCTTGAACAAAAAGACCACAAAGGAAGACTGGACAGAGAAACAGCTCAACTGGAATACAGTGAGCCTTCTACTTTCACTGGGGTTAGGGATGCAGGAATACCATGAAAGTGGAAAAACCATAAATAAAAACCTACTGGTTTTGTTTGTTTTTTTAGCAGAGAACACCTCTCTAGGAATCTTTAGGTCCTCCAGTGCAACTCTATGGTCAACAACAGCCAGAGGTTGATTATAGAATCATACTGGAGGACCTAAAGATGCCTAGGGAAGTCTTTTCTCGAGGAATCTCTATGTCCTCCAGCGTGACTCTATGGTCAGCTTCCAGCAGAGTCACCCTCTCCAGTGTGAATGCAACCTTGGTCTTGTTCCTCAGCGGCATGGAGTGAACTGGTGGTACCCAGGAAGGACTTTTATAACCAGACTGTGTGAATAGCTATAGAAATCCACAACTTGTGGGTATGTTGATGAAGTCCAGTTTTATCAATGGCTGTTGAAGGACAAAGGCTGGAGGAAAGATATTGCCTAAGGCCAAGGGGAGTAGATGACCAAATGAATTATGGAGCAAGTTTTGGGATGTGGTGCAAACCAGAAAGAAGAGGTGATAAACTGGCCAAGAACGCCCTTGTGTGCCTGCGGTATTAACCAGTGTTATATGTGCAGTGTGCCAGGAAGCCATTGTCTCTGTTCAACTCATTGATGGACTGCAGTTTGTGGATATACAGTTGGCCCTTGGGTAAGTCATGCTCTTTCAGCCTCAGGGGAAGGCAATGGCAAACCTCCTCTGAACAAACCTTGCCAAGAAAGCCATATGATAGGTTCGCCTTAGGGTTGCCGTAAGTCCGAAACGACTTGAAGGCACACAACATACACATACTCACAAAG
>NC_056528.1:28466727-28563770 GCF_019175285.1 Sceloporus undulatus
GGTTGATTTCTTGGCAGGAGAGCCTCGGAGAAACACATCCTGCAAGAGTTGGGTTAGATGACCCTTGGGGTCACTTCCAGATCTACGATTCTATGTTGTGTCTTCCTGTATAGCGTGGGCTGGGTTAGATGACCCTTGAAGTCCCTTCCAAGGCTAAGATTCTAAGTTTCAAGCATGGTTGATTTCTAGGCAGAAGAGCCTTGGAGGAACGAATCCTCCAAAGCCGGGACTGGCTGCTTTCAGCCTCTCTCTTCCCCTGCTCTCTTCCCTTACATGATCTTGAGTGGCGCTTCAATTATTGATGCCTCCTCCTTTTATTTATTCATCTCTTCCACCCACCCTTCCCTCTCTTTCTCCCCCTCGGATCTTGCATTAGTGATGTTCTGGGAGAGAAACAAGACTCTCCTCCTCCCATCTTGAGACAGGCGTTCTGGATCGACTGGCAACGGAAGTGCTTTGCGGCAATAAGTGGAATCAAGAACCAGCAAGGAAGGGTAAAGACTGGGCCAGGCTCATTCCTCTGGTGACAAAGAGATGGAGTTACTCCAGAACGGAACATGGCAGACATTCATTCACACCTTATTTCTGGGGCTCAGGTTTTTTTTAATACTGTTCACACTCTTTGGAACTGGACACGGATCTGAATGCGATCTGAAAACCGTATGATTCTCATGCCGTCACTGTTTGCAAATATCTATGATTATTATTTGCTAATAATTGGTACTAATAACATGCATGGTTTTGTGGCTGTTAGCTACCATCAAGTCAAATTTGACTTATGGCAACCCCATGAATGAGAGACCTCCAAGTCATCCTATCATCGATAGGTCTTGCAAACTCTGAATCTCGCAAACTATCAACAGGCCTCCTCAGGTCTTGCAAACTCAAGATCTTTCCAACTTGCAAACTATTATGAACAGACCTTCTCAGGTCTTGCAAACTCAGGATCTTGCCAACTTGCAAACTATTATGAACAGACCTCCTCAGGTCTTGCAAACTCAGGATCTTTCCAAGTTGCAAACTATTATGAACAGACCTCCTCAGGTCTTGCAAACTCAGGGCTGTGGCTTCCCTGATGGAGTCTATTCGTCTTGAATGCCATCTTCCTCTTTTACTCCAACCTTACCAAACATCATTGCTTTTTCTAGTCTTTTCATGATACATCCAAAGTACCGCAGTCTCAGTTTAATTATCTTGGTTTAGTCATCTTAAAGCTTAATTTGCTTTCAGACCCGTTTATTGGGTCTTTTTAAAGCCATTTACAATATCTGTAGAATTCTTCTCCAGCACCACATTTCTAAGGAATTCAAAAATATAGCTGTGTTAGTCTGGATCAGTATATAGAGAGATCGTGTATCACCTTTGAGACTAACTGGCAGCATCAGCTTTCCTAGATTTAAGGCTACTCTGGAGATTATAACACGGGAGGAATTTCTCTTAATTTCGAATGAAAAGAAAGTGGGGCCAGAACGCATTCACGTGAATTTGCTAGTTCAGCGAATTTACGTGAATTCGAATTGCGTTTGAACTGACTTCCCATTGCCCCAAAATAGCTTGCCATGGCCCAAAATTGCGTGTGATCACCCCTCATGCAATAACGTGAAACCTCATGGTTGCATTCGGACTGACTTCCCATTGCCGAAATTGCGTGTGGCAGTCTATCACGCAATAACGTTAAACCCCATGATTGCATTCGGATTGCCATTGGATTATACTTCCAATTTCCCTTGTCTGATAAACTCCTTCCTCAGATGTTCTTCCTATCGGCTTTCTTCACTGCCCAGCTTTCACAACCGTACATAGAAAGAGAAAATATTAAGGCATGGAAAATCCTAAATTTAATATTCCACTATAATATCTTTGCACTTCAGGATCTTCTCTCGTTCCTACATAACGTCACTTTCAAACCCAAATTTTCTGATTTCTTGAAGGCGGTCTCTATTCTGATTCCTGACTTAGCCAAGGCATGGAAAATTTTGAACGGCTTAAATGTCTTTATGGTCTACTTTAAATCATCTATGATCATTATTTTTGTTTTCTTAAAGTTCTGTGTAAACCTGCCTTTGGACTTTCTTCCTTGACTTTCTTCAGTCATTGTTCCAAACCATTGCTATTTTATGCTAGTAGTATGGTGTCGTCTACATACTTTAAACTGTTGAGTTCCTTCCTCCACTTTTCATGCCTCTTTCCAAATATTTATAAATACATGACTTTATTAATCATCTTTATTAAAATATTTATGTTGTCGTGTGCCTTCATGTCATTTCCAACTTATGGCGAACCCAAGGCGACCCTATCATGCAGTTTTCTTGGCAAGTTTCTTCAGAGAGAGTTTGCCATTACTTTGCTCTGAGTGTGACTTGTCCAGTGGGTTTCTATGGCAGAGCCAGGATTTGAACCCTTGTCTCCAGAGTCATTGTCCAACACTCAGATCACTATGCCATGCTGGCTTTCATCCTTCCTAACATACATAAATATATTACTATATAATATTACTATATTATTATTATTATCATCATCATCATCATCATCATCATCATCATCATCATCATCTTATTTTTTATTAAAGTACACTCGTCCCTCCACATTTGCAGCTTTGCTTTGCGGCTTTGATTATTCATGGATTTTATTACTATGTTCTCTCTAGGACTATCTAGGTCCTCCAGTGCAACTCTATGGTCAACTTTAACCAAAAGTCACACTGAAGGACCTAGAGATTCCTAGAGAGACCATTCCACTAAGCATTTTTAGCTCCTCCAGCGCAAGTCTATGGTCAATGTCTGGCAGATGTTGACCACAGAGTTGCACTGGAGGACCTAGAGATTCCTAAAGAGACCACTCCGCTAAGCATTTTTAGCTCCTCCAGCACAAGTCTATGGTCAATGTCTGGCAGATGTTGACCATAGAGTTGCGCTGGAGGACCTAGAGATTCCTAGAGAGGTGTTCTCTCAGGTAAAAACATAGTTTTTGTTATTTGTGGTTTTTCCACATTCACAAGGGTCCTGTGCCCCTAACCCTATGCAAATATGGAGGGATCACTGTATACAGTGGTGCCTCGGGTTACGAAATTAATTCGTTCCGCGGCCGCTTTCGTAACCCGAAAAGCATTCGCAAGCCGAAATGCCATAGGCGCTAATGGGGAAAAGCCGCGATTTCGTGCGAAATAGCGCCGAAAAGCACCAAAAAATTTTTCGTAACCCGAAAAAACCTTCGTAACCCGGAACAGTTATTTCCTATGGGATTTTTTCGTATCCCGGAAATTTCGTAACGTGGGTATTTCGTATCCCGAGGTACCACTATAAATTATATAAAAGCTGTAATACCACTGTCTGCCACCAGGAGTGCTCCAGAGAGGCCATTAGCAAGACAGTAGCTCCCCCTTGTGGACAAACAGCTGTATTGACACAGAAAACAAAGGTTTACACCAGGACCTTTTGACCTGTGGATCTTGAGCCCCCATACTCCATGACATAGTGCACAAACAAAACTATTTTGTTTAACGTGTGTGTTTTTATGTGCACATTTTCCACTAATAATCAAGTCCGCAAAAGTCAAAGGCGCGCATATGGAGCACTAGCTGTATATCCATATTTTAACATTTTTTTTGGTAAGGGCCTAACATCATTCAAATTAGAACTGTTTTATTCAAATAAATTCACTACCTAACTCAACCAGTGGGTAAATCTTAAATATCGCCACATTCACACCAATGCGCAGTGACAGACACACTCAGTCCATTCTTTTCCCCCACTCTCACACATAACTCCATTACTCCCTCACATGAAATTACATGGAAAAATTCATACTCTTGTGTGATCAAATGCTTGTGAGAGTATGCGAAAAAAGAGACGGAAGTGTGCGACAGAGTTTTTGCGCATGTGAGACTGAGTGCGGATGAATGCGTCCGAGGGAATCAGAAAAAGAGCATTACTACGTGCGAGAGAATTAATGTGAGCGTGATGGATAGTGTCACAGTGTGCGAGAGTTTGAGAATGTGTGTGAAGCAGTGTGTGTGTGGGCAAGAGGGAGAGAGAGACCATGAATTGAGTGTGTGTGTGTGTGTGTGTGTAAGAATTAACCAGCTAAGAAGGTGTGAAGGAGAAAGCAAACACCAAAAAAGCATGCATCTGTATGTGTGTGTTTGTGAGCCAGTGAGAGATTTGTGTGTGGCACCAAAAAGAGATAAAGGATTTCTCTGAAGGTGCCAGCCACAGACGCTGGTGAAACGTCAGGAATAAACTCTTCTAGCACATGGCCACATAAACCAAAAAACCCACAAAAAACTATGGATGCTGGCCATGAAAGCCTTCGACTTCAGATAAAGGATTCCTATGGACGGCGTTTGAGACGGAAAGAAATGCCTCCCAGAGAAATGGGTCAACGGGTCAGAGAATTGGTGAGAACAAACCCTTTTGAAAGTGAGCGTGTGACAGAAAAAGAGGTAGAGAAACAGTGTGAAAAAGCGTGAGCGAGAACGAGTATACACAAGAAAATGCTTGGTGCAAGGGTCAAAAAATGGGGCATCTTGGAAGTGGGTTCTGTTGGCCCCCCCAAATCTTTGGCCACCATAATGACGGCCCAAAGGCCACTTGGTTTGTTTCCTCTCTCCATAGTCCCTGCCCAATCCTCACCCCTCTCAGCCGCTTGGCCGCCCATCTAACAGCAGGCTTATCCAGATAAATATTACTACTACTACTACTACTACTACTACTACAGTGGGCCCTTCTTATTTGCAGGGGTACAATTTGCAATGGGGGCATGAGGAGCAGTAGGGCTTGCCATCTGCGGACGCTTAAATCCACAGATGGCAAACCTGCAGATGGGGAGGGCAGGCTGTATTACACTTGGCCCTCCACATTCGCAGCTTTGACTTTTGAGGATCTGATTATTTGCGGTTTTGATTAATACATTCTCTCTAGGAATCTCTAGGTTTCCAGTGCAACCCTATCAGAGGTTGACCATAGAGTTGTGCTGGAGAACCTAGAAAACACTTCTCTAGGCATTTGCAGGTCCTCTAGCATGATTCTCTATGATCAGTTTCTGGCAGATGTTGTACTGGAGGACTTGGAGATTCCCAGAGAGGCATTCTCTTAGGTAAAAATAGTGTTTTGTTATTTGCAGTTTTTCCATATTCACAGAGGTCCTTCACCCTGAACTCCAGTAAATGTGGAGGGAGTACTGTATTATTATTACTGGACCAAGTTTGTTGTGCACCTCTGTCTGTGAGTAGGAGATTCCAGCCACAAAAGTGGAGGTAGGGGCAGCATAGGCAGCAGCAGCAGCAGATCCATGTTCTGCTCCGACGGGTGGCAGGGCTTGGCATGCTTGCACAGCTCCTCCTCCTTGGTAGTGCCATTCAGGAATTGCTTCTTTCCTGCCTCCAAGGTGTCCAGTGGGTTTCAATGTGATGGCTTAAGGAAGAGATGCCACCAAGGACCATCCCAAATGCTGGTCCTCCTTTGGTCGCTGTGTGCTTAGGCTGTTCTGGATGGAGCAAGCATACTGTTGGAGGATAAAGTGACGTCTCATCTCAAGAACCAAGGCAACAACGGGACGGATGGGAAGAAGTGGCAATGATGGTGACTTGGGATGGGCTCTGCCAGAGGCCAGGGTCCTATAAGCTTTCCTACTCTCCTCTTCCTACCCCCTTAGGTGGAGCTGGCAGCTACTCCAAGCACCCTCATCTTTCTCTGTCCAGGACACACAAAGTTTGGGAAGCAAAGGAGGCACTAGGGTTGGCATCACCCGGTGCGGTAACCCATGGTGTCACCCCATCCCCACTGACCTCCTCCCATAGCACACCGTACAGAACCCTTAGTAATGTTTCTCGCCCACTAATGCTACTTGTAAATAATAATTCTCACATATCACTAAATGTAGCAGCAACAGTTGTGTCATAAATAACTAGCAAAATTAGAAGACTGTCGTTAAATTGCAATATCATACACATCCTGAAGGTATTTACAGTCTATATTGGTATCCGCTGGGGTTTGGTTCCAGGACCCTCTGTGGATACCAAAATTACAATGGGGCAGTACATGGGTGTCCCTTGCATAAAATAGCAATATCAAGGCTTCCTTTTTGATATATATATATGTGTGTGTGTGTATGGATGCTTGTGGATGAAGACTTATCTATGGTTACGGAGGCCAAATGTACACAGTCATAGTTACAGGTGGTGAAAGTGAAACTTCGGTTAAGATGCAATGTTTTTAAATAAAATTTTAAAACGACGCTCCCAAATTAATAAATAAAAGACACAGAAGTAAAAGAGGCAGAAGAAGAAGAAAGGACGAAAACGGTCACAGTATAACCAACCATCTGATTTCTTTATTTGAAAAGGCACAGCTATTACATCCTCAATACAGAATTTTTTTGTCTCAGTTCCTCTTAATATAGGTCAAATGATTAATAAACACATGAAGCAAACAAGATCTTTCTTTTCTCTCTCTCTCTTTCTTTCTAAAGGAATATATACAAACACAAAAAATTCTCTCTCTTTTTTATTCCGTCGTAAAGTTTCTTTTCTTAAATGGGGATGATGGGGGGGGGGAAGAAGAGCTCAAGCGAGCGTACAGAGAAAGACGAAGGGCTAAGCCGCAAGGATCCTCATTCGAAAATTAAACCAAAAGAGAACCGTCACATAGGGACTTCTAAATAAAGAGAAGAAGAAGGTGGGAAGAATGTCTTCAACTGCATCCTTCGCCGTCCTCTTCCCACACAAGAAAACTCAAAAGGGGCAATGGGAAAAAAGGGGGGGGATATTTAGCCATTGTTACATTAGAAAAATTCCAGATTTACCAGGAAATTCAGGGACGGTTGGGAAGAGATAGGAAGCAAGGGAGTGAAAATGACACACCGTCGAGAGCTTTACCAGGAAAGCGGGGCGGGTGGGAGGGTTACAGATCTAATATATTTATATATTTATATATATATATAAAAATTTTTGCTTCTGTGCTACTTTAAAAACAAGATACATGCATAATGACAAAGGTGCTCGCCATCGGAAATGGTGCTGGCGGGGAGGAAAGAGGCAGCGAGGGGGGCTTACGGAAGGGCAGCAGTGGCGGCTTCCACTCCAGCTTTCCAGGCTTTCCACTGCTTCCCCGAGTGCCGAACCTATTTAGGAATAGAGTTCAGGACCCTGGAATTGGAATAATATTTAGGGATAAGGTTCGGTACCTTTGAAAGCCTAGAATCTGTGTAGGACAGGGGCGAGGAAAGCGCAGAGCCATTTGTATGATCCGCACGGGGCATTTTTTCCCCTCCAGAATTCCCCCTAAGGAGGTTTATGGGGCATTGCCACCACTTGTGTCAGCCCGCTGAACATGTAAACCATTTTTATGACCCCCGAGGGGCATTTTTTTTTTCCTTCCAAAATGCTCTCTTAGAAGAGGCTTGAAGGGCATTTCCCCCACATTGAATACCCCAAACAAACTTTTTGCAAAATGTTTCAGATTTTCTGGCCCCAAAATGCTGTGTATGGGATGTAGGAGCAACTACCGTTGGCCCTTCACATTTGCGGCTTTGGCTATTCACGAATTTGATCAACATGTTATCTCTAGGGATCTCTAAGTCCTCCTGCGCGACTCCATTATGGTCAACGTCCCCCAGAGGCAGACCATAGAGTCATGCTGGAGGACCGAGAGGTTCCTAGAAAACACTCCTCTGGGCATTTGTAAGTACTTCCAAGGATAATTCTATGGTCAACTGCTGGAGGACGTTCACCATAGAGTTGTGCTGGAGGACCTAGAAATTCCTAGAGAGGTATAAAAATAGTGGTTGTTTTTAATTTGCCTTTTTTCCACATTCACGATAGTCTTGAGCCCCTAAACCCAGCAAATGGTAAGGGTCTACTATACAGTATATTTGCCTCCCACCTCGGCTAATCTACGCCCTGGAGAGGCCATTTTTGAAACAAACAAACAAAAAAGCCCTGGTCCCCCAACAAGGTGGAAATGCCTCTCCCTGCCACCTCCCCTAAGAAAGTGTTTGGAGGCAAAAATAAAATGTCAATTTTTATTTTTGCAGGAACGGCTGCAATGTGGGGTGTGCGGCTCGTCAAGGTCTCTTGGACCTTGGTGTGCCCCCTAGCTTTCTGCAGTTGCCCACCCATGGCTTAAGGATAAACTCCTTTAAAGAAAAGGCTACAACCTGGTGTGGATTCACCGCTGATAGGGGAGCCAACGTCCGCCGCGGCATAAAAGGGGGTGGACTAGGACAACTTCCAGAACCTCATGAGAGATACTGCAGAAATTTTACGCGGGAAGCAAGGAAGGAAGGGATCAGGATAGGGACTGACAATTTGGAGTCAAACCGGAACAATTTCTGAGAATGAATGTAGTAGTGTAATGGAGCCAGGGCTCTGTGGGTCAAAGCCCTTGGACCTTTTGGATGAACAGGATCCAGGACATCACTTGTACCCCTCCTTGGACTCCTCTTTCCCCTCTATTTTTAGCTGCTATGAATACAATGGCAGGAGACAGAAACGGGTCTGCCCAGTCACATATTATGACGAGCTATCCCTGTTGTAACCCAAAATCACATTGTGTCTTCCTGCACAACCAAAGTCACAGCACTTTTGAACCGGTTTCAACTATCACTGGTTTATTCTGTGCATAACTGCCTGTACAGAAAAAGCTGGTCCTTGCGCAGATAAAATTGTTTTCTAAGGAACCCCCCCCCCCCGGTGCCAATTTTGTGCAGAATAAGTCCCCAATTACAGCATTTTCTGCACAGACATAGCATTCCTTGCACAGAAAATTCAGTTTTCTGTGAGTTTTGTGCAGAATTTGTCCCAAACTGCTAAGATTCCCATCGGTCCAAGATTATTCTCCGTGGGGGTTTTCGACATTCGAAAAACGGTTTTTGACAACTGCTTGAACATTTTTGAAGGGCCTTTCCATCCCTAAGCCGGATATTGTTCATCCTGGCTGACTTTTATGAGCAACTATAGGGTCTATCATGATGATTGCCTTCAACATTTTCCACTACATCACTGGTTAAGAGAGAGAATAACTTATCTTTGAGGGAGAAAGGTAGGGAGAACAGGCTCTGTGATGGACAACCAACCACCTCGACACACAATTTTTCAAGCTTCTGTTTCTGCAAACTAAACCCCCACCCCATAAATAGGTGGAGTAAAGAGCAAGCCGATGGAATTGCACACTGATGCAAATACCGGGACCCATTTGCACAATTTACTAGATGCAAATACAGGCGCCCAATTGCACAACACAATCATTACGATTCAAATTGGAAGGCCTGTCTCAAGATCTTCACCAACTTCGGAAACAGTCCTTCACATGTGCCTGGACAATAGCTCTTATCATCCTCACCAGGGCTGTAAACATGGGCGCTGGGAGTCCAAAACGACACAAGGTTCCCCATCCCAGTACTAGAGGGAGGCTGAATAAAAGGCCTCTGGGAACGCAGCCGCTCTCTGTGTGACCATGTCCAGAGCTGAACATTGCAACTCACAGGCAAACGGACAAAACAAGCGTATCTACTTCGTTTTTGAAAAACTGAAACTCCAAAGTCCATCAATCAGATGCAAAATAGTGCGTTAGCTGGGGTAGGGGAGATGCTAGATGTCAATCATCAACTCAGGGGATGGGCCAATGACTGACTCCACCCCATGAGTGGCGCCTTGAGATAATTGGGACGTGGACCTGTCCAAATTTATGTCTGCTCGGAAAAGTTCACTTCTTAGGAATACAACTACCATGACATGTCCAAATCTGTGTCTGCCTGGAGAGTTCACTTTTTTGGAATACAACTCCCAGAATGCTTCCCACCAATATGGAGCCACGCTGGTGAGGAAGCATTCTAGTAGTAGTAATCCAAAATGGCAACATTCCTAAACTCAAAGGATGCTTTTTTATTGGCAGGTTACCCATCTATGGATTTGACCACCTGTGAACTGCCACACCGTTTATTATTCAATGGCGGTGCATGCATGCGGATGTGCGGATGCATCTGCACGCAAGTTGCAACCACTGAAAAAAACAAGCTACAACCATCTGTGTTTTTACCATCTGTGGTGGTGGGGAACCGAATCCCTGTGGATGGGAACGGTCCAAGGTACTACAGATTGGGTATATATGGATAACATCGTTTTAAAAAGTCAGTAAAATGGGGTTTAATTGGCAATCGGAATCAAACGAGTTTGTTGAGCTGCTATAAAACCTTCCCCTATCAACCGATGAATCCCAGCCCACTTTCTACCCATCATTTCTGGCGAGTGCTTGCCAAGCTGAACATGCCAGCGGGACTTTTCTGCGGGATTTTGGGGGAAAGTTGGAATCCGCACGGATCTCTTTCTCTCTCCTATGGTTCCATTTGAATCGGGACTGCTAAGTAAGAACATCACATCCTCTTCCCCCTTACACAAGTCCTCCTCCAACCTATGCCCCTCCTTTTTAAATTTTTTGTACAAACACTGAGTTACAAGCACACCAAAGTAGGGGTCAAAAGTCTCCGGGTTACCACACAGCATACTGTTCCAGAGGAGAATCACCGCAAGACTGGAGCTATCGCTAAAACGTTACGGTCGGGATACCAACACCCATATTCAAACATGGAACTTAAAAGATGGAAATCGGGGAGAAACGAGGAAGAGGGCAAGCTCAGTCGTCATCCTGTACCCCCCACCCCACACACCCCGGAAACACAAAACTATACATGGACAACCTGCAGTGCAACGAAATATCCTGGAGGTTATCGCTCGCGTGCGGGTGGAGAGGGGCGAAGGGCCAAAATGTTATTGCTGCAATGGTGGATGGGGTAAGGCAACTGGCACCCCATTCAGATGGTGGAAGGGGAGGGGCATCACTGGGGAGGCTCCTCCCCCTTCGCCGCCCCGCCAAACACCATTCGCAGTTCCGACGAGCACCCGCCAGAGCAAATACCGCATGTTTTCCTCTTCACTGCCCCACCCCAGATCCCGATTCCCCACCCCGTCCCATCCCACCCTGGCCACTCCACCCTAATCTGACTTCTCTCCGTCGTCGTCTTGGTGAGCGTCGCCGTCATGGCCGTTCTTGTCCTCCTTGGACAGGTGAGCTTGGGAGCCCAGGGCAGAGAGAGAGAGGAGCCCAGTGCTTGCGCTGACGGCGGGGAGAGATGGAGGCTGCAATCCCACTGGCAGTGGAGTCAAGGGAAGAGCGAGAGCTTGGAGCTGGGAGAGCTGGTGAGCCTGAAGCTGCTGCTGTAGGAAAACGAGGAGGAGAGAGAAAGAGGCGAGAAAAGAGGGCCGAGTGAGTGGCAGATGTCCATGGCAGAGGAAAATCAATTTGCTGCATTTTAGAATCATAGAAGCATAAGAGCTGGAAGAGACCACAAGGTTATAGAGTCCAACCCCCATTCTGCCATGCAGGAACACCAATCAAAGCACCCCAACCAACCAACAGATGGCCTAAAAACCTCCAAAGACAATCAATTGACCGATCCTGTTTTGCGCATGGATAGGACTCGCTGTTGTGTATCTCCCAAGTCATTTCCATCTTATAACAACCCAACAATGAAGCAATCAAGGGGGTTTCTTAGCCAGATTTCTTTGGAAGGAGGTTGGCATGCCCATGGGATATCATCTGTAAGAATACCCCACCAGAGGCTGTAATTGATGGACAGCAGATGCACCTTGGGTGTCAAAGGATAGCAGACCATGAGGGTCTCATAACCGACTGCCACACCCCACTGAGGTGTCACCACAGTGCTGTCTGAACTCTGAACCTCCCACACTCCCCTAGGGACACCTTGGCTTCACACCACAGCCACTAACCAATTCCCATAAGGAGAACCACTAACCCGGATAATGGAGTTCAGCTCTGGTGCGGTCACTTGCTTGGCTCGCTCAATGGCTCCCAGGACCTGTTGTTGGTGCTGCAGACAGAGAAAGAAAGACAATGCAATACTGGGTTGTGTGCACGCTGGGGGGAAAGCAGGCGGAGAGTGTGGCGGGGGAAGACTGAATAAGCAAAGGGGTGTCTTTTTCTCTGCAAATTGATTTTTTTTTTTACCATCTTTCCGTACCAGGGTAAATATGAAAAATATAAAAGATGACCAAAAAAATAGAAGAGAGCTGGAAGTGTGATGCAGTGCCCAAAAAAGGCCAATATAATTCTAGGCTGCATCAATAGGAGTATAGTAAGGAGTGCAGTAATAGTACCACCCTATTCTGCATTGGTCAACTCTCACCTAGAATACTGTGTCCAGTTCTGGGCACCACATTTGAAACTGATATTGACAAGATGGAGCATGACCCAAGATGATCAAAAGTCTGGAAATCAAGCCTTATGAGTAGCTGGGCATGTTTAGCTTCGAAAAGAGAAGACTGAGTGGTGGCACGGTAGCAATCTTTAAATTTCTGAAAGGGTGTTATTGAGAAGATGGAGCAAGTAGAGTTCCCAAGCCACCCAAATGTTAAGGGATCTTAGGAAATGACACATCATAAGGTCTCACATGTCTGGTATAGAGTTGGTCCTCCATATCCATGGATTTTTTTTATCCATAGATTCAACCATCCACAGTGCTGCATACCTTGATTTTGTCATTTTATATAAGAGCTACCATTTCACTATGCCATTGTTCTTAATGGGACTTGAGCATCCATGGATTTTGGTATCCACGGTGGGTTCTGGAACCAAACTCCAGTGGATACTAAGGGCCCACTGTACTAGTGTTTGTACCTTCTCAGGTAGAAACACCGGTGGAGGATTTGCTACAAGGGGAAAGATCTGGCGAAGGGGGGAACGGACCAGGAATCAGGGACGTAGTGGGTTGTGTGGGCCTTATCGCCACATCAGGAGGGTGCCAGGTTGGCACACCAAGTTGCAAAACAAGGTTACTGGGGAGAACAAGATGAATACAGAAGGGATCCAATAAAGATCCCCTCTCAATTCCCCCCCATTTAGTTAGGAAAACAATTTAGTTAGAAAAGCCTCTTCCAGTCCCCGAATGTTCCCAACCGGGGAGGTGAAAAATAACACAGACAAAAGGTTACCTCTTGCGAAAGGTAGGGCAAGACCTGGGCACAGATTCCATTTAACCGCTTGACAATTTCAGCCTGAAAAGGGAAGAGACAGAGAGCGTCAGTTGGAAAGACGCCAACATAGTTTTGCAAATGTACTATTTGGAGATTGGGGACACTTCAACCCTTTCTCGGGGAATGGTGATCTAAATTAGCTTGTGTGCACGCAAGCATATATATATATATATATATATATATATATATATATATATATGAGAGAACATATCCATTCTTCTGCTTAGAATCTTTTTTTAGAATATGCCAAGCAATAAGCCGGAGTACTTTTAAGGAGGGGGGAAAGGAAACAACAAGACTTAAAATGGAGAGAAAAGGGCAAAGTTCACATTTTGCAACCACAGTTGCATTACAGGTTCTGTCCAAAGGGCACCCAGAGCTTTTAAAAAAGGTTTTAAAGGCATCCTATTCTGATGTTCTTTTTTAAACCAAGAATTGTAACTCTTGTAATGGAGTAAGCAAGACAGAGAACAAACATCTCCCCCGTATCATGCTCCTCCAAGGGTAGTGGAACTCCCATCTGCACAGTAAATCCCATTGTGGGAGAAAGGTGGAATATAAATCCTTGAAATAAATAAATGAAGTAATTTTTAAAAATATAATCCATTATCCTGTTGGGGAAAGACAAGCCAAGGGTTTGAAACTAGGCCAGGGGTGATAAATCATGCACCCTTTCAGACGTTGTTGGGATGCAACTCCCAGCAATGTCAAGCAATGACGGGAGATGCAATCCAATATCCGAAGACACATAGAAGCCACACTCTTGTGTGAGCTGGTGATCATTTCCACCAACAAACCTGTCAGGGCCTGCCTTGGGGTGGCCCCCGCAACCATGCACATATTGGAAAATTAAAGCAGTAATGAAGAAGTGGGTTCCCTTTCTCATGTTGAGGTTAACAGCCGCTCCCTGATCCTTAGCAAGGATGGAGGTCACAACTTAAAAAGTGCAGACAGGAAGGCAGAAGACGCCAATCCCAAGGAAAGTCTTACTATATTGATTTATATTGCACCAATAGGGCATCCTTTGGCTTGACGGAGAACTGAGTCTCTGCCCCAAAGAACTTACAATGTGGAATTCAGCCCAATCGCAGAAAAACAAGCGGAGAAGGAAACGGTTGGGTGGGCGCCACAGGGAAGAAGAGTAAATCTTTACGGGAACTATCTGAGATGATGAACCTACTTTGCAGACAGTGTCAGATGCTGCTGGTAAGGAGGAGACGGGGATTAATGCCTTCGGCAGCCCCTGAAAAGTTCGGACTACAACCCGGAACGGATTCCCCTCCCCCCCCCAGCATAGCAGCAACCAGCCGCCAACCGGGAAGCGGGTTTGCTGTCGGTCACGCTCCTCGAGGCGGCTTCGTTCAACAAGGCAACCCCGTCAAGACAAATTACCCAGCGAGATCTCACCTGTTTGTGCATTTCGATGTTGAGCCCGTAGGACATCTCATAGTACTGGGAAAGGAGAAGGAATCATAGATTTCAAAAGAGACAAAGGGAAGGAAAGGAGGAGGAGAATCAACAATATAAGATTACAGCTTGCCAGATCACATCCATACAAAATGCAAAACGCAGCCTGCGGGCCGTATGTGAAGAGTAGGGTAGAAATGCAATTAATAAGAATAATAGTATGTGGCTCCCTAGCATTATATTTGTGGCCCACCAGGAGTTGCTCCAAAGTGCCCTATAGTGATAAGGGGGGACATTTTGGCCACATTTATGTTTGTCTCAACTTTGGCCCAGGACAATGCTTCCCATTGTAATAAGTCCGTCTTAGGGGCCCCTATAGGTCAGGCACACAACAACAACAACACAACTCCTTTTCTCTACCCAACCATGGAAGATCTTAAGATTGGAAAAAGGAAGGTCTTTCTTTTCTTCTGAGCCCAGTCGTGCCATAGGGTTACTGTTACATTCGTAAAGACTTATTGTTGTTTCCAACTATTAGTATTTTGTTACTGTTGTGTGCCTTCAAGTCGTAGGGTGGTGTAGTGGTTTGAGTAATGGGCTACAACTCTGGAGACCAGCATTCGATTCCTGGCTCGGCCATGGAAACCCACTGGGTGACCACTGCAAGTCACACTCTCTCAGCCTCAGAGGAAGGCAATGGCAAACCCCCTCTAAAGAAACGTGCCATGAAAACCCCATGATAGGGTCGCCATAAGTCGGAAACAACTTGAAGGCATGCAACAACAACTGCAACAACCAGAGAACTCCGAAAGAGGTATACCCACACAATCCAAAAATCACATCGGAGAAGAAACGGATAGAGAAGGAATCCCATTGGGTGTTTGTCCTTTATTTCTTATTTTCTGAAGCTGGCACTCCTCTGAGAGATAGGAACCATCCATTTTCCCTTCGCTCTTATCTCCTCTCTCCAGGGGAGGCCTGCCTCGCTACAGCTGGAGAAATCTTTTCTCGTCAGCGCTAATGACTCCTTGATGGCGGAAAATAAAAATCCATCAAGCCGGAGCCTCTCAGCTGTGACAAACACAGCCGGCGACCTCCAAGGAGACAGCGGCGCACTCCACCTGGAACATGGCCGCACTGCGCTCGTTGGGTTCAAAACCAACCGGGTTTTGTGCCAAACGGAGCATCAGCCAGACCCGTGCCGGTCAAAAGCCCAACCCTTTGCAATTCTCTATATAAAAATGGTACACCAATTGTTAATGCATTTTGCAGAAATTCGAGGGAACTGATAACATTTTAGTCCTGAAGTGCCCCCTATTAGAATAATAGAATCCTAGAGTTGGATGGGACCCCCAGAGGACATCCATTCCAACCCCAATCTGGCATGCTGGAAGAGACAATCCAAGCAAAGTAGTATTACAGTGTGCTCACACCCTATGTGAAGCCATGCGACAATTAATCAAATGGCGCATGTTCCCCTGGCGTACATGCCGCACCATGAACATGGGCCCCTTTGTTTGCAATGGGGCATGAGCATACACAGAATCCCCATTACGTGGGGGAATCTGGAATGCATCCGCTGCGTAAGAGAAGGGCCCACTGTATTACTACTACAGCCAGCACTCTGTATCCATGGATTTTCTTGGATTCAAGCATGCACGGTTTGACAACATTTTAAAAAGGTATACATTCTCAAAAGCCAACCTTGATTATGCCATTTTATATAAGGGACATCATTTTACTCTGTCACTGCATTTCATGGGGCTTGAGCACCCACACATTTTGGGATCCATAGGGGTCCTGGAACCAAACCCCAGCAGATAACAAGGGCCCACTGTATAACTATTTCTTTATTTATTATATACTTTTCTCCCAAAATTAGGACCCAAAGCAATTACTGCTACTACTACTACCACCAGTACTACTAGTGGTACTGTCGGCCCTCTGTATCCACAGATTCCTTATCCACGGATTCAAGCATCCATGGCTTGAAAATGTTTTTTAAAATATCTGCCTTCCAAAAAGCAAACCCTGAGTTTGTCATTTTAAATAAGGGGCACCATTTTACCAGCCAGCGTAGTGTAGTGGTTTCTGCTTTGGACTATGACTTTGGAGACCAGGTTCAAAACCCAGAAACCTACTGGGAGACCTTGGGCAAGTCACACTCTCCCAGCCTCAGAGGATGGCAATGGCAAAAAACCCTCTGAAGAAACTTGCCAAGAAAACCCCTATGATAGGTTTGCCTTAGGGTCCCCATATATTGGGAACGACATGAAGGCATACAATTTAGTACCAACCACACATGCTCACAGCTTGTCATTCAAACACAGAGACATACACATACAGAGGGTGGAACTGAGCTTTCAGCCTCAGGTTTCGAGTCCTTAAGGCAAGGAGAAGCAACAACCCAGGCCTGTGGTTTGTTCCCTGTCATTCTCACCAAGCCCGACCCTCCCTCTTTCTATCTCGAGTGCAAAACTTACCATCACGTAATGGCGCTGCATTTCTGACTTCTCACTTGCAAGTTTATCGCATTCCAACTTCAGGCTGGAGGAACAGAGATTATGGCCGACAGATGAGATGGTGGAGGACCAGCAATGCACAGGGACAAAAGAGAGAGAGAAAGAAAATCACTGCCACTGTCCAGATGAAAAATCACACAAATTTGTTTGCATCGTTTGAGAAGAGGCATTCCAGCTTCCCATTCCCTCAAAGGAAGGAATACTGTTTCATTGTGCCAGTACTTTCTGGCACTGTAGTGGTGTGAGCATTGGGCTATGGCCCTGGAGAGCAGGGCTTGAATCCCTACTCAGCCATGCAAACCCACTGGGTGACCATTGCAAGCCACACTCTTTCAGCCTCAAAGGATGGCAAGGGCAAACCACCTCTAAAGAAACTGGCCAAGAAAACCCGCCTTAGGGTCCCCATAAATTGGGAACGACATGAAGGCAATGCAACAACACAGGATAATGCCTGCATGTTTTACAGCAAACATCATCTGAGAAGAGGCATTCCCTTACAAGAGGGAATGCCTCTTCCCAAAAATTCAGCAACTCAGTCTTCTACTTCAGGTTTCCCAGCAATTGATACTCAGAAGTATATTGCAATCTGTGAGTCAAATATGGCCCTAGCAACTATATGGCCCCTTCCCCAGATTTTGTGTATGTGTGTGTGTATGTGCGCATGCCTTTAAAGTCACTTGTCGACTTATGGTGACCCCATGAATGTCATAGGGTTTTCTTTGGCAAGGACTCATCCGAGGTGGTTTTGCCAGTTCCTTCCTCTGAAATAGAGCCTGGTATTCATTGGCGGTTTCCCAACCAAGTATTAACCAGGGCTGACCTTGCTTAGCTTCCAAGATCAGATGAGACCTGGTGCCTTTAAGGCAGTAGTCCCCAAACTGTGCCCTTTAAGAGATTTTGGACTTCAACTCCCAGAGGCCTCAGCCACATTGGCCAGTACTATGGGATTCTGGGAACTGTAGTCCAAGATCCCATAAAAGGGCACAGTTTGGGGACCACTGCTTTAAGCTATTTAGGCCTGTCAAAAGCTTTATTCTCCATCAATTTTTCTAGTTCCCATTCGAAAATCACTTAAGGTATTTGTCAGTGTTAGGTAGGGATAGAAAGAATATTAAAAATTATTACTTTTAAAATGTAAAATGCCCATTTTCGGCAATGAAAATAAGATTGTATGTACAGCGCTGTGTAAATTTACAGCGCTTCATAAATAAAGGTTAATAATAATAATAATAATAATAATAATATTTCTGCACAGAAAACAGCAATAATAGTTCACCTGTTTGCTGCACAATGCTGTTTTCTGTGCAAATGCACCATCCGTGAGCCTGGCGCAGAGTAAATAATCCCAGGCTGCAAACAGTCTTAGGTCCAAATAATCCAGTTTGACAGTACTTTAACTGCCCTGGCTCAGTTGCTAGGGAATCCTGGGAAATGTAGTTTCTTGTGGCACAGGAGCTCTCTGACAGAGAAGGCCAAATATCTCACAAAACTACAAGTCCCAGAATTCCGTGTCATTGAGCCAAAGTACTTAAAGCAGTGTCAAACTGGATTATTTCTGCAGCAGGTTTTGACACTTAGAAAAATGCACACTTCTTGAAAACTCTTGTTGCTTTTTTGGGATCAAATCTAGCACAACCGCTAGGCAAATTTGCACACTTGATCTGACTTCAGGTCAGACCTTTCCTCCATTCCCTCCTCCCACTTCTACTTTGGATTGCAAATCTCTCCCCTATAATCCTGTCCGATTGAAAATGGGTGCAACTGTTTCCTTGGACTTTCCCCAAAGGAAGCCTGTTTTTGCATGCATTTGCAATATCCTTCTTTGGGGGGGGTCTTTAAAAGGTTAAGTGGCCATCTTTCCAGAATGCTTCAGTTGTGTATTCCTGCATGGGCAGAGCGTTGGACTAGACCTTCCAGCTATGATTTTCTACTAGAAGGGGAAAATGAATAGAAAAGTTTGGGGAAAGGGGGATCACAAGGAAAACTTGCCTATGGTACTGAGCCTGAAGGAGCTGGAACTCGTCTTTGATCCGGTCGCAAGAATCTGACGTTGTGAACTTCAGCTGCTGTGGCAGATGAGAGGAACCCTAGCGCACCAGAGAGAAGGACAAACCAATATATCTTAGCCATTGCTAAAGGATAAGGACAGTGCTGAGTGTCAGCTGCATTTTACTTATTACATTTGGCACACATATTACTAGAGATCTGTTCCGGGACCCTTTGCGCAGAACCATTTTCGTATATAATTTGGGACCCTTTTTTTTTCTTACTCAGAACGAACAACGAAATGTTCTCTCAAGATATTTTCTAGATCCTCCCAGTGTGATTCTATGGTTCTATGCGTCCACCAGAAATTCAGGGATGTAGCCAAGGGGGGGGTTCTTGGGGTCCGGACCCCCCACCTTCCATTAGAAAAATGAATGGTGCATGCTGCTGCACCGCCGCGCCCAAGCCCCATTATAATGGTGGCACTTAGTCTGGACCCCCCTTTCCTAAAATCCTGGCTACATCCCTGAAAAACTGACCATAGAGTCACACTGGAAGACCCAGAAATGCCTAGAGAATAGGACTCTAGGTCCTCCAGCGCAACAATCTGAAACCCTTTTTTAATCACTCAAAATGAATGAAATGTTATTTCTAGATGTTTTGTAGGTCCTCCCAGGGCAATTCTATGGCTCTATGCTTCCAGCAGAAGTTGACCATAGAGTTCCACCAGAAGCACTACTATTTTTTTAACCTGAGAGTATACCTCTCTAGGAATCTCTAAGTCTTCCAGTGCAACTCTATGGTCAACATCTGCCAGAGGTTGACCATATAATTGCGTTGGAGGACCTACAAAGGCCTAGAGAAGTCTTCTCTCTAGGAATCGCTAGATCCTCCAGTGCGACGTCTGGCAGAGGTTGATCATAGAGTTGCGCTGGAGGAACCAGACAGTCCTAGAGAGAACACAGGAATCCGATCCATGAATAATCAAAGCCGCAAAAGTCAAAGCCACAAATGGGAAGGGATGACTGTAACGCCTAGAGAACAGGAATCTCAAAGTCCTCCAATACTACATGGCTCTTGCAGCCTCTTCCAGCTACATAAGATTTTTAATTAATCCTATTACAAGGATGAATTTTAATTCTGTTTTTTAACATACTACTTTTAATGCGCACTTTTGTATGCTTTGAACGGCACTGTTTTAATTGGTAAGCCGCTTTGTCTCTCAATTTCTTTAGGGGGAAAGCAGGATACAATTAAATATACTAGTAACTATAACACTAGGATGCGATGCATGGTGCGCAGGAAGAGGTGCTCAAATGTGATTTTTGTTTTCATGGTCAACAGCGCTCCAGAGCTTTTCAATGTTCATTTCCTGCGCAGAATGACTAACAGGTTCGTATCCTATATTTAGCACATCCAACACGATCGATTGCAGCACGACGGATAAACAGACAGATGGTGGGGACCATTTTCCATGGGAAGAATACGGCATTTGATTTCCCCCCACCATAGAATATTTTCTACCCCAGATCTCCAACTGCCCCAGAGGAGGAGTAGAGATATACAAGGCTGGGTTTCTTAGGAAGTTTTGTTTAGAGGAGGATTGCCACTGCCTTCCTCTGAGGCTGAGACAGTGTGACTTGACCAAACTCACCCACTGGGTTTCCACGGTCAAAGTGCAATGCAAACCCTGGTCTCCCAGAACCATAGCCCAATGCTGTAACCACTACACCAGGCTGATTCATCATAATAAAATACCGATTTACCATCAATCCATCCATCGACTGAAGGGATCTGCTGCTGCAATTGCAACTTAGCACTGGATTTATAAGTGAAAATGAATAAAATCATATTTTTAAAATCAAAAAGAGGCCATCTAGAACTCATGCCAGCGGAAGGGGAAATACAGAACTTGTTGTTATCTTTTAAAATGTATAAATAAATGCGTCTCCAACTCCTACGTTCTCATTTATTTCTCTGTTCTAACAGTTAGACCAAGTTGCAGGAATTCCTCCATGAGGAACAAACTCCCAATTCATTTTTCTGCTCCAAGCTTTGCAAACCTTAGGCCAGAAATCATTAAAACTAGTACAGATTAAAATTATATACAAATATCAGTATATCTATGGCATAGTGGTTTGAACGTCAGACGACGACTCAGGAGGCCGGGGTTCAAATCCTTGCTCAGCCATAAAAACCCACTGGGTGACCCTGGACAAGGCACACTCTCTCAGCCTCAGCTTGGCAATGCCAAACCCCCGATCTTTCCTCTCTCCCCCCGCAGATGTTTTGGACTTCAGTGCCCACCATCCCCCCGCCCCCCCCCCCCCCACACCAACTGGTTAGGATTGCTTTTCCTATTCTTTCAATGTTTGCCACCCCCAATGCCTCCCACAATTTGTTCTGCGTCCCAGTTGCTCCCACTATTTCTTTTTCAGCCATGAAATTGCTCCCGCAATTTGTTTGGCACCCCCGATGCCTCCCAAAATTTGTTTTGCACCCAAAATTGCTCCCACAATTTCTTTGGCACCCACAATTGCTTTGCACCCTTCCCCCAGATTGTACCTACAATTTGTTTGGCACCCCAAACTCCTGCACCTCACTTTCTTTCCTTCATGGCACCCCAACCCTTCCCCTGCACCCCACTTTCCTTTCCTCTTGACCTCAGGCCCTTTGGCCCAATCTTCTTCCTCTGCTCCCCATTTCCTACCTTGTTGCCCCCCCAATTCTTCCTATGTACCCCAATCTCTTTCTCTCTTGGCCTTTCAACTCTTCCTCTGCACCCCAATCCCTTTTCCCCTTGGCACCCCCAATCTTTCCTCTACACTGCAATTCTTCCTCTGCACCCCAAACTCCTTCCCTCTTGGACCCCCAAGCTGTCCTTTACACCCCAATCTCCTTCCACTGCACCCCCATTTCCTTCCTCCTTGGCTTCCCAACTCTTCCTCTGCACCCCAATCCCCTTTGCTCTTGGTATCCCAGTCTTTCCCCTGCATCTCAGTTCTTCCTCTGCACCCGAATCTTCTTCCCTCTTGGCCCCAACCCCTCCTGTGCACCCCAATCTCCTTCTTCTGTACCTCAATCCTCTTTGCTCTTGTCCCTCCAACACTTCCTCTGCACCCCAATTTCTTTCTTTTGCCTCCCTAATCTCCTTCCTCACCAACCCCATTTCTTTCCTCTGCATTCCAATCCCCATTTACTCTTGGTGCCTCAACCCTTTCTCTGCACCCCTATCCACCCCTTGCACCTCCATTTCCTCCCTTCTTGGCTCCCAATCCTTCCTCTGCACCCCAGTTTCTTTCCTCTGCACCCAGTCTCTTTCCTTTTTGGCTCCCAATACTTCCTTTGCGCCTCAGTCTTCTTCTTATGAACCCCTATTTCTTTCCTTCTTAGCCCCCCCAACCCCTGCACCCCAATTTTTCCTCTGTAGCTCTATTTTCTTTCGTCTTAGTCCCCCCCAATATTTCCTCTGCACCCCAATTTCCTCCCCTCACAGCATCCCAATCCTTTCTTTGCACCCCAGGGCCCTTTGTCTTGGTACCCCAGTCATTCATCTGCACCCCAGTTTCTTTCCTTTATACCCCAACGTCCTTCCCTCTTGGCCTCCCAACACTTCCTCTGTACCCCAATCCCCTTTGCTCATGGCCCCCCATCCCTTCTTCTGAACCCCAATTTCCTTCCTCCATTTCCTTCCTTTGCTACTCAACCCTTCTTCCTGGTTTCTTTCATTTGCACCCCAATATCCTTTCTTATAACCCCCCCCCCCCCAATCCTTCCTCTGCACCCCATGCCCTTTTCCTTGGCCCCCACGCTCTTCCTCTGGGCCCCCATCCCCTTCCCTTATAGCCCCCCATCCCACTTTGCACCCTAATCCCTTTGCTCCCCAATCTTTCCTCTACACCCCCAATTTCTTTCTTTGGCCCCAATTTCTTTTCTTTGCACACCAATTTCCTTCCATCTAAGCCCCCTCAACCCTTCCTTCGCTCATAATCTCCTTTTTTCTTAGCCCCCCAGCCCTTCCTCTATACCCCCTCCCCTTTCCTTTTGGCCCCTAATCTTTCATTTGCACCCCAATCCTTTCCTCTTGCTCCCCAATCCTTCCTCTGCACCCTCATTACCTTCCTTCTTGCCTCCCAAACCCTTGCCCTGCACCCCAACATCTTTCCTCTGTACCCCCAATCCCATTTGCTCTGTCCTCCCATCCCCTTCCCCTATAGCCCCCAATCCCTCCTTTGCACCCCAATCCCCTTTCCTCTTCGCCCCCCAATCTTTAAATCCCAATTTCTTTCCTTTGCACCCTATTCCCTTCCTTCTAGTCCCCCCATCCTCCTTTGCACCCCAGTCTCCTTCCTCTGTACCCCACTCCCCTTTTCTCTGGCCCCCAATCTTTCCTTTGCACACCCAAAATCTTTCCTTTGCACCCCATCTCCTTCCTCTGAACCCCCATTCCCTTCCTTCTTAGCCCCCCAACCCTTCCCCTGAACCCCAACCCTTTTCCTCTTGGCCCCCCAATCTCCTTCCCCTTGTCCCCCCTTCCCCTATAGCTCCCCCCAAGCCCTCCTTTGACCCCTAAGCCCCCCGATGCCCCTCTTTTGTGCCTACCGAGTCCGGCTTTGAGGAAACATCATGTCCCGCGGCGCCTGCCTGCCTGCCTTGCCTTGCCTTCCCTGCTGCTGCTGCTGCTCCTCTTGGGCTCCGGATCCAGAGACTGCGGCAGCCGGCCTAGTCCCAAAGCAAGGCAGGCCCAGGGCCCTTTCCCTTCAGTCCCAGAGGAAGCAGATCAAGGCAGCGAAGGGGCAACAAAATAACCAAAGAGGAGGGAGGAAGCAAGCAAGGGAAGCAGGAGGCCTTGCAACGCCTTTGCAAACCAATTGCATATATATATATATATATATATGTGCAAAATTGCAACCCTGTTGCAAGCCCTAGCTGTTTATTTGCTATTTGCAAGCCCTCCTTCTCCTTGGAGGAAGTCCACCGCCCCTTTGGCCTCTTAGGCCTGCCAGGCAATGCCTGCCTTTTTTTCTCTTTCCTTCCTTCCTTCCCTCTCTCTCTTTCTATTCCTCCTCCTTTCCCTCCTTCCCTCCTTCTCTCCTATTGTTTAATGGCGGCCTCTCCTGCGGCTTTCTTCGCAGTAGCACCACCTGCTGCTCTGCTACCGCATTTCCCAAGCCCTGGGTTGCCTGCTCCTCTCTCCTCCCTCTTTCTCTTTTTTCCACTCCTCCTTTTTTTTCTCTTTCCCCCTCCTCCTTCCCTTTCATTTTTTTGCATGCTTCCTTTCCTCCTCTCCAGCCCTGGGGGCCTTCAAAGACACTGTGGGGAACCTCTCCTGGGCAAGATTTGTGCAGAGGAGCTTTCCCCTGAGGCTGAGAGAGTGTGACTCCACCAAGGCCACCCACTGGGTTTCAACAGCCCAGCTGGGAATCAATCCCTGGTCTCCAGTCGCTCAAACCACTAGGCAGCGCAACCTCCTGGGTTTTCCTTTCTCCAGTATTAATTGTCTCTTATATGCCTGCCCACTTTCTCAAATGCTTTTAAAAGGTCCTGGTTTCCTTCTCATTCCGCTTTTCCCCTTCAGTTGCAGCAAATGCAATTCCAAGCACAAACCCACCAACTATCCCAGTTTGACAGGAGCTTGTCGCTGTTGTGTGCCTTCAAGTCCTTTCTGACTTATGACGACTCTTAGGCGAACCATTCATGGGGTTTTTCTTGGCAAGATTGGGTCAGAGGAGCTTTGCCATGGCTTTCCCTTGAGGCTGAGAGAGCATGACTTGCAGAGCTGGGAATCGAACCCTGCTCTCCGGAGTCATAGTCCAATACCCAAACCTCTATGCCACACTACAGGCCCCATTCATCCTCTTTCATGCCACTTTATCAATTGCTTTAAAAACGTCCCGGTTTCCTCCTCCCGCTTCCCCCCACAATTGCAGCAAACTCGGTTCCAAGTGCGAACTCTGCAACTGTCCTCAGTTTGCCAGGAGCAGGCTCCATGAAATGCTTTTCAAACATCCTGGTTTCCTTCTCCTTCGACTTTTCCCTTCAGCTGCAGGCACCTCAGCCCCAAGTGCAAACCCTATGACTGTCTCCAGTTTGGCAGGACCTATTATTCCTCTGCCTTCCCGTTTTCTCAGATGCTTTTAAAATGCCCTGGCTTCCTCCCATTTCCACCCCTCAATTGCAGCCAACTCCATTCCACATTATAGCCCTTTTAAATTATTGGAAGCTGCCTTGAATCCCATTTCGGGAGAAGGGCAGGATATAAACACAATAGAAAAACAAGCAAACCAGTTTGGCAGGAGCAAGCCCCATTAATTCTCTGCCTTCCCACTTAACCACCTGCTTTTAACATGTCCTGGATTCCTCTAATTTTTCCCAATTGCAGCAAAATCAGCTCCAAGTGCAAACCCTCCAAATGTCCCGACTTTGGCAGAGGAAAGCCCCATTAATTCTTTGCCTTCCCACTTTCCCACCGGCTTTTAAAATGTCCTGGTTTCCTCCTCTCACTTTCAACCCCAATTGCAGCAAACTCCGCTCCAAGTGCAAACCCTCCAAATGTCCCTACTTTGGCAGAGGAAAGACCCATTAATTCTTTGCCTTCCCACTTTCCCACCTGCTTTTAAAAAGTCCTGGTTTCCTCCCCCCACTTTCAACCCCAATTGCAGCAAGTTCAGCTCCAAGTGTAAATCCTCTAAATGTCCCTACTTTGGCAGAGGAAGGCCCTCTTAATTTAAAATGCTTTAAAATGTCCCGATTTCCTCCTCTTGCTTTCCTCCCTCAGTTGCAGCAAACTGTGATGCATGGTCCCAAGACCTGGGGAAATTGCCCATTTCTGCTAGGAAGGGGCAGCAATGAAGGAGTGCAATAATAATACCAGGGGCCAGTGTGGTGTAGTGGTTTGAGCATCGGACTAGGACACTGGGAAACCAGTTTTCGAATCCTGGCCCTGAAACCCACCTTGGGCACATCACACCCTCTCAACCTCAGCAGAAGGCAATGGCAAACGTCTCCTGAACAAATGTGGCCAAGGAAGCCCTAAGAGAGGGTGGGTCGGCATAAGCGAAAGGCACATAGTAAGAGCGCCAATGTGGTGAAGTGGTTGGGCTGGGACTCCGGGAAGCCCAGGTTTGAATCCTACTGGGAGACCTTGGGCAAATCACATTCTCTCAGCCTCAGAGGAAGACAATGGCAAATCTCTGACGAAAACGAGCCTAGAAAATCCAAAGGTAGATTACCCAAAGTTGGCACTGACTTGAAGAGACACAGTAACAAAGACAGTATGGTGTAGTGGTTTCAATATTGGTCTACGACTCTTTGGGAGACCAGGATTTGAGTCCTCGCTCAGCCATGGAAAACCACTGGGTGACCTTGGGGAAGTCACACTGTCTCAGGGGACAACCATGGCAAAAGGATATAATCATTTTCTGAAGGAAAAATATCAGCTTGGTCCCACCTTTCCTGGGTTTTGGAAAGACTGAAGATGCTTAAAATGTCTGTTTGCAGCCCCGTCTTCCTACGTTTGCCTCATGTGATTTCTGTACCGTTTCTTATAGATGGCTTACGGCTCTCCAGGGTTAAAAGTGGCCTCTGTGAGAGACAAAAAGGAGGCTCAGAGGTTATTTTTAAATGAATGGATAAATGAGAATACAGATGTAAAAAGAAGGAAGCCTCTCGTTGCTGGTGGTGTAGTCACATGCCTTTCCACGGATAAAACCCAAGACATTAATATTTCACAGATTAAAAACCAGGGTGCGAGTCAGCAAGCAAGACGAGAATGTGTTCGAGATGGAAAAGTTATGAACAAGGAAGAACAGACAAGTTTGCAGTTTGCTTTTGCCTGAGCTTGTTGGGAACGGCAAGGTTCTTCCTTTTCCTTTCGTTGAGTTAGTTGCGTGCAAACTATTTCTGCACTTTCGACTCAGTTTGCAGCAACTGAAGTAAGATGAGGACAAAGGAAGAAGGAAGGGAGCGAAAACGGGGCATTTTAAAAGCACCTGAAAAGTGAGACGGTGGAGTATTAATCTAACTTCTGCATCCGCACTGCAGAAACAATCCAGTCTGACACCGCTTTAACTGCCATGGCTCATTGCTATGGAAAACTGGGGTGCTGTGACACCAGAGCTCTCTTGACAGAGGAGGGTCAATGTCTCACAAAATGACACTTCCCAGAATTGCATAGCATTGAGCCACGGTGGTTAAAGCGGTGTCAAACTGGATCACTTCTGCATTGCGGGCCCAGCCCCAGGTGACCCTGTTGCACTTTAAAAACAGGCCTAGGAGTTCCTGGTGGTAGTTACTGCTCTAAACCCGGCGTCTTAACTTCAGGTATAGGTAAATGACCCATTTGGGATGCCTCAATTTATTTAGACCTTCCCTATATTCAGCCTCTTCTGCTTTGCTCTTGAATTTCATCAATTTAAACCAGGGAGAGGGTTAAATTCCTGGGCTGCCGGAGGCCCCCTCCAAAGGAGGCTCTTTGTTGCTAAAAGGGAGTCTGAGGAAGCTGCCAAAAATAAATCCCTTTTAATGAAGTGCCTTTGTGAATTATTCAGATCCCCCCCCCTTTCTCTCCTCTTTTGCATCCTGCATAAGGGGTTTGAGGGGGGCATTTTTCTCTTTCTCTATAGGAAGGGATCTGTGTAACGTTGACAGCATTATGTCATCCATATACGCAAGGGGGATTGCACCATCCATAGGGCTGCCACATCTCAGATCTCCGCAGTTTTCATGGACATCTCCATCGCCAGGCTGGAGATGAGAAAGCAAATTCTTGTTTTGAATCATGGAATCATAGAGTTGGAAGAGACCACAAGGGTCATCCAGTCCAACCCCCTGCCATGCAGGAAATCTAAATCAAAGCACGAAGAAAGGTCTGGATGCAGATCTCCAACTCACCTAGAAAAGCAATCAGTTTCCCGCAGACTGCAAGAATTGATCAATTTCTTGTTGCAACTTGCAAAGACTCTATGGTCCAAAACATACTGCAGAAATAATCCAGTTTGAGACCACTTTAACTGCCCTGGCTCAGTGCTAGGGAATCCTGGGAATTGTAGTTTGCTGTGGCATCAGAACTCTCTACCAGAGAAGGCTAAACGTCTTGCAAAACTACAGTTCCCAGAACTGCCTAGCATTGAGCCAGTTCGAAATATTGTATAATAAATTACCCTCAAATCTACACGTCTAAAGTGTATACGAAACACAAATTAATCTAATGTTTAGACTGGGGTCCCCTCTCCAAGATTACTCACAATGTCGACGCAAATATTCCAAAGATCTGGAAAAAAATCCAAAATCCAAAGTACTTCTGGTCCGGAGCATTTCGAATAAGGGAGAAGCTGTAGTCTGACGTGGCGCTACATCTCTCTGGATGGGAAGTCTAAATCGTTGTGGTTGCGTGCCTCCGCCATATGGAACCCCTAAGACAAACCTATCCTGGGGTTTTCTCGGCAAGATTTGTGCAGAAGGGGTTTGCCGTGGCCCTCCTCTGTGGCTGAGAGAGTGTGACTTGCCCAAGGCCGATATCAATCGTAATTACCTTGCATCTTCCAGTAAGGGGCAGTAGAGATTTAAATTGAGATAGGTTAAAGGCCCTTCTGCGCAGGGAAGCGTTCCCAGATTGTTATTTGATGTTTATTGTAATCTGTTGGTTGTATATTTTTTGCTGAATGTCACCGTGCATCAATTTTGTATTATATTCCATTTTCTAGAATGTATGCCACTGGCAGGTCTGCCCTATTTTACACTCATCCCTCCATAGTTGCGGCGTTGATATTTGCGGCTTTGATCACTCACGGATTCGATTAATATGTTCTCTCTAGGAATCTCTAGATCATCCGGCGCAACTCTATGGTCAACTTTAACAAAAAGTTGCACTGAAAGACCTAGAGGTTCCTAGAGAGAATACTCTACAAGCCTGTGTAGCTCCTCCAGCGCAGTTCTATAGTCAGTGTCTGTCGGACGTTGACCATGGAGTTGTGCTGGAGGACCTAGAGATTCCTAGAGAGATCACTCTACTAGGCCTTTGTAGCTCCTCCGGCGCAGTTCTATGGTTGATATCTGTTGGACGTTGACCACAGAGTTGCACTGGAGCACCTAGAGATTCCTAGAGAGGTGTAAAATCATGGCGTTTTTGTTATTTGCGTTTTTTTCCATATTCATGGGAGTCTTGTGCCCCTAACCCTAGCGAATATGGAGGGACAAGTGTATTCTGTCTTTTGTACAGCGCTGTGTAAACCTGCAGCATTCATAAATTTTAATAATAATATTAATAATAATAGCAGCTAAAAAACCCAACCCACACCTCCCTCCTCCAATTGCTTTTTTCTCCTCGCCGCTCTTTCCATTTCCAATGCTTAATTGATTAATAATGGCCTGCAAAAGACTGGGTCGAAGCCCTTTTGCGCCTAAGTACCGTTTTGTTTTTATTGCAGAGATCAGTAAATAAGGCTCGTCTTTGCGCTAGGCAAAATAAATCTCAGGCATTGCAATTGTGGTGTTTTTTTTTGGGGGGGGTGTTCTCTAATTTAAAACCCACCCATGGGTGAGTACTTTGCACCCATCTGGAGCAGCTGGAAAAGGCATCCGTGGGTGGATAGAGAGAAATTGGAAAGGCTAGAGCAAAGGAAGAGGAAAGCCTTGACAGGAGGATAAATGGACAAACCGTTTCCTTCAACCCTTGAAATAATTAAACGCTATTAAGTCTTGGGTGGCAAAGGATTTCCTTCTCCCCTCCCTCTTTTCCAATTTCTCCTTCTTTCCTCCCTCCTTTTTGATATATTTTCATTAAGGTGTAATTATCACCCATTTACTGCTTGAGATGAGAGGAATATTTCTCCTATCTGGCAGGAAAACGCTCGATTTGTTTGGAAATGGAATAGCTGTTGCTTTTCCCCTGTGTCATCTGCACTGTAGAAGCAATCCAGTTTGACACCGCTTGAACTGCCATCGCTCCCTGCTATGGAATGCTGGGATTTGTAGTCTGTTGGGGAAGCAATGCTGTCGGACAAAGGCCTCATTCCCACTTACAGATACATTGGTGTGCGATCCGAATCGATGGATCGATTCGACATCGGATCGTGGCTCACACTACACTTGCCCAGATCGCATTTTGCGGCATCAAAATAACCCACTTGTGGTTCCCATTCATGAATGAATCGATTCAAAATGATTCGGTCCCAGCCGGCCAATGGGGAAATTGGAATCAATTCCGATTCGCTTGTGGTTCACAGTTGAGCGGAATCGATTTATCTTTTTTTAACTTATAATTTCTATTAACGTCTAAAGACATACATTAATATACATAAACAGATCACATGCAAATAACTACATAGACAGACATAGCAAAATTAATAATGATGATGATGATAGTAGTAATAACCCCTCAGATATCACCCACATGTGCTTACATTATCTTCTAACCTAAATTAAACACACACACCCCAAAAAAACCCTAAAATAAATATTTTCGATTTATCGAAAAAGAAGTGGAAAAATCAGCATCAAAAAGATGTGGCTTAAATGGGTCTAGAGCATAGTCCCCTTTTAATCACTTCAGGGATTCAGATTAAGTGGGAACCAGGGTCGTTTGCAGCAGTTCAAACTGATTCACGGTCCGATTTAAAAGGTAGTGGGAATGAGGCCAACCAAGACGAAATATTTCACAAAGTGAGAAATCCCAGCGTGGAGCCATGGCGGTTAAAGCGGTGTCAAACTGCCGCTGGAAGGAGCTTGCAGAGGTGACACAAACTCCCTTGTTGCAATTGCAGTTTGAGTTTCTAGTTTGAGACTGCTTTAACTGCCCCGGTTTTAACTATGGCCCCATACAGACTGCCAAAATAAAGCTCCTTCGGGTCACTTTGGAGGTACACTGTTTAAATGATGCATGAGTCCTAACAGTCCGGAAGCTGTGCCAAAGCTACGATCCAGTCCTAAGGACTGGAGTGCAGCTTTGGCGCGACTTCCAGGCTCTTAGGATGCATGCATCATTTAAACAGCATATCTCCAAAGTGACCCGAAGCAGCTTTATTTTGGCAGTCTGTATGGGGCCATATAGTTCATTGTGGTGCCAGAGCTCTCTGACAAGAGGTGGCTAAATGTCTTACAAAAGTACAGTTCCCAGGATTCCCTAGCACTGAGCCAGGGCAGTTAAAGCGGTCTCAAACCGGATTATGTCTGCAGTGTGTTTTGGACCTAGGAGTCCATCCACACTGCAGAAATAATCCAGCTTCGCGCCGCTTTAGCAACCATCGCTCAGTGCTATGGAATCCTAGGAATGGTGACAAGTGGAATTTGTTGTGGCAAACTACCATTCCCAGTAAGCCGCCATGAGTCCCAGTCCTGGGAGAAGGGTGGAATATAAACATAATAGCATTCAGCCATGGCAGTTAAACTGGTGTCAAACCGGTCCCAGCATTCCAATTTAATCCAACCATTCTGACTTCACAAAGTACGCCACCGACTTTAATAATTCTTGCCTGTAGGCCTTCTGAAAGCACACTGGGTCCGAGTTCGACTCTATCGCTCCTTGTTTCAAAAACACGCAGGCTGGCTTTAATTTCCCTGCTCCGCGTGCCACCCTGAGCACCGCGTGTTCCATCAAAGCGCAACCGGTCCACCTTTCATGGCCCAAGAGTAAGCATCAAACCGTGCGCCGCGTCTTCCCGGAGGCCCTCTGCTTTTTAGATCACGCTCGGCCTGCTAAGTCTGGTCCTGGAAGCGAAATCCCTAGTTAGAAAAGGGACGCCTTTGCTCTCTCTTTGATATGGAGCTCTCGCACACCATGCTCCAATTTCCATTCCTGCAAAAAAAAAAAAGGAAAGAAGAAAGGAAGTCAGCGTGGGGGAAAGCAAACATCTCTTTCTCGGCATCCCTGGCTTTGTAGGTTTATCTCATGCCCAAAGTGAGGGAGGGAATAGGGTGACCAGGTGTCCTCCTTTCCCCAGACATGTCCTACCTTTCAGCCTTCTGGCCAGGAGGAATTGCAAACTGTCCTCCATGCAGAGCATTACTAAAAAGCCCAATGAGTACAGGGTGACCAGGTGTCCTCTTTTCCCCAGACATGTCCGACATTTCCGCCTTCTGTCCAAGAGGAATCCCAAAATGTCCTCCACATAGAGCATGACTAAGAACCCCAATGAGTAGAAGGTGTCCTGCTTTTCCCAGACATGTCCTACCTTTCAACCTTCTGTCCAGGAGGAATCCCAAAATGTCTTTCATGGAGAGTATAACTAAGAAGCCTATTGGGTAGAAGGCATCCTGCTTTTCCCAGACGTGTCTGACATTTCTGTCTTCTGTCCAAGAGGAATCCCAAAATGTCTTCTGCGTAGAGCATGACTAAGAAGCCCACTGAGTACAAGGCATCTTACTTTTCCCAGCTATGTCCTACCTTTCAACTTTCTGTCACTGTGAAATCCCAAAACGTCTTCCATGTAGAGCATGACTATGAAGCCCATTAAGTGATGACTAGGCGTCCTCCTTTTCCAGGACATATCCTACCTTTCAACCTCCTGTCCAGGAGGAATCCCAAACTGTCCTCCATTATGAGCGTGACCAAGAAGCATGAATTTTAGATTTATATGAGTGTTTTGAGCTTTGATTTTGGAATGTCCAACATTTCCCTGGAATGGCCTACATTTTGCAGTGCCTTGTCTTCCTTTCCAGTTAGGACATCTGGTCACCTTGGGGAGGAAGGAGATGAAGAATATTTACAAGAGGGGCATTTCTTTTTACCCTAGTTTGCTATCAAACCTAAGTACTCAACCAGGGGAAAACTGAACACTTAGGGTGCATCCAAACTGCGGAAATAATCCAGTTTGATGCCACTTTAACTGCTATGGTCCAGTGCTATGCAATCAGGGAGTTTGTAGTTTGTTGTGGCACCAGGGCTCTCTGACGGAGAAGGCTAAATGTCTTAAAATCGACAAACCCCAGAACAACAAATGTATTTTCAGCCTGCAAAGTGGCAGAATTAAAGTTGGCATGTACTTTCAGGCAAGGGGTAATGGTTTAAGTGTTGGATGAGGGACCAGGGTTCGAATCCCCGACATGGAAACCCACTGGAGGACCTGGGCAAGTCTTATGCTCTCAGCCTAAGGGGAAGGCAATAGCAAACCTCCTCTGAACAAATCTTGGCAAGAAAAACCCAAGATATGGGGGAAACCCCAAAGTTGACCCTATCATGGGGTTTTCCTGGCAAGATTTGTTCAGAGGTTTGCCGCTGCCTGAGGCTGAGAGAGTATATACATGTCACACAGAGGGTTTCCATGGTTGAGTGGGGATTCGAACCCTGGTCCAACCCACATCCTCCAGATAGGTTCAGCACTTTGGATAAGCCATGGAATATTCGGATTAAAACCCAGAGCAGAGTCATTACCGCTACTGAAGTGGGAGTTATTCCTCAATCTGGCATGGCTTTGCAAATTGCAATGGGAGCTTCAAAACCCTTATAAGGCCTGATTTGGAGGGATATGAGATTTAATTGAAATATCTTCTAAGCATTTCTGCATCAGACTCAGAAGCAAAGGACAACAGCGCCGTCTGCTGGCAAGAGGGAGAAAAGAAAGTGCGTGAAGAACCCTATCATCAAACCATCAGTTGTCATTTGTTGTTGCTGTTGTGTGCCTTCAAGTGGTTTCCGACATAAAGCCAACCCTAAGGTGAACCTATAGTGGGGCTTTCTTGGCCAGATTGGTTCAGAGGATTTCTTCCCCTGAGGCTGAGAGAGTGTGACTTGCCCATTGTGGGTTTCATGGCCAAGCGGGGGAATCGAACCTTGGGCTCCAGTGTCATAGTCCAACACTCAAACCACTGATGCCACGAGAACCATGGGATCACGGAGTTGGAAGAGACCCCAAAGGTCATCCAGTCCAATCTTATTTATCCTCCTGCCATGCAGGAATCAACATAGAGGAATAGAGACCAGATGGCCGTGTGTCAGGGGTGCTTTGATTGTGTATTCCTGCATGGCAGGGGGTTGGACTGGATGGCCCTTGGGGTCCCTTCTAACTCTGGGATTCTGTGTATTCCTGCATGGCTGAAGGTCTGCTCCAGCAGACATTGACCACAGAGTTGCACTGGAGGACCTAGAGATTCCTAGAGAGAACACTTCTCTAGGTGTTTGTAGGTCCTCCAGGTCAATTCAATGGTCAACGTCCAGCAGACATTGACCACAGAGTTGCACTGGAGGACCTAGAGATTCCTAGAGAGGTGCTCTCTCAAGAAAACCCAGAGTGGTGCCAGTGGTTTGAGTGTTGGACTACAACACTGGAGGTCAGGGTTCGAATCCTACCTTGGCCATGAGACCCATTGGGAGACCTTGGGGGAGTTACACTTTCTTAGCCTCCTGGGAAAGCCATGGCAAACCTCCTCTGAACAAACCTTGCCAAGAAAACCCCATGAACGGTTCGCTTTAGGGTCGCCGTAAGTCGGAAAGGATGTGAAGGCACACAACACATGAATGAATAGGAACAAAATCTGGGAGTTCTCAGTCTGTCTGGATGCATCCTTATACTTCTTGTGACTTAAACTGGATAAGAAACCCATTTTCCCTTGAGCTTTGGAGTTTGAACCCTGCAGGGCAGATAAGAGTCATATGATTACAATTAAGATCTTTGGCACTCGTTTCTTATAGTCACCCGAACGGCCCATAACTGCAAAGCTTCTCTGAGCAAATCTTGCCAAGAAGACCCCAATATAGGATCGCTTTAGGGTGGCCATACGTCAGAAACAAAAGGCAACCCTGTCCTGGGGTTTACTTGTCCAGATTTGTTCAGAGGGTCTTTGCCATTGCCTTCCCTTGAGGCTGAGAGAGTGTGACTTCTTGCCCAACGTCATTCAATGGGTTTCTATGGCTGAGCCAGAATTCGAACCCTGGTCTCAAGAGTCATAGTCCATAGGCGAGAGATCTCTCAGAATTGTAATCCTTACCTATCTATATTATAATCTATATGTATAATCTACCTATATTATACTATATTATAGTATAATATCACATAATCTACCTATGTTATAATACCATTATATATTTACAAACATATATACATATATGTAATTACTGTATATATCTATATCTACATGGGCCTTTCATGTCACACACACACACATATATATATATAATTTATATTTATGTAACTATATATATATATATATATATGTATAGGTATATGCACACACACACATATATATATTGTACATATGCAGACACACATACACACACATATATACATATATAATTATATATCTATATTTATATGGGCCTTTCATTTCACACACACACAAACACACGTGTGTGTGTGTGTGTGTGTGTGTGTATATATAATATATTTATGTAAATATATATATATATGTGTGTGTTTGTGTATATATATATATATATGGGCCTTTCATTTCACACCAACACGTGTATAAATATAATTTATATTTATATATTTAGTATAAATTACAAATTATTATGTATATATACTCTCTCTCTCTCACACACACATATATATACATGTAATTATATATCTATAGTTAGATGGGCCTTTCACTTCACACACACACACACATGTATATCTATAATTTATACTATATATATATGTGTGTGTGTGTGTGCATACACACACACACATATATATATATACACACATAATTATATATCTATATGGCCCTTTCATATCACACATACACATATAATATATATATTTATATGGGCTTTTCATTTAACACACACACATGTATATACATAATTTATACTATATATATATATATATATATATACACACACACACAGACATATATATAGACATACATAATTACATATCTATATCTATATGGCCCTTTCATATCACATAAACACACGTATATATATATATATATACACACACACATATATATATAGTATATACATATATTTAATTTAACACACATATACACTGTTTATAGGCATTGGGTCCTCTCTAGCCCTCCCTCTCGCTCCCCTGAGTCCTCCACCGTCCCACAATGCCTTGCGCGCCCGAGGCGCATGCGCACTCCACTCGGCCCCCTTCCCCTCACCGTCCAGTTCCTTCCTCCTCCCTCAGCAACACACTCTCTCCGTTCCTGCCGAAGCCCCTCCCTCCTGCCTCTCCCTGATTGGCCGGCAGCGCTTTGGGAGCGCCCAATCCCGCCTTTGCGTCAGCGCTCGCGCTAGGAAGGGGGGACCCGCCCATTTTTTTACTCCCCCTCCCTTTTTTTTCCTCTCTCTGTTTGTCGCTCGCCTGAGGCAACTCGTTCTCCGATTGGCCCGAGGGAGCGGGAGGCGGGGACTGTGCGGAGGAGCGGCCAATCGGATTTTCCCAGGGTGCTCCTCGCGGGGGAGGCGATTGGCTGTGGCTAGCAGGCGGGTTGGGTTGCGCGTGAGGGAGGGAGGCGGCGGAGGCGGGGAGGAAGTTCGGTTGGCCGGGGGCGGTGTCGGCGGCCGTTTGCGAGGCCCAGGCCTGGAGAGAGGCCTTCCCTGCCGCCTCTTCCTCCGCTGCCGCTGGTGGCTGGGCGGCCATCACCTCCGCCTCCTCCTCCGCCGCCATGACGCTGGAGTCCATGATGGCCTGTTGCCTGAGCGACGAGGTGAAGGAGTCGAAGCGCATCAACGCCGAGATCGAGAAGCAGCTGCGGAGGGACAAGCGCGACGCCCGCAGGGAGCTCAAGCTGCTCTTGCTCGGTCAGGAAGCGGACGGGGAGGAGGAGGAGGGATGGAGGGAGGGAGAGTAACAATAACAATGGCTGCTAGGAGCATAGATGGACCTCAGGCTCCCAGGGAAGCCTTAAGGGAATTAATAGCAGTCACAATAACAGTAGTAGTAGATGGTGTTAGGATATGGATCTGAGGCTCCCAAGGGGAAGGGAAAGGTACAGGAGAATAGTCATAGTAGTAGTAATACTAATGGTTGGTGTTAGTAAATGGACCAGGGAAGAAGAAGGAAAAGGGGCCACTGAGTGGGAAATTGCTAATGAGAATAGTAATAGTAATAATAGTAATGGTTGGTGTTAGGATATGGATCTGAGGCTCCCAGGGAAGAAGAAATTGATAATGAGAATAGTAATAGTAGTAGTAATAGTAAAGGTTGGTAGTATTATATGGACCTGAGGCTCCCAGGCAGAATAGATAGATAGATAGAAGCAAAAGGGCTCCTGGGGAGATTGATGATGATGATAATAATAATGATGATGATGATGATTGATATTAGTATATGGATCTGAGGCTCCCAGGGAAGAAGGGAAAGGGCCACTGAGTAGGAAACTAATATAACAACAACAACAGTCATAATAATGGTTGGTGTTAGGATATGGATCTGAGGCTCCCAAGAGAGAAGAAAAAGGGCCACTGAGTGGGAAATTAATAATAACAATAATAATAGTAGTAATAGTTGGTGTTAGGATATGGATCTGAGGCTCCCAGGACGGAAGGGGCAGAAGAAAAAGGGGCCACCGAGGAGAAAGTAATCATAAGGTTAATAGTAATGGTTGATGTTAATCTATGGATGCGAGGCTGAGGCACCCAGCGCAGAGGACCAGAAGGAGAAAGGCCACCGAGTGGGTATTAATAACAACAATAACAATAACAGTTGATATTAGTATATACATCTGAGGCTAAGGCTCCCAGGGCTGAGAGGGGAAAAGGCCATGGGAGGGAAAGTGATGATGATGATGATGCTAGTTGCTATTACTACTCAGATACGAAGCTGAGGAGCCCAAGGAGGGGGGAAAAGGGGCTATTGAGGAGAAGTTAATAATAGTAGTAGCTAAAGGAGGCTGAGGTGGAGGGCTGGGTTAAAAAAAGGCCGTGGGAGTAAACAGTACTAATGCTACTACTAATAGTGATCCTAATAGCTGTCGCTGCTCACTTAGGAGGCCGGGGCCACAGGGGGAATGAATGGCGGTGGCCATAATATTGGGGTCGGTTAATAACCCCAGTGATTGCGATGGTAACGTTTGCTGTTGCTACTCAGATATTTTGCACACACACACACATATAAACACACACACACACACACACATACACACGTATACATACATATATGTGTATATATGTAGCATGGTATATAGCAAAGGACAAACAGTGGTGTATCCTCTCTAGCAATCCCACCACTATCTATATAGAACTGAATATGTACAGTGATGTCTGTATATATTTGTATACTGTTTGAACAGTGGGCCCTTGGGGTTCTCTGGGGTTTGGATCCAGGATCCCATGTTCAAGTCCCATTAAACACAGCGGCAAAGGAAAGCGGCTGAGTCCGTCCCATCTCTCTGCTGTCCTCCTTTCTTAGGTGTATATGTCAGTCTTCTATGTGTTTCTATATACAGTACAGTATATATATGTATGCATCTGCATACATAACCTATATTCATGCACACAGGGCTGGTGCTTCTGACAGGCAGCATTTTCAATGGCTCTCTTAGACCTGCTCCCAGTTTGCCTTCTCTCTCTGGAACCAAGGTTCTTCCTAAAGACGGGACTTTTCTGTCCCCCTTTCTTTACCTTTCCTCCCCCCCCCCCCAGTGGAAAATGGTGGGCTTTCCATCTTTAAACTGAGGCTGGGTGGCCCTATCCATCCTCCAGGAGTGATTCAGGTCCAAAACCCACTGCAGAAATAACCCAGTTTGAGGCCGCTTTAACTGCCCTGGCTCAGTGCTAGGGAATCCTGGGAGTTGTAGTCCATTGTGGCACCAGCGCTCTCTCTGACAGAGAAGGCTTAACGTCCCACAAAACTACAGTTCCCAGGATTCCCTGGCACTGACCCAGGGCAGTTAAAGCGGTCTCAAACGGGATTGTTTCTATTTAGGGCCTCAGTTGTGTTTTCCTATATGGAGGAGGCTTGACTGCATGGCTCTTAACTCTTCTTCCACCTCTTAAGGTTTTGTGATTCTGACCCTCTAATGCTCTTTCTATCTGGGCGCTTTGTTTAAGAGGAACCAAAACGCTTGCGGTCCATATCTCTTCTGGATCCCAGAACCATGCAGTTACTTACCTCAATTAACAAGGACCATTTGTTAACAAGGACCACAATTATTCCAGTGTTATAGCACCATATATACAGACATATATGTATATATACTGGGCCCTTGGTATCCGCTGGGGTTTGGTTCCCTGTGGATAACAAAATCCGTGCCTGCTCAGTTTATATAACCGATGCTTTCTATAAACACAGTTTTCGATCACTTTGTTTGATGTACTCCAAGTTTATATTGTCCCTGTGCAATCCAGGTAGTACCTAAAAACGGTTCAGTTCGAACGTTACGGCGAGGTGCTTCCGCTTCTGCCTTCTTCCAAATGAACCTTGGCTTTCCTTTTAGGTTTCTTCAAAGGCTGCCCAAAGGAGACAGAAGCTGAAACGTCTTGCCATGATACTTACAGTATTAGTAAATACGTGCATTTTGGTTTCACACTTATATAGGCTGTTTTCATGCCTTTGTACTTCCTTGTTCATGGTTCATGTTCATATTCCTTCATTTATGTCCTCTCTCTCTCTCTCTCTCTCTCTCTCTCTCTTTTTTCCTTCCTGGCTTTCTTATCCATTATGTCAAATGCTTGCGTGCTTTTTCTTATTGACTTTTGTTTCTCTCATTGATCCTCGTGTCGTGTTTTCTTACGTTTCCTGTTTACAGTATATGTTTAGATAGCTGTTTTTATTTATATATCATCCTTTTATAATTCGCTTTCCCTCTCTGCCTTTTAAATTCTTATTTGTGAATGCCTCTGATAGTTTATGACAGAGGCCTGTTTTCTTATTGACTTGTTTTTCATCCATTTCATGAGCCGTTTCCTTGCTTTGCCTAATTTCATTAAACACACACAGACATCTAAACCCAGTTGTTGGGGCCAATTAGAGTAGACCCATTGAATGAATGAGATTTACATCCAGTTGATTCCATTCAGCCGTTGATTCAATGGAGTTAGTTGGGACAAGTAGTTGGATTTGTGCTGTATATGTGTGCCATACATATATATATATATTCATATATACTCCTTTTTAAAAGTCCTTATCCTTCCTTGCTTTTATTATTGATTCCTGTTATGTACATTTTCCCATTTCCTATGTACTCTATATGCATACAATCTCTCTCCTTTTTTCCCATTTCTGTATCATATCTTTAGGTGGTTTTCTTTTATTTATATTCATTTACTGGATTTATATCCTTCCTTTCTTTCTTCCGCGTCGGTTTGTCTCCTGCGCTGTATTCATATCCTTCTCTTCGTTCTCATTTTGTGTTTTTCATTGATTTCTGGTATATAAATTTCTCGCCTGCTTTTTAATAGACGTGTCTCGATCCGTCCATCACTGTTTCTTTATTTAAATATTTATATCCTATCATATCCTGTTCTTTATCTGAAGGACTCTGGGCAACTTACAATAAAATTAATTTAAAACAGTAAATAATTACACGTGTTCACAAGTATATATATATATATATATAATATCTTTGCAGATTTGATTATTTGTAGATTTGATTAATACGTTCTCTCTAGGAATCTCTTGGTCCTCCAGCAAATCTCTGCTGTAAATTGACCATAGAGTTGTGCTGCAGGACTTAAGAGGTTGCTAGAGAAAACGCTTCTCTAGGCATTTGTAAGTCCTCCAGTCTCAACCTCTGGCGGATGTTGACCATAGAATTGCACTGGAAGACCTAGAGCAGTGGTTCCCAACCTGTGGGTCGGGACCCCTTTTGGGGTCGAATGGCCCTTTCACAGGGGTCACTTAAGACCATTGGAAAACACACATTTGCATGTAGCAATGAAAGTAATGTTGTGGTTGGGGGTCACCACAACATGAGAAACTGTATTAAAGGGTCGTGGCATTAGGAAGGTTGGGAACCACTGACCTAGAGGGATAAAAACGTCGTGATTGTTTCAATTTGCATTTTCCCCACTTTCAAGGGGGTCCTGTGCCCCTAACACAAGCAGGCGTCGAGGGCTCACTCAAGTTTAAAGCCTGGTAGTCTGCAATAGAAGGCCTTGGTGTCTAGTTTGCAGCCTGGAGTTTGTAGTGCATAAGGAACTAATGCGATGTCGTGGTTTGAGTGTTGGAGTAGCGCTCTGGGAGACCAGGGTTGGGATCTTTGCTGAGCTGTGGAAACCAACTTTGGAGAAAATCCCACTCTTTTCCCCCTTGGAGGAAGGTAATGGCAAACTTTGATTTTGCCAAGCCCAAGGAGAGGGTTGTTGTAAGTCAGAGTTGACTTGAAGGCGCACAGACAGTAATATTGATTTGTATGGTTCTCCACCTTTGGTTTTCCAGACGTTTGGGGCTTCCACTCAGGATCCCTGAGCATTGGCCAAACTGGTTGGGGCTTCTGGGACCTGAAGTCCAACAGCATCTGCAAAGCCAAAAGCTGAGAACAAGGCCTTTATAGTGTACTGAAGAGCAGATGGCTAGTTGGCTTTCAAGCAAGGAAATGTAAGCGGTTCCTAAGGGGAAAGGGTGGATGATAATGATAGTAGTGATGGTGTTAATAGTAGTGGCGATGATGATGATGATGATGATGATGATGATGATGATGATGATGATGGAGGACAAGTGCAACATTTTATTGCTGGTCTGGCTTGGTGGCAGTTTCAGTATGTAGAGAGATCTTGTAGCACCTTTGGGACTAACTGAAAGAAGTTGCGAGCTTTCATAGACTAAAATCTACTTCCTCAGATGCATTTTTGCTCTTCCCTGGCAACAAGATGAGAGTCATGGGGTACAGGGGGTAGGTGGACACAGAAACCGACCTGTAGCAGCGCCTTGAGGGTGAAAAATCAGTAGGTGCAGTTGTCAAAGGAATGGTTAAAGAAGCTAGGAATCGGTTGGTCAGAGCGGGTTGGGTGGAGGACGAACAGGTATTGAGAAGAATGGCTCATCATCTGAGGAGCAGGTTATAAATCTCTTCCAGTTATGTTATGTAATCCATCCATTCTAGGATTCATGTTCCCTTCCCTGGGCGATAAGGCTGCCAGGGGAGTTCTTCTGCTTAAGAACTGACCTCCTTCCCTGCTCATATTTGCCCTATTCCAGGGGGAGAGAGACGCCTCTTGTTCCCCAGGCAGAGAATGTAAGGTGTTGGCCTGCTTACAGATACCACACTTCCTTACAGTTTCATCCTCTGTTGTTCACGTCTCTGTTTTTCGAGATCCTGTTCCTTGCCTAAATAATCTCTCACTGGCTCTTCTTCCTGACAGCCCTCGCTCTGCTAAAGACTCCCCCTCGTTTTCCTACATGCCTCCGTCTCTGCGTGGAATGTGTTTGCCTGCCTCCCAAAGACATAAAATCGAAGGCATTGGTACTCTTCTCCTCCCACCCTTTCCCCTTGCCTGCCCTCTTTAAAAAAGCGTGGCTCCTTCCCGTCTAGGAACCCCAAGGTCCAGCCTTAGTTCCTGTTGCAAACTCCCATCTTCTTGTTATGCCAGTCTTCACGTGAGGAAAGTGGATCTCTTCGAGTGGCAAACTGCAACTCCCATGATTCTTTACCATTGCCTTTGCTGGCTGGGGTTGATGGGACTTGTGGGTCAGCAGCATCTCAGAAGCTATGTATATCCACTGTTGTTTTAAGCCACCGTACCTCTTATTGGTTCACGATCGAACTTGCCATGAGCATTTGTAGGGAATATTTCAAATATCCTCCCTGACTGCCTTCTCTATCCTGTCCTAAATATGAAATTGTGGATTGGAAAAAGCATTTACAATCCTAAAGGGACAGTGGCAGTATAAAAGTGTTACCTTTCAGGTATGAAGTGCTCACCTAGTCCGCCCTGAAGATAGATGAATATGCTTCAGACAGTGAGTAAATACTCAAATCTGTTCCTAGATGTCTCCCGGTTAAGAGCCCCAGCTTCTCTACTTCTCCTGCATGTTTGGCTACTATGACCCTGGGAAGCCCTGCGGTGATTTAAATGCATCTTGCTCTGTTGTAGAGCTCTCTTGCCCTTGCTTTTTAGGTTTGCAAAGTGGCAGGCCTCCTTTCCGCTTTGCGCTCAACCCATTTATTAACCTGAAATAACCCCTCTGGAAGAAGGAGAGCTGTGCCCGTCTCTTCCTCATTTTATAACCCTCTGTTCTTCTGAAGAGGACTGTGTTAGCAGAATATAAAACCTATTTTAAAATATCTAGTAAAAATAAAGCAGGGTTCCTTGCTTAATATTGAAAGGAAGGACCTTTTTGTCCGGAAAGCTTTGCTCCCGACTCCTTGTCAGTGTGATACTCTGTTTGTGGTAAGAAAAGATTGTACATGGACAAAGTCTTGCGTCTACTTTGCCTTCCAACACTCAGTCTTGGCAATAACAAGCCTCGGAGTGGTGCTGGGGCACAAATTAAACCATAAATGTGTCAGGGCCGGAGAAGAGCCTCCCCAGAAGACTTCGAAGCTATAAAACAATAAGCATGCCTGTATAATTCAAGATAACTACCAGCCCATTCCTCCAGATCAGTGTATTACTATCAAGGTGGGCAGGGTCCTCATGAAGAGGTATGCCCCTCCTTTGCCTGCAAGGAATAATAGCTGGTTGCCTTGTGGCTCCCAGGTGAGCGGTAAAAATACGGGGAGTGTATTAACGGTCATATTTGAAAGCAAGGATTGGGATTATTTTCCAGTTAATAGTCCAAGGTGGTATCTGTAGTAGACCGTGTACACAGGTGTACTATAACTGGGTTCAGCAATTTTGCCTCACCCTCATCCAGGACCGAATGATATAAGGGACGCTCTGCAAGCATTCTGGAAACAGCAGCAGCAAATCAATAGAGTTGGAAGAAACCTCAAGGGCCATCCAGCGTGGTCCCATTCTGCCATGCAGGGATATATAATCATAACACTCCTGACAGATGGCCATCCAGCCTCTGTTTAAAAGTGTGAGTGAAGGAGACCCCACCACTTTCCAAGGTGGCGTCTTCCACGGTCGGCCAGCTCTTACTGTCAGGAAGTTCTTCCTAATGTTGAGGTGGAATCTCCCTTTCTGTAGTCTGCATCCACTGCTTTAGGTCCTGTTTTCTGGAGCAGCTGAAAACAAGCTTGCTCCCTCCTCAATATGGCACCCCTTCCAATGTTTAAACAGGGCTATCATGTCGCCTTTTAACTTTCTCTTCTCCAGGCTAAACATACCCAGCTTCCTAAACCACTCCTCATTGGGCATGGTTCACGTTTAGGCTGAAATGAAGGGTGGGCTATCATGCAGGGGTTGAAGTTACAGAAGGGCATATTTTGATTGAACATTAAAAGGAAGTTGTTGACAGAGCAGTTCAGGAATGGAAGCAACTTCCTAGAAAGGTGCTTGTGTCTCCTCCTCTGGATGTCTTCCAAAAGAGGATGGAAATGCTTTAGCTGGACATCCTGCATTGAGCCTTCATATTTGTTTGTTTGAATGACTGTAACTGACTCTGAATCCTCGATGGGTCAGTAGCTTATATTTCAGAGGAAGGAACAGGCAAAACCACCTCTTGAGGATTCCTTGCTTAAGAAGATCTTAAGAAATCAATGAGGTGGCCATAAGTGAGCAGGAGACTTGAAGGCATGCATATACAATGCCAGGCCCCCAGAACTGATCTCTAGTGGTGATGTTTATCTCAGCAGCTATAACCAATATATCAATGAGCGTGAGCAGGAAGCGCGCCCCCCCCCATGGAAAAGCCTCCATGGCAACAGCCTTATTTAAGAATGAATGGCTTCTATCTCCGCACTTCTTTCCTCAAGGGAAGGAAATACACGCTAGCTGCTTCTCAGACTCTTTGTAGCCTGGGGCAGTGGAAATAACAGCAGGCGTACCAGTGGATGGCTCCATCCACTGCTGCTGTAGTCATATGAACAGTACAGAAGTGAGGTGCTAGTACCGTTCACTGTTCATTGTGGAGCTAGGTTGCCTGCCGGTTTAAAAGAGGCACGGGTCATAATCCATGAAAGCTCAGGCTAAAACGAATCTCTCAAATCTTTAGATTGCCAGAAAGAGGCAGCTTAATGTGGCTGTATCTTCAAAAACTACCAGATCAAATGTCACCAAGGCAGCTGCATAGGCTGCCTAATTCACCATATCTTTGTATAAGCTGCCTGATCATGGTATTATTGTGACATTTGGCAAACAAGGAACGGCTTCCTTCAGGCTTGAGAGCTCCCTGCTAAGAGAAGTTTAGATTGGTTTTCCCTCTGTGCTTCTGCCAGCAAGTAAAGATCTATTATTATTATTATTATTATTATTATTATTATTATTATTATTATTATTTCAGACCAGTCTGGGATGTTTAAGCTGCACTGCTGTTGGAAGGGTTTAGACTGGTTGGGTGCTGCAGTTCCTCTTTATTAATGCCCTTTTAAGCCAGGGGCTGCAGCAAAAGGTTGCAGGGCTATTTTTGTGGCCCCCGGGATAAAAAAAGTACTCAATTTTTTGGTCCCAAAATGTCCCCAGATGTCCGTTAGGGCCTGTGGGGGCTCTTTTTATCCCATTTTAGCCTCCCCTGAGCCATTTGAGGCCCCCCAAAAGGCCTTTTATAAAGCCAGAGATTATTTTGCTTCACTTCCTGTTTTGGAAAAAGATGCCCTTCCTAGAGAGTGTTGGAGGGCATTTGGGGGCAAATGAATTGGGTGTATTGGGAGAGTTGCACTGGGAGGTGCAGTAGGGGTATATGGCCCCCCAACATCTTTTAGGGTGGTAGTGTGGCCCCCTTGACCTCCCACAGGTGCCCACTCTTGTTTTAATGTGTGTGCATTGTGTTTCTGCTGGAACCCTCTTAGCTTCCTTGTGCATTATTTTTAGCAGAAAGGTGAGATAAAGAAGTGCAGCAAGTAAATAACTTGAATTGCTTTAGGTGGCACACAAACTGTAGTAATGAAAACAAAAAGGAACGTTGCAGACTAACACTTCTCGCTGGCATCAGAGAAAATAAAAACAATTCACCCAGGCTCAATAGAATAGTATTTTTCACACTACATAGTTACAGCACTTTTATCCCTATTTAACTGCTGTGGTTGTACGCTGGGGATTGTAAAGGAGGTGCTGGATCTCTCTGGTAGAGAATTCTAAACATCTCAGTAAACTACAAATCCTGGGATTCTGTACAGTCAGGGAAGTTAAAGTGGTAGGGAAGTGCTATATAATTGTGTGAATGAGTAAATCACTATCTTGTTCTTACATACGTATAAAGAGATGTAAGTAGATCATTATATTGTCTTCATTATCTCCTCACCTCTTTCCCACTTTTGTTTTTCAGGCACAGGAGAGAGCGGGAAGAGCACGTTTATCAAGCAGATGCGGATAATCCACGGCTCGGGCTACTCCGAGGAAGACAAGAAGGGTTTCACCAAGCTGGTGTACCAGAATATCTTCACTGCCATGCAGTCAATGATCAGGGCCATGGAGACTTTAAAGATCCTGTACAAGTATGAACAGAACAAGGTGGGTCCCCAATGCCCACACGTGCATGATCATACATCTTTTCCTTCCATTTCTGTCCTGTGGCCTCCTTAGCAACTATTTGCATAGTATGTGCAGCTGAGGTTTTGCAACCACATCTCTCTGAAGTTCTGTTATTCTTAATGGTTGGATCTGCAAGACTCTGTGTATCCTCTGTCTCGAAAGCCTTTTTGTGTGCCTTCATGTCATTTCCAACATATGGCGGCCCTATCACTGGGTTTTCTTGACAAGCTTTTTTCTTGGCAAGCTGTTATTGCCTTTCCTAGAGTCACACAGTGGGCAAGTCCCACACTCAGACGAAGGCAATAACAGTACGTTTCCATGGCTGAATGGGGATTTGAACCCTGGCCTCTGCAAGCCCTATTTGAACACTCAAACCATTGTGATGTTAAGGAACAGAGTCCTAGTCCAATACATTGTTGGTTCCTGGCACAATTGGGGGGGGGGGGAGAGAATAGCCAGTCCCAAACTTCAGATAGCTTAAGAAGCACTATATTAACTGATAGCTGACTGGATCTTGAGCTATTTCTAGTAGCAATCGAAGAAGTAGTTGGACAGGAGGAAAGTGGCCTTCAGATAAGCCCCTCAACCTCATTCTGCTTTCTCTCCACCCTAAACTGTAGGCAAACGCACTGCTGATCCGGGAAGTGGACGTTGAAAAGGTCTGCTCCTTTGAACAGCCCTATGTAAGTGCAATTAAAACATTGTGGAACGACCCTGGCATCCAAGAGTGTTACGACCGGCGGCGAGAGTACCAGCTCTCCGACTCAGCTAAATAGTAAGCAGACATGGCTTCTGTGTCCAGTTACTGGATGCTGGCACTGTTGTTGCAACACTCCAGTTTACTGGGCTGCCCAATCCTTTAAGAAAAGGTGGGAGGAGGGTTTGTGGGGGAAAGACTGGAAATATCACGTAATCATCTAGATCTGGCCATTAAATTTTCTTGAGGCGCATTAAAGGGCCTGGGGATGGTTGCCCTTGATGATGGGACCTTTTCAGATGTGTTTCATGTGCTCTTCATTGCCTTTGCTTTTCTACCTGTCTTGTGGGCTCCTTGAGTCCACCATTGTGATAAGTTAATAAATACTTGATTTTATATCTTGCTCTTGCTGAACTTGCAGAATGGCTACGCCACGAGGTGAAATTTTAAACATGGGAAGTCATTTGGAAGTAAGCAATCCCTTAACTAACTCCCCGCTTGGAGGAAAATAGCCTGTATTGTTGGTAAATCTTGTGGTAAAACTGCTCCATCTGTTAGTCTTAGGTCAGGGGTGGTGAACCTGTGGCTTTCCAGATGTGGGCAGGAACTTGCATTGTCCCCCACTGGCTGAAGGACCATAGGTTTCCCATGCCCATGTGTTAGATTGTAAGAGAAGTGGGGAGAAGGATTGAAGGAACGGCTACAATGGGTGTTCAGGACTGGAGAGGCTGCAATGTGGTCCATGTCATGCTAGGCATAGCTGTGCCATTGAAATGAATGAAACTTGATTTATTTTTGATAAGAGATCTTCAAAAGAAATGGCAACATGGGGTGTTCAGGGCTGGAGAAGCTGCAATATGGTCCATGTCATGCTAGGAATAGCAAAAGAAATAAGCAAAATGCAGATTTATTAAATTAAAGGGCTTATTTGGTTGAAAGAACAAACCCTGGCAATCTCACCATTTCCTGTGAGAGAGCAGGCACTCTGTGGAGTTCTTCGTTTCTCTCTCTCTTTTCTCCCCACTCTCGTGTGTAGCAGAAGTAGAGCCAGTTGCAAAATAGTGGGGTCTGTTTTCAGAAATCCTACCGTTCTTGGGGTTGTGGTGCCACACCTGGCCAGCACACTCAAGCTGCCTTCGTCTTTCCCTCTCCTTCCCCTGCACATGCTTTTTACAGCTACCTTACTGATGTGGATCGTATCGCCACCCCAGGGTACCTCCCCACCCAACAAGACGTCCTGCGGGTCAGAGTTCCGACAACTGGGATCATAGAATACCCCTTTGACCTAGAGAACATTATTTTCAGGTAATGTCCACCAGAGAGGACAAAGGAAGGGGGATGTGGGGTGGTGGCAGTCAGGGTGAGAAACACACATCCTCTGGCTTACTTACACTGAATTGAAAGACTTGCTGGAAAAGGCGAGCAGGGGTCTAAAGAGAACACAGGATTATTTGCTTTAGTTCAGGGATAGCCAGTGTGGTAGCTCTACCTGCCATGGTTTCCTTATAGATTCCCAGTGGAGTTTTGTCATTGCATTTACAGGTATACTTCACTTAAGCGTTCCTGGATATCAACTATCCCTATTCTTTCAGTGTTGTCTCTGCCTCTGGTACCAAATTTTCTATTAAAGCAACTGGGTTTATGGATGTTATTTCTTTAACAGAGAAGTTGGTTCCAGAGGCAGAGATAACATGGGTGTGTGTGTGTAGGTTCTTACACCACAAAAAACTATTTTTCAGTAAACCTTTTATTAAAAATTAATAATGTGCCCGTGTCAAATGACAGGACCAGGTCAGGTAAGCCTTGTATAAGTAACAAAAACACTTTGAAACTTCCCAAGAGACCATTTGAAGGCTTCTTCCACAACACATCCAGGGATAACTTTTCCTTTTACCAGCCTACAATGTTCCTATGATTTCCACATTGGTGGTCTAATTTTCAGATCTGTACTTTAAAAAAAATATCTGGGTGTAATAGCTAGAGAGGTCGGCTTATCTGCTTTCCCCTTTCCTCTCTGTTTTGCTGTTTGCATATGATCAGCAATGGATTCTGCTATTTACCTTGCCTTTTGTAGGCAGGCATATGCAGCTGTATTAGCCTCGTATTGAGCAGAATCCTACACTTTCTCAGTAGAAGCTTTATTGCATTGTTTACTTCAGTGGCTGTATTGCAACTGAGGACTGTCAGTACGTTTCTCCAGCCTTCCTGTAGCATCCTTCTATTGCCAATGCTGCTAAAACTTCCAGCTAGAAAGGGAATGAGGGGGAAAAGTGGAGTGATAAAAGGAGCTTCTTTGTCAGAGTCTTTGTTAACTGAGGTATAGCTGTATTTAAAATGGGAGGGCTTGAAATGCAACGGGATAAACATGGACTGCTCAAGATCTGCTTTCTTCCTTCCTCTCCCCATTTCAGAATGGTGGATGTTGGAGGTCAGAGGTCAGAACGGAGGAAATGGATACACTGCTTTGAAAATGTGACCTCCATCATGTTCTTAGTAGCCCTTAGTGAATATGACCAAGTCCTGGTGGAGTCTGATAATGAGGTAAGTGTGGTTATTTGTGGTGGGAAATAACATGGTTCTGTTTGTAGTCCCAGTAGGGGCAAAGGGATTTAAGCATGGAAGTAACTTGGTGTAATTTGCCTGCAGTGAGTTACTGGAGGTGACATAAAGCCACACCATAGAACTTGGTTTGCAAACACTGAAACTGCTTGCTAAAACATGCTGGGAAACATGAAGAAATGGGTCAGGAATCCCTTTGGGATTTCGGCCCCCCCCCCCCCTTTAAAAGTATCAAGCTAGCTGATGTATGTTACCCACTCCACCTGCCCTCCTTCCTCCATGGAGTATTGGCTTTCTCATCCTAGCTGCCAGAAATAGTCAGGAAGAGAGAAAAGGAAGGCAGCCTGTCAAATTTTGGGAAGCTTTCCTTGGTTAGAATCGGCCAGAGCTCTGCTTCTTCTTGACCTTCTGCTGCCTGCATCTAAATCAGGGACTGGCCCCAGCCTTCCTGTGTGCATTCACTTTCCTTTGATATATTTATTTTATACGCTTTTCAACTTTGAGACCTAGAAACCCTCTTTCTTCTGACAGAATCGAATGGAGGAAAGCAAAGCCCTTTTCCGGACCATAATCACCTACCCCTGGTTCCAGAACTCCTCCGTCATTCTCTTCCTGAATAAGAAAGATCTGTTGGAAGACAAGATAATGTACTCTCACCTCGTGGATTATTTCCCAGAGTTTGATGGTAAGCAACTGCTTTTCTTTTTAAGAAAAAAGAATCAAACATAGCTTACAGTTGTTTTAAAGCAGCACTCTGTGAGTGGCGCACGTTGATAAGAGGTGAACCTCTTCCTCCTCTCATCCCTTGCTGTCACTGGCACAGGTATGCCTCAGTTAACAAAGTCAATGTGTTCCTAGGCACTTCTTTAGCAGAAAATTTGTTACCAAAGACAGAAATGAACATGGAAAGAATAGGGAGAAGTGCATACACCACAAAAAAATAAGAGCAATTCAACACATTTCAACTTTTTATTCAAACCTAACACTGATGCACGCGTGAAATGAAACAGCCTTTCTAGAAATTACTTGGAAGTGTTTTTCAGAATGCATCCAGGGATGATATATTTTTCTTTCACTAGATTTTGGTAGTGAAATCTATGTTTTTTTTAGGCAGCTGCTGCTTACCTAGTCGGTTGTAGTCAGTCACATATAGCTACAATACAATCCACTGGAATCAAATCCCACTCTTTTCCAACCTAGGCTTTATTGGCTTTATTACTGCAGATAAGCTGCTGTAATCTGATACTGAAAGTCTTAAATTTCTCTAGCTCTCACTCACCATCTTTCAGTGCTGATGTTCCTTAAAAAAAACCACCTAGAAGGGATAAGAAGGAAAGTGAGAGACTGGGAAGAAGTAAAAACCTTTGTGAAAAGGAGCTCCTGTGTCAGAGGCTTTATTAACTGAAGTATACCTGTGTAAAAACCCAAGCCAAAAAACTCAAGTGATGGGCAAAGACCGTGGCTCAGTGGGCAGAATAGCTGCTTTGCGTGTCTTAAATCCCCAGAGCTTGGTGAGCCTCCCACCACAAATCCTGGAGAGCTGAGGCTAAACTGTGCAAAGAGCCCCTTAAAGCTGATGGCCTCAGTTGTCTTGACTCTGAAAGCTTGCTTCTGGTGACTGTTTTGCCTTTCCAGAGGTTGGCACTATAACAGCAGGAAGCACATTGGAGTTGCCTGTGAGCAAAGACTGAGCAAAGCAAAAAGTCCCTCTGTCTTGCTCCACGCTGACAGGGTACTTTTCCCCTCCTCCTAACCATGGGAGTAGTTGGCCTGCTGATGGTTTTCTCCCAGAATATTTAGCTTTGAATTGATTTCCAGGGCATTCTGGGAGAAAAATAGCAGCAGCAGCATATGTTAAAGCTGTGAGCTACTTGCTCTTGGGAGCTTCACTATCAGTTAATAACCAGATAGGGTAGAGTGAGCGACTGCTGGTAGGAAACTCCTGACTTGGGAGAACAACATCTGAGCTAATGTTGTTTCAAGCTAGGTAACAAAGCCAGGCCTTTCCTTTCCATCTTCCATTAAAAAGCCATCTGCTGTGTGAGTCTTCGGATTGTAACAGTGGTCTCTTTATCTCTCCTCTCCTCTTGTTTCCAGGCCCTCAGAGAGATGCTCAAGCAGCTCGGGAGTTCATCCTCAAGATGTTTGTGGATCTCAACCCTGACAGCGACAAAATTATCTACTCTCACTTCACATGTGCCACAGATACGGAGAACATCCGGTTTGTCTTTGCTGCTGTCAAGGACACGATCCTGCAGCTCAACTTGAAGGAATATAACCTAGTCTGACCTTGAGTTGGCTGGCCCGCTTTTCCCCCTCCTCCCTTTTCTCTCCCCCCCTTTTTTTTTGTCGTGAAGAAAGTAAGACGAGAGAACCCCATGAATATAAGCAAAAATTGTACAGGAAAAGAAGCAAACAATCTTAATTTTTAATGATGTAATGATTGCAAATTGTCTGATCTGTGGAGTGGCAAGGGGTTTTGTTTTGGGGGTTTATGATTATATATATAGATATAGATATATAATCATAGTGCTCACTGTTATCTTGGAGTCTCATGTCTGACCCACAAAATAATTGATCTTTTTTTAAGAAAGGAAGAGGAAAATGAATTTGCTTTTTAAAAATATCCAGTTTCCAAATGTAATGGGGGATGTTAGACTCCTCTCTCTCTCTCTCTCTCTCTCTCTCTCTCTCTCTCTCTCTCTCTGTCTCCCTTGTTCATGTCCTGTTTTCTTGCCCAAATTCAGGATGGCTTCCTCTTGGACTCTTGTGCTGCGTTAGCCCATCCTCGCTTTCCCCCTTTTGGTTCCAACCACAGATGGAAGCTTAGGCTTCCAGGTCCAGAGACGGTGTGCTCACTCAGCTGTGGAAGTGTGAATGCTACTGGTGACTTCACCGTGTGCCATATAATGCCTGTAGTGTAAATCGCTTGCACTGGTTAGCTTCCCCCGCTCCAAATTCTCCCTGCGCATCTTTCCTTAAAGGACATGCGTCCCACTCGCATGCTCTCTTGGGAGGATCAAGTGCCCTCTTAACTACTGCGCAAACCAAGCCACCCATTCATTCCTTCATTTGTACCATTTTTAGTCTATATAAATATATATATATATATATTTTCCTTATCAATTATGAAAGTTATATTGAGACTGTGATTTTTTTTTTAAATTATTGTCCTATATATAGTTTGCTACATATGCTGTATTTTTTTTCCTCCATAGACTACCAACCAAGCAATAGCTAACAAGCCTGGGGGAAGTGCCTGAGTGTGTTGTTGTAGTGTGTATAGGTTGTTGGGTTTTTTTTTAAAGGTTTGTTGTTGTTTTTAAGAGGAAAAGGTTGCTCACTTTAGAGAGAGCGAGGACCTTCCCAGCCATTGTAAGCTTAGAGGTATCTCAAGGGGTGATGAGTTCAAATCCTGGAACACCATGTTTGGCACCTGAAGGAAGACCTGATGTTCCAGTTCCATTATCTTGATATCACTTGTATGCATGTGTGTATATGTGTGCGTGTTCTACCATCCATCCCTTGGGTTTCTTAGACACCCACCCATATGGGACACCTTTGAGGAAGGAGACAAGCAATGAAGGATTTCTGAGCACCTCTCTTGTGCAGAAGGCAGCTTACAGCAGCCTCTGAAAAACATTGAGGAACGGGCCATAAGCGCTCTGCTTGCCTTTGGCTGAGCAAGGACCCAGTTTTGAACTGCAGTGTCAAGGCTTGTGTGAATGGCAGATGTTACTGAGCTCCCTGTTCCTTTTCAGCTTCAAAAGGCTTTTAAAAACAAAGAAGTCTTTGCACAAGTATTTACCAGATGTGTGTGCACGCACACAGGGCATGCTTCTGTGAAAGGCCCACAGGAGACCCAAACCAGAACCGACTGATTTGACTTAGGAATCGGAAGGAGCAGCCAAGACTTGGAGTTGACTTTAAAAGTGGCCAAGAAAAAAAGCTTCCAGGTCTGGATTATCAGTGCCAAATGTGATCCTCCAAAAACCTGCTTGAAGCCAAACGGGAGATGGTGCCAAAAAAAACAGACAATCTCAACGTATTTCTGAAAGGAGAATTGCCATGGGACTTGAGTGAGTGACCCAGGAGGGCTTTTATTGTATTATTATTATTATTATTATGGACTTGTGAAGTATCAGCGACACTAATGTGACTTCAGAACCACAGAATGGCCTGTTTCCAAGATGCTATCGAAGCCGGCCTGTGTCTTTTTGGGTTCATTTTAGAAAGCAAAGGAAGCTGAGGTTGGCGAAGGGGGGCATCAAATAACGCTCTTCCCATTGCACAGGGCAACACTAGTTGAACTTCCTTGAACCAGACATGATGGGGTTTACCTTTTAGCTTGGATGTAGCTTGGTCTGAACACTAAAATCCAAAATTGCACAATTGGATGCCCGCGTCGTTTCAAAGTCAGGGATGGGAGGACAGGAAAGATTGGATACCTCTGGTTTTTCCAGCCTTGGTCCTCATCACAACACTACAAACAGGGAGCCACTTTTTAAAGAGATTCCCAGTGCTGTTGCACGTCTCGCAACTCACACACAATCCATTGTTAACATTGGGGAGGGGGAAGCCAACCAACCAGTAGTAGAAATCCTACACATGAGGGTTGATGGGAGTTGAGGTTGGGTGGGTCACTGATTTCCAGATTAACCAACATTCCTGATATCTTTCTCCCTGTATATATATTTCTCACCTTGAGTGTTTTAAGGGTGATAGTGATAGGAGGGCTTACCACCCAGGTCAGAATGGCTTGACATCAGATGTTGCGTTTTTGCCAAACGGTCCGGGAGGATGGTCTGTTCTCACTTATGTGCCACAGCTTCTCAAAGCCAATCACCCAGAGTACCTTTCTATGAAACCAACCTCCCATTCCTCTTCTTTCTCTTGCGTGCTTTGCCCAAGAGTGTCCACTGCAGGCACTGGACGTGTAGTGATGGGATTCCAGAGCTGGAAACCCAATTTAGAATGGGCAACCTTTTTTTGTGCTGGGCCACCTGGCCTGGCCCACATGTTTGATGTCCAACCCACCCTTGTTTTGCCCAGCGGACTGTTGGTCCTGCGAAGAAACTTGGTTTTGGAGGAGGAGCGGGGCAGAGTTGAAGGCCTACTTGTGGAGAAGATGCGCTTTCTTGCAAATGATGTCCAATGGCCTTGCAGGTCTGGCTTAACACAGATTGGGTTTCATGGCGGACACTTCCCCTTCTCCTTGTCCTTAAATGTGCCAAACTCAGCCAATGTTCTCTCTTTCTCCTTCCTGGTCGTGCTGATGGGAGCTGCTCAGAGGTTTCAAGCTCTCGTGTTCTGAGGATGTGGGATTCATGGTGATCCATCCAGCCATGGTTGCGAATGCGGGGATAAACGTGAAAAATCAAGATGGAGCAAGTCGAGACGAAGGAGCAATTCGACCAAGTTCTGTTCATACTGCACTTTATATATGTATGTATATATATATAAAGAAGGACATACTGAAGGCTCAACCAGCCTGCTCTCACCTGCCCTTCATCTTAGCCATACGCAGGAAGAGGAGTTTTAAAGCGCATCATTCCATTTTCTTGTCGAGCTTCAACATGATCGGCTGCACAAAAAAATGAGTCCCCCGTTCCCCTCTTTTTCCCCCCTTTCAGCCGTGTCTTCCCTTTCCCCCCCGAAATGAATTCTTGGCTTTGTCAATTGCCTTCAGTTCTGTGCAAGAATGTGTGTGGGGTTGTTATTAATCCCCCCTCCCCAACATGTTTTATAAACTACTTCAAAAATGTGTTTATTTTCCCTCTTTCGTTGGCTTGTGCGCTGACCATTAACTGTATTGTGCTTCACCGAAAAGCGAAGGCCGTTCGAGCCCCTTGCAAAAGTTAAAAGTCTGTATTTTCAGTCCGTTCTCTCTCTCTATCTCTCTCTCTTTGTGCGTGTGCGCGTGCGCGTGTGTGTAATTTTTTTTAAAGCGTTATATGGTTTGTGCCAATGGCCCCGTTCTTTTCTTCAGTACCAGAGACTCTTTTTACGAATAACCAGTGTGGTGGGGAAAAAAATAATAATTTCTTTGGTTATATAACTTGTATATTATAATAAAAGATCCAGATTTTTTTGGGGGGGTGGGGTGGTAAGGGGAAAGAAGTAAAACAAGAAATGTTTAAACATTTAACCTATTTAAAAGAGAGAATGCAAACTACTATATAAATGATGTTTTTTTTAAAGAAAGAAAAAACCTCCTTTTTTGTCATTTTGAAATTGCATGTGGTGTTTTAATGCGCGAGGGTGGGGGGGACGGGAAGGGGATCTAGAATTACGTGGCCTGGGACGGATTCTCTTTATTTTCTCCTTTTGGGCCCATGTTCTCGTCTCTTTTTTTTTAGCCCGCGAGGCAGAAATGGGGGGGTTTCTTGGAAAACACTCGAAGTTCTCTCGTCGTCTGGGTGCTAACCCTCAATGTTTAGAAATACCTGATGGGGAAAAAAAATATAATTGATTTTCATATCTTTCTCCTGAAATAAATTGTTTGAAATTGGAATAAAATTCATTCCTTTAAAAAAAAACAAGAAAGAAAGAAATCTGCCTTGGTTTTTTTCCCCTCCCCCTTCCCTTTTGTTTGACAATTTGGCTACCGTCTTGAATTAAAGGAGGTCCTCCACTTTCGCTGGGGTTTGGGGGTGCAGGACCCTCGTGGAAATGGAAAAACGGCAAACATAAAATACCACTATTTTTTTAACCTGAGAGAGTCTAGGAATCTCTAGGTCCTCCTCTAGAGCATCTCTATCATCAACATTTACACTAGAAGCTGACCATAGAATTGTGCTGGAGGACTGACAAATGTCTAGAGAAGAACACCCATCCCTCCATATTTGCGGCTTTGATTATTCACAGATTTAGGTCCTCCAGTGCAACTCTGTGGTCAACTTTAACTAAAAGTTGCACTAAAAGACCTAGAGATTCCTAGAGAGGATACTCCACTAGGCATTTGTAGTTCCTCCAGTGCAACTCTATGGTCAGTGTCGGTCAGACGTTGACCACAGAGGTGGCCGGAGGACCTAGACCAGTGATGGTGAACCTTTTAAAGGCCGAGTGCCCAAACTGCAACCCAAGACCCACTTATTTATTGCAAAGTGCCATGTCCCTCTGGCTTTCTAGTAACAAACTCTGGCAAACTGTGCTGGGGCAATGGCACATGTGCCCACAGAGAGGGCTCTGAGTGCCACCTCTGGCACGCGTGCCATAGGTTCGCCATCACTGACCTAGAGATTCCTAGAGTGCTTTTGTTATTTGCGGTTTTTCCATATTCACGGGGGTCTTGTGCCCCTAACCCTAGCGAATATGGAGGGACAAGTGTATTTTCTCTAAGAATCTAATTCCTGCATTGCAACTCGCCAGCAGTCATACTATGGTTCCTAAATATTCCTAGCGAGAACGTATTACTCAGATCTGTGAATAATCAAAGAACAACAACGATGAACAGGTAAACAACATCAGTTAAAACACATCAGTTATAATACACATCAGTTTTAAACTTCAAATAACATATATGCGTATTAAAAAAATTGACATTTAAAATCCCTCATTTAAAATTCACAATTTAAAAATCTGGATAAGCATTCCAGAAATGACTGTTTTAAATTCGGACAGTGCATCCAGCTGTCGAATCTCTTGCGGCAGGTCATTCCACAGTTTAGGGGCGGCTGAAGAAAATGCCTGGGGGACCATTGGTGGCTAAGTACTGCCTGAACATTTGTAATTGATATTGTGCCACAGACAAGCAATGCATCTGACTCCAAAAGTAACCTCATTCTCTGAATGTCTAGCGAGGAAGTTGGCAAAGGCTGGGTCATACCTTTGAAGACTTGGAGAAGAACCTTTAGATTCTTGGCTTGGGCATTGTGAGAGGCAAAGATGTTCTGGTAAGTAAGACAGTTGCAGTTGGGTTTTGGTCATCTCTTGTGTTTATGGGTATCCAGCGGTTGTCGTTCCCAAATAGCTTGTGAGTGGACCCCCTACAAACCCATAGTCGTGGGAGAGAGAGTTTGAGAGGTTGTTGAGTTGGTCCGTATTCCAATTGGAAAAGTCAGTGACACCAACACAAGCTTGAGTCCTTTTCCATTCAGACATGCATCATTGTGCCAAATGAAATGCTGAGGATAGAGGTGGTCCCAGTCCGTGTTCAGTTTAGTAGAGGGCAGTTTGATAATCCTGTATTTAGGCTCAGGTCCGTGTTATTTGAAAGACCATATCCTCCCACAAAAGAATTAACATGGTGTAGTGGTTTGAGCGTTGGATGATGACTTTGGAGACCAGGGTTGAAATCCCAGTTTGGTCATGGAAACCTACTGGTGACCCTGGGCGAGCTTTACTCTGCCTCAGCAGATGGCAGTGACAAACTCCCTGAAAGCCCCATGATCGGTTTGCCTTAGGGACGCCATAAGTTGAAAACAACTTGAGGGCACACAACTGCTGGGTATTAGTGTCCTTGAGCAAACCACTAGATGTCACCAGAGAACACTCGTTCTTTTTTGAATTAGAGAGCTGGTGTGGTGGTTTCAGTGTTGGACTAAGACTCTGGAGACCAGAGTTCAAATCCTTCCTCAGCCATGGAAACCCGCTGGGTGATTTTGGGCACAGTCACTCAATCTCAGAGGGAAGTCATGACAAAAAACCCTCTGGACAAATCTTGCCAAGAAAACCCCATGATAAGTTTGCCTTAGGGTCTCTCTAAGTTGGGAAAGACTTGAAGGCACACAGCAAAGGGCCTAAAGACCCTAAAGGCACCAGATCTCATTTGATCTTGGAAACTAAGCAGGGTCAGCCTTGGTTAGTACTTGGATGGGAGACTGCCAAGGAATACCATGTGCTGGAGGTGATGTTTCAGAGGAAGGAACTGGCAAAACTACCTCTGAGTCTTCCTTGCCTAAGAAAGCCCTATACAATTCATAGGGTTGCCATGAGTTGACAGGCAACTTGAAGGCACATGGACACATACATAAAGTATTGCAAGTTATCCATTTATGCTCCCAGTGTGCACTTACTTAAGCCAAGAAAGCATGGGTCTCCTTCAGCTATGGTTGGGGCTACAGATCCCATGATCCATGAGTTGTCTCTGCTTTGTGGGAGTTGCAGCGCATCAACTGTTGAAGGGCTACCCCTGTTCAACCCTATGTCTTAAAATCCTAACAAGCTGAAATGGGAAGAGAAGGCGGTAGCTTCTCATTTTAAAACAGGTTGGTTAACCTGTGTTGGTTGGGGTTGAACTAGATAGCCCTTGATTTCCCATCTATCTCTGCATTTCTGTGATTCCTGAGGCTGTTGTTGCTGGGACCCACTTTCTAAAATTAAACTTCAGCTTGGGCTATGGGAATGTTCCCTTTGCATGAGATACTCTGCTTCATTGATTTTCACAGTGACAAAATGTGGAAATGAACAGCACCTTTTCCATTTTCTTTCTTCTACCTGAGTTCCACCTCGTCCTAGTCTTGACCAAAAGGGTCAGATCTCTGGTTTATTTCTCTCCCTCCCAACCCCAGCTTGCCTCTAGGGACATAAAAGATGCACCCAAAATTGTTGAGGCATTCCTCAAATATGTTCCCTTGTAATCCCTGTATCAAGGATGTCCTAATTTGGTTGGGAGAGTCCTGATTACTCCTCTGCCGTCCCACTTTCTCAGCTGCTTTTAAAATGTCCTGGCTTCTCTGCCATCCACTTGGTCCTCAGCTTACTTCCATTGCTGCAAGATGAGTTCAGAGTGCAAAAGTAGTTAAAGTGGTGTCAAACTGCTTTCATTCTGCAGTGCAGCTGCACCCTAAGGAAGAGTTACAATGAGGAAAAGTTCACCTGCTAATCTCTGAGGACAAATATGGCAAGTTACAACGTTCGGGTCATATGGGTTGAGTAACTGAGTGGAATCATAGAATCATAGAGTAGGAAGAGACCTCAAGGGCCATCCACTCTAGCCTCATTCTGCCATGCAGAAACACAGAATCAAAGCACCCTGACAGATGGCCGTCCATCCTCTGTTTAAAGACCGCCAAAGAAGTGGACTCCACCATTCTCTGAGGCAGTTTATTCCACTGTCGAATAGCCCTTACTATCAGGAAGTTCCTCATAATGTTGAGCTGGGATATCTTTTTCCTGTAGCTTGCATGCATTGTTCCAGGCCCTATTCTCTGGAGCATCAGACAACAAGCTTGCTCCCTCCTCAATGTGACATCCCTTCAAATACCTAAACAAGACTATCATATCGCCTCTTAACCTTCTTTTCAAGCTAAGGATACCTAGCTCCCTAAATCTCTCCTCATAAGGCATGATTTCAAGACCCCTTCCCCATTTTGGTCACCCTCCTCTGGACACGCTCTAGCTTCTCAACATCCTTTTTGAATTGTGTTTCCCAGAACTGGACAGATTATTCCAGATGAGGCTTAACCAAAGCAGAATAGAGTGGCACTATTACTTCCCTCCATCTAGACACTATACTGTACTTCTGTTAATGCAGCCTAGAATTGCATTGATCTTTTTAGCTTCCGCTTCACACTGGTGGCTCATGTTCAACTTGTAGTCTACTAGGACTCCTAGATCCCTTTCACATGTTGTCTTGTCAAGCCAGGTGTCCTCTATCCTATATCAGTGCATTTCATTGTTTCTGCCTAAGTCTAGTACCTTACATTTCTCTGTGTTGAAGTTCATTTTGTTAGATTTGACCCAGCTTTCTAATCTATTAAGGTCATTTTGAATCCTGATCCTGGCCTCTGGGGTATTAGCTACTCCTCCTAATTTGGTGTCATCTGCAAACCTCATAAGCAGCCCTCTATTCCTTCATCCAAATAATTGATAAAGATGTTTAATAGCCCTGGGCCCAGGACAGAGCCCTTTGGGACCCCACTGGTGGTCACTTCTCTCCAGGATGAAGAGGAGCCATTGCTGGAGCACCTTTGGGTTCGGTCGGTCAACCAATTACAAATCCACCTAACGGTTGCATTGTCTAGCCCACATTTTACTAGCTTGTATTATGAGTTCATCATTGAAAGACTGGCCTTTGGAGGAAGATTTCCTCCTTTGAAATTGATTCAGGGAGGATTCATTCTTGTTGGATCGTCCATCATCCTTCAATTTGCAGGTGATGGAAGGTCTGGACAGAGGTCCAAGATGACTTGATGGCAACCACATTTCTCCGAGTCAAACCTAAAACCGGTCCACCTACAACAGAATCGTATCGAAAGCACTCCCAACAGATGGCCATTCAGCCCATTTTTAAACCTCCAAAGTCTCCTTCTTTGGAGGTTTTTCAACAGAAGCTGGGTGGCTATCTGTTGGGAGTGCTTTGATTCTGTGTTCCTGCATGGCAGAAGGGGGTTGGATTGGAAGACCTTTGGGGTCCCTTCCAATTCTATCAGCCTATGAAACACCCCATAACAGCTGCTTGAGGCATGAGCCATTTCCTCAGAAGGGAAGAATTAAACACGTTCAACAAAAACCCTGACACAATCTCTCCATGGCCAAGTCTTCTCGGCTTGAGCCCAAGCGAAGGGACCCAGCCGGTAGCCGCAAAAATGGAAGGAAAATGTTTCCTTTCAATAGGAGACGGAGGCGCAGCATAGTCTTGGCAGCTTGAAGCCTACCATTGTCGGCTCCACACGCTGGGTGTTTATAAGAAGGCCTTCATGTTTAGAGAACTGGCGTACTTGGTTGACAGCTCCGAGGGAAGAACGGAAAGAGGATATCCAGACCTTGCCATCCATCACGCCTCTTAAGCTGGCAGATTCCTGAGAACAAAGCCGGCCAGAAGGCTAAACATTTGGGCCACCCAGATTTGGACCATGGGGGTCTCTCTTGTCTGACCGTCCTTTGAGTTCAGCTTTGCCGGATCTCTTTGGGTTTTTCTTTCACCCAATTGCCCAGCTTGCACAAGGGTTGGGTTAGATGGCCCTTGTGGTCCCTATTTCGCCATAGGCAGCTCTAGCATCGCAGGAGAAGACATCGTTCTCTCTGTATACCCTTCATAATTTTGGATGCCTCTGTCGTGTCAACACACTTCAAAACTTTCCGCTTCGCCCGGGCCATTAGTCTCGGGATTCAAGACCAGTTTCCACTCTCAGCCGATTGGGTCGACTTCTAAATTTTTGGCCGTATATGTCCATGTTTGATTGTTGGCACCCCTTTTAAAAAAGATCTATCTTAAAAACTGGACTGATGCCTTGATCCAACCAGGGCTGTAGCTGGTGGCGGTGGGCGAAAGGAGAGCATTGCCCCTCCAACAAAATGTCTGCCCCTTGCCTGATAAATTTCTCACCTACATCTGCCAACTGTCCTGATTGGCAAGGAGAATCTGAATCCTCCCCGGTTTGGAGAAGAGAGGGGCAAATCTTACCCTTCCCAGTCGGCTCCGGCAAAAACAAACTGCTGCGGCCTGTCTTAGCTTGTCTGTTATTCATCATTAAAAACTTTTACCATCTTGGCCACCCACTGAGGTTGCTTTGGCCACACCTGTCCTGTTTTTCATCTGTGAAACATTGGTAGGTATGGGAAACCATGACTTTGGAGACCAAGGTTCGATGGCCAGCTCAGCCATGAAATCCACTGGCTGAGCATGGGCAAGTCACACTCTCTCAGCCTCAGGGGAAGGCAATAGCAAACTTCCACGCCAAGCAACCCATAACCACATGTTATGGTCGCCATAAATTGGAAATGACTTGAAGGTACACAACAAACGCATGGGAAACCAGTTTTTCAATTGGGAAACCAACAATGGAGAAAAAAATATTCTTTCCATCTATTCCCTCCATCTGCCAACAGCATTGTTACAGTTGGCCCTCCGCATTTGCTGCTTTGAGTAATATGTTCTCTTTAGGAATCTCTAGGTCCTCCAGCGCAACTCTGCTGGAAACTGACCATAGAGTTGTACTGGAGGACTTAGAAATTACTAGAGAAAACACTTCTCTAGGCATTTGTAGGTCTTTCAGCATGATTCTGAAGTCAACTTCTGGCAGATGTTGACCATAGAGTGGACTCAGATACACAGAGAAGTGTTTTTTCCATTTTCATGGGGGTCCTGTGGCCCTAACTCCAGAGAATGTGGAAAGCCTACTGTATTATTCTTATTCTTATTATTATTATTATTATTACCATTATATCAAAATAGAGGCCTTGTTAAAAGAATACGATGCAGTTTTTTTTAAAAAAGATAAAACTTTAAAATTTTTGACCAGGGTGGAGGGAAAGATCTTGCAAAAACAAAACTCTCTCCAGGGTCACCAGTGTTTCAATCTGCTTGTTTTTCCAGTAAGCAGTGAGGGGTCGAAGCAAGGGAGAAATAAAAAAACCCGGGCAGCTTTGGAGGTTTTGCAAGGTTCGAAAGGAGGAAGGAGATATTTTGAAAAGCATAAATGTCTTGATTTGCTCGGGGTGAGAAAAGAAGAGAGGGGGAGGAAGTTTGCATTGTGTTGGTACACTGGGTGAGCAAACAGGATAGAGGCCTGGGAGGAGACTAACCACTACTCCTTTGGTGCAGAGAAAGCAGCTCGATATCTCTTCTCAGCAGAAGCCGACCCAAAGTCTCCGGCTTTGCAGATATAAGCCCATCTCAAGTTTTAAGTTTGGTAGCGGAGGACTTTCTACATGTCCCATCACTGTCATTGGCGCATTTCGTGAAGCCGTGGACGAGAAAACCTCCGTCTCTGCTTTGGAGCTGTGGAACTCCCTGCCACTTCGCTCCCTTCCTGCTCTCCTTCTGCCAACAGGTGAATAACTTTTTATTGTAGGCAGACCTTTGAGATCTCAGTTACGTAGCAGCAGTTTGGGTGCGCTGGTGTGCTGTATTTCTTCCCTTCGACGACCCCAGCTCAGCCATGGGAACCCACTGGGTGATCTTGGGCAAGTCACACGCTCTCAGCCTCAGAGGATGGCCGTGGCAACGCCCATGTAGATCAAGGGAAGTAATAGTACCATTCTATTATGCTCTGGTCAGGTCCCACCTGGAATATTGTGTCCAGTTCTGGGCACCACAGTTCAAAAAGGACATTGAACTGGAGCCATGTGTCCAAAGGAGGGTGACTAAAATGATGAAGGGTCTGGAAACCATGTCCTATGAGGAACAACTCAGGGAACTAGGGATGTTTAGCCTGGAGAAGAGAAGGTTAAGAGGTGATACAATAGCCCTGTTTAAATACTTGAAGGAATGTCATATTGAGGCGGGAGCAAGCTTGTTTTCTGCTGCTCCAGAGAATAGGACACAATGGAGCAATGGATGCAAACTACAGGAAAAGAGATTCCACCTCAACATTAGGAGGAACTTCCTGAGAGTAAGGGCTGTTTGACAGTGGAACACACTCCTTGGAAAGTAGTGGAGTCTCCCTCTTTGGAGGGTTCCTGCATGGCAGAATGGGGTTGGACTGGATGGTCCTTGGGGTCTCTTCCAACTGTAGGACTCTATGATCTCTGAAGAAACTTGCCAAGAAAACCCTGTGATAGGGTCGCCTTAAGTTGGAAATGATTTGAAGGCATACAACAACAAACACATGTTTTAAATGTCTTTTGAACTGAGCCATGCTTTGGTATTATTATTACTTACTTAATTCTTGTTTAAAAACTTTAGTCAGGTCAGATTTTCACTTTGTCTTGTTTTAAATTACTGTAAGCCGCCGAGAGCCGGCATTGTGTAGTGGTTTGTTGGTGACCAGGGTTTGAATCCCAGTTCAGCCGTGTAAACCCACTGGGCGACCTTGGGCAAGTCACACTCTCTCAGCCTCAGAGGATGGCCATGGCAAACCCCCTCTGAAGAAACTTGCCAAGAAAGCCCTGTGGTAGGGTCACCATGAGTCAGAAATTACTTGAAGGCACACAGCAATAACAGCAACAACAATTTGTAAGCCACCTTGCATCCTAGTTTTGTAGAAAAGGCAGGATAATAAGAATAGACCCATAGAATTGGAAGGAACCCCTGCGGTGCAGGAATACAATGCTTAGAGATGGCCACCCATCCTTTATTGAAGACCTCCAAAGAAGAGACAGTGATCCTACAAGGCAATTTATTCCACTGTCAAACAGCTCTTACTCTTTAGTGGAATCTCTTTTCATGACATTAGAATCCACTGTTTCTCATTCTAATCTCTGGGGCAGCAGAAAATAAGTTCACTGCATCTTCTGCTTGACATCCCTCCAGCGATACTTAAAGACAGTTATCACATCACCTCTCCTTTTTTTGCCCCTTGAATCCTAAGCTGCTCCTCGAAAGGCTTGGTTTCCAGACCTTTGATCATCTATCATTGTTGGGTGCCTTCAAGTCGTTCCTGACTTTTCTTGACAAGATTTCTTCAGAGAGGATTTGTCTTGACCTTCTTCTGAAGCTGAGAGTGTGTGACTCACCCAAGATCATGCAGTGAGTTTCCATGGCTGAGTAAAGATTTGAATCCTGGTCTCCAGAATCAAATGCTCAAACCATTACATTATGTGGCTTCTCACCTCTGTTTAAAGACCTCCAAAGAAAGAGGTCCACCATCCTGTCTTGGAGCCAATATATTAAAATAGACTTCGACAGAGTCTATTCCACTGTCAAACACTTCTTCCAGCTGATAAGTTCTTCCTAAGGTTTAGGTGGAATCTCTTTTCTTGTCACTTGACTCCATTGCTCAATGTCCTAGTCTCTGGAGCAGCAGAAAACAAGCTTGGTCCACCCTTAATAGGATATCCTTCCAAATTTTTAGACCTGGCTATCATATCACCTCTTAATCTTCTCTTCTCTGGAGTATGGACTAAACATAGCCATCTCTCAGGGTGCTCCTCATAGGACTTGGTGGTTTCCAGACCTTCCACCATTTTGGTCACCCTCCTCTGGACTAAACTCCATCTTGTCCACATCCTTCTTGAATCGTGGTGCCCAGAACTGGATGCAATATTCCAAGTGACGTCTGACCAAAGCAGAGTAGAGTACTATTCCTTCGATCTAGACACTGTTCTCCTCTACCCTGATTTATCATTATTTTGACTTCCCCCAGTCTGGACATTATGCTCCTGTTGATGTAGTCCAGAATTGATTTAGCTTTTTTGGCTGCTACATCGCCCTGTTGACTCACGTTCAGCTTGCAGTTTTGCCAAGATCTCTACTTCCTTTTTACAAACCCTGCTATGAATCCATGTTGAATGTTGCTTCCTTCAGTCTGGGCATTACTGTTGATGCAACCAACAACAACAGTCAAATAAATAAATGAGATAATTTTATTTTAAAAATAACAATGACTCAAAAATTAGGATCATTGGGTTGGAAGGGGCCTAAAGGCTGTGGAGTCCAACCCGCTGCTCAGTGCAGGATCTCCAGCTAAAACATCTCCACCAGGGAGCTGTCCAGTCTCTTTTGGAAGATGTCCAAGGAAGGAGGGAAGCTTGTTTTCTGCTGCTCCAGAGAACAGGATCCGGAACAATGGATGCAAGCTTCAGGAAAAGAGATTCCACCTCAACTTCCTGACAGTAAGGGCTGTTCGACAGTGGAACAAACTCCCTTGGAGGATGGTGGACTCTCCTTCCTTGGAGGTCTTTAAACAGAGGCTGAATGGCCATCTGTCAGGGATGCTTTGATTGGCAGAATGGGGTTGGACTGGATGGTCCTTGCGGTCTCTTCCAATGCTATGATTCTATGAAATCCCACTACCTCTCCAAGCCACTGGGTCCATTTCCAAACCCTTCTCACTCTCAAGACTCCGGATGTTTCTTCTAGTGTTCGCAAGATGTTCCTTCTAAAGTTCTCAAGATGTTCCTCCTAATGTTCTCAAGATGTTCCTCGTAATGTTCAGCCAAAATCTACCCTCCTATAACTTGAAACCATTAGACCAGGTACTCCCTCTGGGGCAGCAAAGGAGGTCATCCCTCTCCTTTCTTGGACAGTCCTTGAGATATTTGAAGAGTGTGATCCTATCACCTCTCCATCTTCTCTTCACCAGGCTGAACATGCCCAGCTCCTTTAACCTTTCCTCCTAGGTTTTGTTTGCCATCCATCTTATCATCCTTGTTGGCCTTCTCTGAATCTGCTCCAACTTGTCTCTATCCTTTTTAAAATAAGATGCCCAGGACTGGACTCAGGACTCCAAATGAGGAGAGCAGAATATAGTGGGACTATTACTTTCCTTTCATTATTTCCCTTCAACTCTACAATCTCATATTTATAATGAACTGGTTACAAGCAGTTAGTTAGTTCCTTTCAACTTTGTAATCCCATCATTCTAAGGAATTAGTTACAAGTAACTAGTTTCAGTGTGGTGTAGTAGTTTGAGCATTGGACTAAGACTCTGGAGGCCAGGGTTTGAATCCCTGCTTGGCTGTGAAAACCCACTGAGTAACCTTGGGCAAGACACTCTCTCTCAGCCTCAAAGGATGGCCATGGCAACCCCTCTCTGAAGACACTTTCCAAGGAAACCCCATGTTAGGTCACCATAGATGAGAAATAATTTGAAGATACATAACAACAAACACAACATTATTTTCCCATAATGCTGTAAATCCATGCTTAAAAGGAATTAGTTACCAATAACTATTTACTTCCCATCAGGGAACTTGTTACAAACAACTGGTTACTTTCTTTCAACTTCCCAGTTCTATGATTACAAGGAGTTATGCTTCCCTTTATTCTCCCTTTCAACTCTGCCTTTCCATGGTTAGCAGGAACTAGTTACAAACAACCAGTTAGTTCCTTTCTGCTGTGCAATTCCCTGGTTACTAGGAACTGGTTGCAAATAACTAGTTATGTCCCCATAACTATGCATTCTTTTGCATTGGTTTATTTCTTGACTTTATACCCTTTTATGCACTGGGATCCAAGTTGGATGGCAATAAATATAAAACGATATTGCAAAAGTTAAACGTTTGCACCTGTGAAATGTTGGAGGGTGTGTTGTGCATAATTTAGCACGTAGTGTGTAATTTTCACCTGGTTTTTGCCTTTCTCTTCCCCATCTTCAACAAGGGAGCGGTCAAAGGCCTGGTGTGAGGGTTTCACACTTTAAGACACACCTTGATCGACTGGTTGGCTCAGGATAGGATCATGATTCTGCAAAGCAGGACGAAATGCAGTGAGCAGTTGCAAGGAGAGGAACAGAGCTGACGCAGACGGAGGGCAGAAGAAACGTTTGCAAAGAGACCCAGGAGGTTGCCAGCATGTCCGATCTCAGCCAAGAGATGGGTCCCTTTTCACCGTCAGCATTGGCTGTTTTGCCCAAGCGACGTGCCTTCGCTCTGGTGAGATTCCTCCCTGTTTCAGTGCTAGATCTTTTGCCCAGTTCTGCAAACAATTCTCCAGATTCTTTATTCTGGTGAAATCTGATCTTGGAAGGAACAGTGCTGGTGGTGGGCACCTCCTTCCAGGGTGGGGTAGACGCTGATGCGGTTGGACTGGGCATTTGGAACTAAAAAATTCCCTCGCCGAGAGCCTTTTGCATTGGACATCTTCCTTGGATGTGTCCGTTTTATACTCTTGCTCTGGATTTGTCCCTGATCCTCGAGGCAGTGAACAGAGGGCAAGAGCGTTGAGACTTTGGTGCCATAATGTTCTGGTGCTTTTGCCTTTTGTCGGAGGACGAGAAAAAAGCGGTTGCGATTGACAGAGAAATCAACCGCCTTCTCCAGGAGCAAAAGAAGAAGAATCGATGGGAACTGAAACTCCTTTTGCTCGGTGAGTGTTTCAGATTACAGGCTTGCAAAACTGAGGGTCATAAAAAGGTTTCCCCCCCAAACTTGCTTTGGCAATTCTATGTTGTAACTTGTAATATATGGGGGAATGAAATGGTCCGGCAAAGAATTATGCCGCAATAAGTAAGAAAGGAGTTCTTACAGGCTTTTAAAATACTTTAATTTGCTGATATGCAACTCAAAAACCTATTCAAAAGTACCAATAGGAATGGTGCCGAAACATCAGTGTCTGCACTTAACCAAAGCTGAGTGCCAACTGAATATCAAACTTGTGAAAGGTCTATGTGTGGTGTAATGTTTTTATCATGTTTTTCTAATTCGGCACCAACAGATACGTTAAAAACAGCTACGATGTTGTAAAAAGTTTTTCCATTGAAGGCTGGCGTTATAATTACTAGCTGAGATCCTGCATCACAATCTATGCAAGTCCCAAGCAGAATGCCAGCCGCTGTTAGTATCTTGGGTTTCACCATTTATCTAATGTTCCTGAGTGGATTTTAGACCTTCAATTGTTTAGAGTTTATCCGAAAGTCTAGGCAGCAGGGAGGTATTAATGGATGATGCGGCATGTACCAGGTTGTGTCACTTTTTGCAGTGGTGTGATTGTGGCTCCATTTGTGACTATACATCATCAGTTCCTATTTGGAGTTTGTATCTCTCTGTTTCACAGCCTAGGAGGCTTGCAGATTCCATACCTGTCTTTATTATCTTGGTTTCAGTCTCTCAGATCCGACAGAGTGGAGTATTGGACCATCACTGATTCTGGTTCTATTCAAGAATCAAGGCATCAGTGAGGCACCTCTGGATAATGCAGCCTGGTCCAAGCAGCGTCCCTTTTTCTTTCTCTTTCCTTTTCCTCCTCCTCTTCTTTTTCTTATCCTTTGCTTCCTCCTCTTCCTCCCCTTCCCCTTATTATTAATATTATTTTTCACTACTAATACACACACACATACATTACTTCTTAACAAGAAACAAAGTGCTAGGAAGAGCTCAGTGCTTGCTAACCAGGAGAGGCTAGAGGCGTGGATGATGCAGCAGAATGCATGACAGCAAGAGTAGGAAGAATCAGTAGTCTCTCTTTTTCTGTTCCCTTCCTTCCTCCTCTGATTTTACTGTGCTCTTCTGCAAAAAGAAAGTAGGGAAGGTGCCAGTGGAAAGGGAGTTCCAGAATCTGGGGCAGCCACTGAGAAGGCTCTGTCTCCCATGTTCCCACCAGATGTACCTGTGAGGATTGTGAGACAGAAACAAGAGCTTTCTCAGTAGCTGCCCTTAGTCCCTGGAACTTCCTTCCACAAGGCCATTTCAGAAGGATAGAGACAAGTTGGAGTGGCCTCAGAGAAGGGCAACATGGAGAACAAAAGGTTGAAGAGGTTGAAGGAGGTTGGGTATGTTTAGCCTGGTGAAGAGAAAATGAGAGGTGACAGGATTGCCCTCTTTAAATACCCCAAGGGCTGTCTCAGAGAGGAGAGGGCAAGTTTGTTCTCTGCTGCCCCAGAAAGTAGCTCCTCAGTGGTTTCAAGTTGCAGGATGGAAGATCTCTATTGAACATTAGAAGGAACTTCTTGATAGAAAGATGAGTTTGGTAATGGAACCAATGACCTACAGAAGTGATGGGGTCTCTTTCTCTGGAGGTCTTCCAAAAGAGGTTGGACATGTCTCTGCTGGGGATGCTTAAATTGGAGAGCCTGACTTGAGCAGGGATTTGGACTCCAAATCTGATTTTACGCAGCAGAGGGAAAAGGAATGGAAGGTTTTGTTCTTGCTGCAGGAATGGAATTGATGAAGAGGTTCACTTTTATTTCCCTTTAGGCACCGGGGAGAGCGGGAAAAGCACCTTCATCAAACAGATGAGGATTATCCATGGGGTTGGCTACACCGAAGAGGACCGGAAGGCGTTTGTCAAGGTCGTGTATCAGAACATCTTCATGTCCATCCATGCCATGATCAAGGCTATGGAGACCCTTCAGATTCCTTATGACCGGCCGGAGAACGCAGTAAGTAACTAACATCAGAAGAAGCATACCATGCCTATGTGTTCTATGACCCATAGAATCATAGAATCGTAGAGTTGGAAGAGACCACTAGGGCCATCCAGTCCAACCCCCTGCCATGCAGGAAATCCAAATCAAAGCATCCCTGACAGATGGCCATCCAGCCTCTGTTTAAAGACCTCCAAGGAAGGAGACTCTATCACCTTCCGAGGAAGTGCATTCCACTGTCGAACAGCCCTTACTGTCAGGAAGTTCCTCCTAATGTTCAGGTGGAATCTCTTTTCCTGTAGGCAAAGTGCGAAGTGCTTGTTTTGATCCATATGGCTGGGGGAAAGATTATCAGAAGGACCATATCTCCCCATATGACAGTTTCCAGAGGAGGCTGACCAAAGATGGTTAAGGATCCAGGAACAAAGCTCTAGGAGGAAATATCTGAAGGATCTGGGTTTGTTCAGCCTGAGAACTGATGTGGTGTCCATCTTTTAAGTAAGGATGCTGTGCAGAAGATGGTGTGAGCTTGTCTTCTGCTGCTCCAGAGAATGGGACCTGAGTCGATGGAATGGGAAGAATTAGAAGAAAGGGACAGGGATATAGCTACAGGATTCCAACTAAATCTTAGGAAGAACTTCTTGATGGTAAGAGCTGTTTGTTAGAGGAACAGACCAGCTTGCAAGTTGGTGGACCGTCCTTCATTGGAGGGCATAAGGATACCAACCTCTCTGAGCTTTTTGATAGTGCAGTAGACCACCTTAGAAAATGGTGGACCGTCCTTCATTGGACAATAAAGGACAGTCCACCATCTTCCAAGGTGGTCTACTCCATTATCAAAAAGCTCAGAGAGGTGGGTATCATTTGTCCTCCCATGAAGGGTCCACTATTTTCTAAGGTGGTTTACTTCACTATCAAAGAGCTCAAAGAGGTGGGTATCCTTTTGATAGTGAAGTCCACCTTAGAAAATGGTGGACTGTCCTTCATTGGAGGACATAAGGATACCCACCTCTCTGAGCTTTTTAATAATGGAGTAGACCACCTTGGAAGGTGATGGGACCTCCTTCATTGGAGGGCATAAACAGAATTTGGATGTCCATTTCTCAGAGGTGGAGTCTACAAGATGATACTTGTTGCTCTTTCTAACTCCACAGCTCTATGAACCTGCCCAGGTTTTAAGGTCTGGAAGAAGGATTCTCCTTTCAGATCTGTCACCTTCAGAGATACATTTGGTGGGGACCATGGTGGTGGAGGGGATTCTTGGTGGCTGCTCCCAGATTATGGCATCTTCCCAGTGAGATGAGGCTACTTTCCTCCCAGTAGCTCCAACTCAGCCATGGGGAAAATGGATATTTTGAGTTAATTCTTGGATTTAAAGCTCTCCAAGCTTGGCCTATTTTAGTGTGTCCCAAAGGAGCTTTCCAAGGTACTAATCCAGGGGATACATTTGCAGGGTATTCTGTCCAATGTCCTGAACCTATTGTAACAGATGTGCTTCAGCAATATGTTGGGGACCTTTATACCATCTGAAGAGAAAACCTGGAGTGAATTCACCGCACCATGGCATCCCTAGGATTGGTATCACCCAGTGCAGTAACTCATGGTGTCACCTCCTGCCATTCACCTCCTCCCATACCACACTCTACAGAACCCTTAGAAATATCTTTTATACTAATGTTATTCATAAGTCGTAATTCCCCTATATCGCACTGAACGTAATGGCAGTTAGGAAGAACCTCTTGACTTTAAGTGTTGAAATAGAGTGCATTTTAGAGGATGGTAGACTCTCTTTCTTTGGAGGGCTTCAAAACAGGACAATGGATGGACATCTTTCACAAAATCATAGCATCATAGAGTTGGAAGGCACTCCAAGGGTCATCCAGTCCAACTCCCTTCTACTCTGTAAGAAGACGCAATCTAAACACTCCTGACAGATAGCCAAGCCTCTATTTAAAGACCTCCAAAGAAGGAGACTCCACCACCCTCCGAGGGAGCGTCTTCCATTGTTGAACAGCTCTTACCATCAGGAAGGTCTTCCTACTGTTTAGTTGGAATCGCTTTTCCATTTGCATCCATTGCTCCAGGTCCTAGTCTCTGGAGCAGCAGAGCATAAGCTTGCAACAATAAGCTAGTATAATAAGGTACGGCAATGACTAGAAAACTTCAGATGTGGTGCAAGGAAAGAAATAAACAATTTTACTGGTGGGGGGGAGATAATGTTGGGCTTCCAAAGGCATTTGGCTCTTTTTGGCTGACTGTGCAAGGAAACATCTTTGGCATCTTGTATTTTGAGACACTGCCCAGGTAACTTAACTGAAAAGGAATTTTGTCGACTGCTTTCTTGGACAGTGGAAATAAACTAATATCATGTTATAAAAGTATATTTAATATAATTTTATTGTATATAATCTAATGGGAACCAGCGTGGTGTAGTGGTTTGAGTGTTGGACTACGACTTCGGAGACCAGGGTCTGAATCTCTGCTTGGACATGGAAAGTCATTGGGTGACCTATGGGCAAGTCACACTCTCTCAGCCTCAAGGGAAGGCAAAGGCAAACTCCCTCTGAACAAATTTTGCCATGAAAATCACATGATAAGTCTGCCTTGAGGTTGCCATAAATTGGAAATGACTTAAATGCACACAATAAAAATGTTTACACACATATAAATATGCACATGAGAGCCAACACGGTATAGTGGTTTGAGCATTGGACTACGTCTGTAGAGATCAGAGTTCAATTCTCCACTTGGCCATGAAAACCCATTGGGTGGCTTTGGGCTAGTCACACACTCTCAGCCCCAGAAAACCCAATGATAGGCCTTAGGGTCACCATAAGTCGGAAACAACGTGAACGCACACAACAGCAAACATACATGCACACACACACACATTTTTAAAAATGGATTGAAGAGTCTTTCATCCACAAATCCATATTTGTAGGGAGGTACCTTGACAGATATCTCATCATGCACATCTTTGATGCCAACATTCATGGTAGGTTTTGGATTTCACATGACCTGCTTAATGAAGAATGGTGTACTTCACATTTCTTATTCCATTGCATTTCTCCTAGCAAAATGCTCAGTTGCTCAAGGAAGTGGATGTCTACAAGACAACTGTGTTGGAAGCACACCATGCGAGGATGATTGAAAGTCTGTGGAAGGATGCTGGGATTCGAACCTGCTACCTGAGGCGGCGAGAATATCACCTACTAGACTCTACTCCCTAGTGAGTGCTTTTGCTCCTTCTATTCACCTGAATAGGAAGGTGAAATAGAAAGAGCCCTGTCCCCTTTTCCGTGCTGCATTCTCTCAAATGATGCCTTGCATTGAAATGCATGCTTGGGTCGGTTTAAACACCCAAGACTTGCATTGCAGCCTTTGGAGAAAGGTAAAACATTGCAGTAAGTTAACTTCCAACCGGAGCATCCGTCCCAAAGGTCCTGATGTCATTTTGCATAGACATGTACAAAGATCCCATTTCTCTACCCAACCCTTTTCCTATTTACTAATTTACTAGTGATGCCCTCTATTTTCTTGCCTCATTCCCAAGAGAACCACTGCCCTTATTTCCCTCTCTTTAATATTGTTTTCGTGGCCATTTGAGAAATTCTTTGGTAATACATTGTTAGGATAGGGCCCCGACAGCCACTTCCCCAGAGTCTCTGAATTCAAATTGCAAAATGAGGACTAGGTGCATTTTTAGCTGATACCAAGCTGGCTGTTTCCTCCCTGGCGGCCACAGAGGTTGTATTTTGAATTATCAGTAACGTTTGGGAGGACAGAAATGTGTTGTACCTCGCTCCTTTAATATATCTTTGACCCAGAAGGATGCACTCTGCCTTGACTTTGAAACCTATGGAAAGATAGTGATGGCTGCAAGAGTTGACAACATTTGGCCAAGCAGAGCATGGTTTTTCATGCAGGTGGAGGGCGCCCCCAAGTGGCAAGAGAGGTGAATGCCAGGATGGCAATACTTATTAGATAAGAAGCTTATTAAGATGGGCTTCTATGGCCCTTATCACACTAGCAAAATCTTGTTCAGAAACAGGATTTAAATCTGAATGGGATTTGACAAGTGTTACAAGGTCCCTTGTTTTGTTTGGAAGTGTTGGTGGGAACTCTGGTTGTAGGGTTGGGATCTTTGTGGCCTCCGGGCTGATTTTACAAAACTAGGATCCACTTGGTCCCAAGAATGATCCATCCGTCCCAAAAGGTGGAGGAGAATCTACCCTAGTCAAGCGGTGATGTTATTTTAGCTGTTCCTGGCACTTTATCAAACCATTGAGGCCAAAACGATCACCTCTCCAACACTAGTCTGCTTTAAGGGCTGGCCCAAGGGAAGAGACATTTAGGTTGCTGCCATTGTGTGGCTTCAAGTCATTTCCCATTTATGGCAACCCTAAGTCGAGGTTTTCTTGACTAGATTTGTTCAGAGGAGGTTTGCCATTGCCTTCCTCTGAGGCTGAGAGAGTGTGACTTGCCCAAAGTCGCCCAGTGGGTTCCATGGCCAAGCTGAGAATCGAATCCTGGCCTCCAGAGTCATATAGTCCAATGCTTTTTATTTTTAATTGAAATTAAAGTTCATACATATAAATTTTATACAATACATAATTCCATATACAGTGGGCCCTTGGTATCTGCTGGGGTTTGGTTCCAAGAGCCTCCGTGAATATCAAAATCCGTGGATGCTCAAGTCCCATTAAATGCAGTGCCATAGTAAAATGCTGTGCCTTACCTAAAGTGGCAAAACCAAGCCTCACCTGTTGGAATTTATATATTTTGGGAATATTTTCAAGCTGTGGATGCTTGAATCCGTGGATAAAAGAATCCATGGATATGGAGGGCTGACTGTACACATTTTTTGCCTTCTATTACAACTTGGCTAAGTATATTTATATCCCACCTCAGTGCTCCCTTTCTCCAGAGCCATTTTCACCCTTATATTCCATCCAAAATCTCCATGCCTCCCATGGAGGTAATCTTCCATCTTCTTTTCTTAATACTTTCTCAATGAATTCTTTCCAAATTCTATCTGAGTCACTTTCCCCCCCATAATCCCCTTTTTGCTTTCAATCTGCATGCCAATTTATCATTAATTGCTAATTTCCATACATCGCAAATTGTCCTCTGAGCAAATCTTGCCAAGAAAACCCTACGATAGGTTCGCCTTGGACTTATGCCGTAAGTCGGAAATGATTTGAAAGCACACAACAGCCACAAAGCTCAAAGGAAAGAAATGTTTTAAGCTGTATGCATAGTGATTTGTATCTTGTGGTTTGAGTCATTGGGGTGTATCTATCAGTTGGGTTTCTGGGTGCTCTCACTTTCCAGTTTCCTGTCCAATCTGGAGCGCATCGCCGCAGACGGATACGTACCAAGCGCTCAGGACATCTTGAGGACCCGCGTGCCGACGACGGGAATCAATGAGTACTGTTTCTCGATCCAAAAGGTAACACTAAGGTGAGCCAAGTTGCAGCAAGAGGATGCCTTTGAGCATCACTGGTCACCTCAGCGCTAAGACTAGTGTTGCTGGTTAGGAAACTCTTCCTAAACTGGATGCGATATGGCAATATTGCACCAGTTTTGTAGGAATTGCTCTCATTGCCATGAATATTATTCTGGTCTGACTTCACATACTGGTCACATTGGTGTAATAGTATCAGAGTTTGCAGGGTTGAAGCCCCAGGGGTTTATCACACACTGGGGCTAATTTTGGTATTAAAGAGACATTAAAGCAAAGTTAAACCAACCCAACAAGGCAATCTATGTCAGGATTGTGAGTAGGCTGGAGACATATAAAGGTGCCTTAATCTATCTCTTTTATCTATCCACCCTTATACACATACAAAGATGCCTTTATCGATCTCACTATTACACTATCTGTCTTCATGTGTGTGTGTGTGTGTGTGTGTGTACATGGAAAGATACTACATGTATACATAGCACTGTTCCAGCATATCAGTGATGTCCAAACTCTGGCCCTCCAGGTGCTTTGGACTTCAGCTCCCAGTATCCCAAACCATTGGCCAAGGGGGCTGAGGCTTCTGGGAGCTGAAGTCCAAAACAACTGGAGAGCCAGAGTTTGGACATCGCTGCAGTATATGGTTTCAGAAACCAAAACATGTTTCGGCACATTCTGCAAGCCAGCATCAAGTCCCACCGAACGCTATCTCCCCAAGAAATGGGCAATGCGGTGCCTAACCTCCCTTTCCAAAAGCAAAATGGCCACATACCTTTTCTTCAAATAACCTTTATTTTATTAAGTCAGATAAAACAACACATATAAATACATAACATAACATAAAAAAACCCCAACACACACATCACTCTTCACACAATCTAGATACATCAGTCTACATCTGCCACACAAAATCACACACCATTAAACTACATTCATGGGATATTAACTTTTTATTTATTCGCTTGCATCGTACGTTCCAGGATTGTGACGTTGGCGGTCAGAAGTCAGAGCGGCGGAAGTGGATCCACGTTTCGAAAACGTGATCGCTTTGATCTACTTGGCTTCGCTCAGCGAATACGACCAATTCCTGAGGAGAACAGCAGCGAAGTGAGGAGATGGGTGGCATTTTTCATGGCTGGCCATTTGTCCCATGCAGAAATACAATTATTTGTTTAAAAAGAGATTAATTTTACTCATTTTTAACCCAAACGATCCAATTTGTAATGAAATAAATATATAATCAAGGATAAAGAAAGAGCTTATCATAGACCTACCTAGCATCATAGATCATAGTTAACAAATTAACCTAAACTAACTAAACACACATACAAAAACCCTGGCCTTTCTCCCTTTAACGGTAATGGGTGAAAATTAAAACCGGTATGTATAAATTATATGTTTTGCCATTAGAGATCTCTCAAGTCAACTTGTTAGAGTTACCGAAGTCAGAACTGCAAATTTACATGTTAGTTGGCTCCAAAAACCCATAATGGTTTCCAGTCTTTCAAAAGAGGGTTCAAAGTCTGTGTAGCAGCTTTCTGCAATCTGTTTTGCTTACATTTCATTGAATGCTGTGCCTGTTGTGTTTTCACGCTGTTCTGTCTCCCCTTCCTTGGGTCAGAACCGGATGCGGGAGAGCCTGGATCTCTTCCGAACCATCCTGGACCTGCCTTGGTTCTTGAATGCCTCCATCATCCTCTTCCTTAACAAAGTGGACATCTTGGAGGAGAAGATCATGAGCTCTGACTTGGCTGCCTACTTCCCCAGTTTTCCAGGTAACCCTTTTCGGTTCCGTACCAACAGTGTAAAGTAGTAGTTAGAATGAGAGACAGATGAGTGAAAGGACTTGGGTTCATATCATCCTCTGGTCATTAAATTCACCTGAGGAGATGTCTTCTTTCCTTGGCTGCTGACGCCACTTTAATTGCCATGGCTCAGTGCTATGCTGGGATTTGTACTTGGTTGGAGCACCAAGATTCTTGGACAATAGCTCTTTGAAAATCCCAGAATTCCATAGCCTTGAGCCTTGGCAGTTAAAGCAGTGTCAAACTGCATTCATTCTCTAGTTTAGATGCAGCCTCAGTCTTCCTCCTTGTCTTTCTAGGCTAACCTACAGTGCTGGGGAGATATGTAGGTGTATACATGTATGTGTGTATATACACACACACATATATACACATACATATATATATTATGTGTGTGTATACACATACACACACACACACACACACACACACACACACACACACACACACAGCGAGTTCCAAAAATCATGCATATTCAAGTCCCATAGGATTGAATGGGGTGTGTGCATGTGGGAGGCACACCATGGGCACGCGCTCCATTGAGGTTAATGGCACATACCCCTCTGAAGATTTTAAGTCCACAGACTTGGGGGGGACTCTGTGTATATATATATATATATATATATATATATATATATATATATATAGGAGAGGGAATTAAAAGGGGAGACCACAGTGTGTGGTGATACGCATTAATGCTGAAGTTCAAATCCCGGTGAAATATTCTATTCTCTGCAGGGTAGGATTTCCAGGTGGACCATTTGCCATCTCTCCCTAGGATGTGTTTTTTCTAACACAAGATAAGTTCCCCAACAAAAACTAAACTCATCACCTCATACCCACAAGTTTTGCATTTCTATGGCTAGTCACACACACACAACCTACTCATTCGTAGCCGTAAAGGTCTGCTCCTAGACACTTCACTCCATGCATCTGATGAAGTAGGCTTAGGTCCAAAACACACTGCAAAAATAGTCCAGTTTGAGACTGCTTTAACCCCCCTGGTTCAGTGCTGGGGGAGCATGGGAATAGTAGTTTATTGTGGCACCAGAGCTCTCTGGCAGAGAAGGCTAAGTGTCTCATAAAACTACAGTTCCTAGAATTCCTTAGCATTGAGCCAGTGCAGTTAAAGCAGTTTCAAACTGTACTATTTCTGCAGTGTGTTTTGGACCGAAGTCTATGGAAGCTTATGCTACCAACTTCTTTCTCTGTTTGTCTCAAAGCTGCTGCAAGTTGTATCACAGAGAGAGAAAGAATAGTAGAATCCTAGAGTTGGAAGAGACCCCCAAAGACTATAGATCCGACCCCATTTTGCAATGCGAGAAGACACCATCAAAGCATCCCCAGCAGATGGCCACCCAGCCTCTGTTAAAAAACCTCCAAAGAAGGAGACCCTACCACACTCCAAGGGAGTATGTTCCACTGCTCAACAGCTCTTACTGTCAGGATATTCTTCCTAATGTTCAGATGGAATCTCTATTCCTAGAGCTTGCATCCATTGCTCTGAGTCTCTGGAGCAGCAGAAAACAAGCTTGCTCCATCCTCAATACGACACCCCCTCAAATATTTAAACAGGGCTATCATATCACCTGTTACCCTTCTCTTCTCCAGGCCACACATACCTAGCTTCCTATGCTGTTCTTCACATGGCTTTATGGTTTCCAGATCCTTCACCGCTTTGGGTGCGGAGTCACGACCAAAAGGTATGGGAAAGCTGGCCCATTTAGGAAGCTCCTTTGCCTCTCTTTCTAGGTCCCAAGCAAGACGCTGAAGCGGCGAAGTGGTTCATCCTCGAAATGTACACAGAGGTCTTTAGACAGTCCTCGGTTTCTGATGGCATCTGCAGGGCAGGACCTCTGAAAGAGAGCTCCAGACCCAGGATCCTCTACCCTCACTACACATGTGCCACGGACACGCAGAACATCGGCACGGTTTTTGAGGACATTAAAGATGCCGTCCTGGCTGGCTACTTGGACGAGTTCAACCTGGTTTAGAACGAATCGGCGACCACTAAGATGGCATTGCTGTGGTGGAAGACGGCTGGCCATTCTGTCTTTCACTCGGAAGCCATCGATCTCAGCTAGGTCTACTATTTAACTCTGGGTGAAATGTTTCCGGAGCTGAGTTTTGGCCTAAGAGGGCATCCTTTTGGGAAACCTGGAACTGTGGTTGGCTCCATATTTTGGGGGGACTCCTGCACTGAAATAAAAATACATTGGGGTGAAATTTGGGTTGCCGTAAGTCAGAAAGGACTCGAAGGCACACAACAGCAACATACTGTTTAGCTTCCCCAATGCAGAATCGATGAATAGGATTTCAAAATGCTGAGGTCCTTTGCCAAAAATCCCATGTCATGACGCTACCCCAGAACTGAACTGGTGAATGAACCCTTTGATATGCTGGGTGATACGTAGTTCTTGAGGTGGAAGCATCAAGATGGTTTGATTTGCAGGGGCAATATTATTATCTTGGTTAAGATAGCCTCTATATTTAGCTGCAGCTGTCCTATAACAGCTCAAGAAAAGGTGTGGGAGATGGTGTTTCTTGACAACATTAAGTTGCTGGGAGAAATTCTTGTTGCAATGCAGTCTTTTGTGGTTTGTTCAGGGGTGAGCAACCAAGAGCTCTTAGCTTTGCAAAAGACCCACTTTGAGTGGAGATGGGAATTGCCCAAACTCATTTGTTGGTATGGGTCAACAAACAGCCTTCTCTGTTTTTTGTACGTCTCTTGTAAATATTGTAACAAGTTGTCTGCACTTCACAATTCACCACTACATCACTGCACTTGTTCAGCATTGTGAGTTTTTTCTAATGTCTCAGCTTCAGCCCAGATGGCTCATAATCTTTTTATGGACTCCCTGTCCCTGAATCTTGGGCTGCATCTGCATTGCAAAAATAATCCAGGTTGACACCACTTTAACTGCCATGGCTCAGTGCTATAAAAGTCTGGGAACTGTAGTTTTGTTAGACAGTTCGCCTTCTCTGTCAGAAAGCTCTGGTGACACAACAGGCTACAAATCCCCAAATTCCATAGCATTGAGCCATGGCAGCTAAAGTGGGGTCAAACTGGATTATTTCTGCATTGCGGATGCAGCCTCGGCTTTGTTTCATCAGAACATTCCAGTGCACTCAGTTCCTCGCTTCCTTGCCCATGTTTATCTGATGCAAATGAATGTTCTGTAGGCAGTGCTTTCAGAAAATAAAATGTTCACAATTCAAGAGAAGGACTGAGTTTGCCAATGTATGCTGTGGGGTTGACATGATGGACAATGCATGGAAAAGAACCACCATATTGGGCTTTCTTGCTCTCTCTTTTGATGCAGCTATGTGGATTTAGGGCCCGGGTTTAAAGAGAGGATTTCCAATGGAGAGCGTTTTACTCCATGGCAATCTCTTGAGTTGTTTCTCTGTGCAACTTACAAGGATATAAACCCCACTGAAGTAGGGATGGAAATAATATTTGAAAACATTGGACACTGTAGAAAGAATGCAGTTTGATACCACTTTAAGTGCTATGGCTCCAGCCTCTGGACTCTTGGAATTTGTAGTTTTGGAAGGGCTTCAGCCTTCTCTTTCAAGGAGTGCTGGTGCCTCACAAAACTACAAATCCCAGAATTCTGTAGCATGGAGCGACAGCCCTTAAAGTGGTGTCAGACTGCATTATTTCTACAGTGTAGTTATAACTGGGATTTACAAAAGTAACTCTAGAAGCATAGCACAAGGAGGGAGATTCTCCTATGTCAAGTTACAGGCTCAGAGCAACAGGGAAAGGCAGCAGTGACCACAACTTGTTATTTGTAGCAAAACACTTTTATTTCTAGTGTGTTATATCCAAGCTCTAGGAGGAAGAAGCAGGTGAGGGAAAGGGAAGCAAGTGAAGGAAAGAGGGATTTGCCAAGGAGGGAACAGAATCGGGAGACATTTGAGAGACAGGTAACTTAACTGTGATCTAACATTCTCCCAGTTGCTTGGTTTCTTTAAAACGCAGGCTCTGTGGAAAAGGAGAGGTTGCAGAGGGCCTGGTGTATTGGAAACTTGAACACACAGCAGGCTGGAGAGTGTGACAAAATGGCCCAAGAGCTGCTGCTTCTCACAGATTCGACTCCATGACCTTCTGGATCCAAGGGAGGTAATGCGCGATGCGAGAATAAACACCCGGCGGGGCATTGTAGCCGAAGGAGACAATTCCATGAACCACACCGTTGCACACCATCGGACCTCCAGAGTCCCCCTGCAGTGGGGGAAAAAAACAGAGGGCTATGGAGACGGGAGATATAGCACATCCTTGGACAGTCTTGTAGTGATGCTTTGCAGCCCTGAAGGACTCTGGGACCAAATTTTGAATTTTATTCTAAACCTTTCTGCCCCTAAATGTCCTCCAGGGGTTGGGGGGGGGCTTTTTTGTCATATCTTATCACCCCCCCCCAAACCCTGGACTATTGTAAGCCCAGAAGAGGTACAACCAGGAGCGAACAGGACAGTTCCAGCCTCTTCTTGTTGCGCAAAATGGCTTCCATTGCATCTAAAAAAGCCCATCACCTTCCCAAATCATGGTGAAAATGGTCCCCATAATAGTAAGACCAGCGATTCCCTAACTTTGGTTTTCCAGGTATTTTGGACTTCCACTCCCAGAAGCCCCAGCTAACTTGGCCAACAATCAGGAATGTGGGAACTGAAGTCCAAATCATCTGAAGGGCCAAAGTTTGGGAACCACTGCCCTAGATGGTCCCTCTGCTCCACTCCAAATTTTTACGATATTTTAATACTTAATACATTTCATACATTTAACCATATGGGCTGTTGTGTTGACCCTTGTGGACTCATGCTTTGTGGGATGGAATGAAAATCGTGCTCCTTACCCAAGGGTCCTCTGTTGCTCTAAATCCAAAGTTTGACCAAACTCTAAAATTTGCAAAGCAACGTCCAATTTTTTGAAGTTTCCCAAACCACGCACTGGTTCTCCATTGCCAGCTTACCTGGCTTGTATCCAGAAGCTGCTTATGGCTTCCTGCGCAGATCATCCCATCGTCCAACCAAGTGTAGACCATCCTGCATTTCCTGCGATTGTAGATGGTGACGTTGGTCTCGAAGAGTCTTGGGGTGGCTTTGCTTTCATCGATCAGGCCCCAGCCGGCTATGTTGCAAAGGGTGCCGGCAGGGAGATCGCTCCGAGACTTTGGCAAAGGGACGATTTGGACGTATTTGTTCAGGATTGGCTTGAAATCCAGCTGTGAAAAGGGAGAGGAAATGGCAAAGCGTTTAATGTTCTCCCCACTGCAGCAAGGAACATGAGTTCAAAGACTAGATGATCGTCTTAACAGCCTCATTCAATCTGGAGCCAAAAGAGATGAAGACAGACAGGGAGCCAGAGCCCACAAAGGAGAAGCGAAATATTCAGGGGTCCAATCCAGACCTATGAAAGGAGAAGCTGACTATTCAGGGTCTCAGTTTGGACCCACACAAAGGAGAAGCCAAACATTCAGGAGGCCACTTTGGAGCCATGAAGGGAGAAGCCAATGATTCAAGGTCTCAGTTTGGACCCCCAAAAAAGGAGAAGCCAAACATTCAGGGATCCAATCTAGAGCTATGAAGGGAGAAGCCAACAATTCATGGTCTAAATTTGGACTTGCACAAAGGTGATGCCAACAACTCAGGGTTACAGTTTGGACCCAAACCAAGGAGAGGCCAAACAGTGGAGCCATGAAAGAAGAAGCCAGCAATTCAGGGTTTCATCTTGGACCCACACAAAGAAGAGGCCAAACATTCAGGGAATTAATCTGGAGCCATAAAAGGAGATGCCTGAAATTCAGAGTCTCAGTTTGTAGCCACACAAAGAAGAGGCCAAACATTCCCCATTTGCAGCTTTGACTTTTGCAGGTTGGATTATTTGCAGATTGGATTAATATGTTCTCTCTAGGTCCTTCAGTATGACTCTATTAGCCAGTTTTCACCATACTTTGCACTGGAGGACCTTGAGGTTCCTAGAAAGAACCCTTCTCTAGGAATCTGTAGGCCAACCAGCATGAAAATATGGTCACCTTCTGGCAGATGTTGACCATAGAGTTGTGCTGGAGGACCTAGAGATTCCTTGAGAGGTGTCGGCTCAGATTTTTTTAAAAAGTGGGTTTGTATTTGTGGTTTTTCAGGAGGATCCTGCATCCCTAGACCCAGCGAATATAGAGGGCCAAATGTATAGGTATTCCCAAATCCCAAACACTTCTGGTCCCAAGCGTTTTGGATAAGAGAGCCTCAACTTGTACCAACCCTTCCAACAAACCTGAAGAGAGCAAGATGGTCTAGTTGGTATCTGTCAGGATGTGTGTAGCATACAGCTCTCTCTCTCCACCCAAATTTTGTTGCCATCTTCTGACATCCACCGCCTGAGACCTTACATTAATGCCAGTTCAGATGTGCTATATTACAACTTACCTTCAGCAGAAGTATGTCATTGGAAAGCGTGTCATGGCTATACTCTGGGTGCATATGGTAAGACTGGACCCCAATCACTTGCTGGGACTCCTCAGGGACATCCAGGTCATGAGCCCCCAAAACGACAGTAATATCACTGGAAAGAGAGAATGGGGCAGAGTTTAAAGCCTGTTACGAAACCCATAAGTAGCAACACGGCCTCAAGGCATTTCACGTTCTGAAGGACAGCAGGCAAGTTCACAAGGATGAGGGATGTCTCTCAGTTCTTGGGGGCTTGCATTTCAGGGTTGGCATGGCAAAATACATTAGCAGTTCTAGTAGTAGTAGTAGTATTATTATTGTTACTACTAGAGTATTACTATTAGGCTTGGCTTTTAGATTCTGCAATTCACATGTCAAGGTTTGTATATAGTTGTCAATACATTTTAATAGATTTAATGTGTAACATTTTTAATGTTTTTAACTTTTTTTTAAACTTCATATCTATATTTTAATGCTTTTGTATTGTTTTAAACTTGTACTGTTTTAAATTTGTTATCCATCCATCCATCCACTCATCCACCCATCCATCATATCTATCTATCTATCTATCTATCTATCCATCCATCATCTCTCTCTCTCTCTCTGTCTCCATCCATCCATCCAATGTGCTGAATCTATTGGGCGGGAATCAAGTTCAGCCTCTTGGAGAGCTTCTTTGTAAAGTTCAGGCTAATCCAGAGGGGATCATCACCCACTGCAAACAGAGAGAAGAAAACCAGCCAAGCTGGGGATGAAATGGGGATACTTACTCCATACAATGAGCTGCAGTCATGACCCATTGGGGGGCCACTAGAAATCCGCCACAACCAAAAGCATCTCCAATTTTCAAGGCTGCGATGTACGGTCGGGAATGGGGCTTGGCTTCATGGCCTCCAATTATCTGACTCCGCAAGGGATCTACAAGTATTGCAAACACCGTCAGACGGCTGCAAGAAGGGTGCTGGGACTGGGTTATTGGGAAGACCTCCAATTGTCCCATCGCTATGGTGCCCTGGTTACCATCATCCTTGGACTACTGGTCCCACCACAGAAATGGTACGTCAGCACAACGACTCCAGTGCTATACCATTCCCAGAGGCATGTTTGTGCGTATATTACAAGAATAATGTATTAAACAGAACTTTAACAAGTAGGTGAAGATGACTTGGTGGTACAAGAGCTTTGTTGTTGAGGGCCTTCAAGATATTTCCAACCCTAAATCAGGAATGACTTAAAGGCACACAACACAAGGGTCCCTGCTCTTCCCTTCCGCTTCCTTTTCAGATGAGGACTCTGATTCTCTCCTTCCAATCCAAATCATAGACTCGTAGAATTGTAGAGTTGGAAGAGACCTCAAGGGCCATCCAGTCCAACCCCCTGCCATGCAGGAAATCACAATCAAAGCATCCCCGACAGATGGCCATCCAGTCTCTGTTTGAAGAACTCTAAGGAAGCAGACTCCACTACACCGTGGAGTCCTCTGTCGAACAGCCCTCACTGTCAGGAAGTTCCTCCTAATGCTGAGCTGGAATCTCTTTTCCTGGAGCTTGCATCCATTGCTCTGGGTCCTATTCTCTGGAGCAGCAGAAAACAAGCTTGTTCCGTCCTCAGTATGACATCCCTTCAAATATTTAAACAGGGCTATCATATCACTTCTTAACCTTCTCTTCTCCAGGCTAATGATTACAAGGAAGTAAATATTGGCAGTCCAAAGCTGGCATTATCAATCCATGTTCCATTTGGAGAGGACACCAACAGATTAAGGATGAGAGGCTGTGAAACAGATTTTGCATCTACCTTGATTCTTTTCTCCAACAATTTTACTGCCAAAAATTGGCAAGTGAGTGCAATACCTCCTCTTCCTTTTCACCTGCAACTGCTTCCCTAGGATATACCAGTTTTTTGTCTATGCCAGTGCCATGGCAGGACTACCAACCTTCTCCTGCTAAAACTTGGTGTTGTGTGCCTTGAGGTCATTTCTGACTTATGGCAATCCTAGTACGGAAGGGCATTGGAGTGGGAAGGAAAGTAGGAAAAACTTTGGTTGTGTGGCTTACAACTGAAGGAGCATTCGTGGCCAACTGAGGTACTTTGGAGAACCTTCTTTACCATCATCTATGATCCAAATTCAAATCTGAGAAGGGTCTCTGGGACTGCATTCTAGCAGTGAGTTGGAACATAGGTGGGATAAAAACCAAACCTATCCTGAGGTTTTCATGGCAAGATTTGTTCCAAGGAGGTTTGCCATGGCCTTTCCCTGCATCTGAGAGAGTGTGACTTGTCCAGGGTCACCCAGTGGGTTTTAATGGCCAAGTCAGGATTCGAACCTTGGTCCCCAGAGTCCTACTCAAACCACTGTGCTCCCTTGGGCCTCCCAGCTCCAACTATGTCCTGTCATTTTGGCTCTCCTGTTTTCCTTCTTCGTCTTACTCCAGACAGAACATGACAGTGAGATCATTTTTGTCACTTTGTAATGGTTATTTCCAAAGGATTGGTTTCTATAAAGAACTCTTGAGGGGGCAAAGTTTGCTCATGAATTTTGTGCAGGGGGGAAAAAGAAACATTTGCTGCCACAGCAAATGAAGTTTTCTGCCTGAAAAATATTATTTGCTGCACAGAAATGTATTATTTTGTGCTGGAAAGGTGGTTTATTCTAGGGGAGGAAAAACACAAGCAATGTTTGCACCGGACAGTCCCCAAAACTACAAAGGGCTACACAGTTTGGGGAAGACAAATGGCGAAAATTACTCCTCTGAGAAGGAAATTAGTGTAAAGTTGCAAAAGACGCACAACTTACAAGGAAGAGGCGAGGCGAAGGAGACCATCAGAAGAAGAAGAACTTGGTGGAGAGTCCTCATGTTGATGTTCGGATGTTGCGGGAGGGCAGCTCTAGGTTGTTCGGTCGCATGGCCATGTGGCTTTTATAGCCCATCTTCCACTGGAAGACCCCTCCCTGGGGAACTGGAAAGTCTGAACTTTGTGTTGTGTGTGTGTGTGTGTGTGTGTGTGTGTGTGTGTGTGTGTGCATTGTGAAGATCTGATCTCAGCAGATCTTAACTGGGTCTCATCTTTCCTGTAAGACAAGGGGACGCCACCTTCTCCGAACAGCAATCTGATGAGAAAGCAAGGGTCTGTTGGGCAATGGGAAGGAGCGGTTGGAGTCACCGAACAACAGCTACCAGGAAAGATTTGCTGTGGAGCATGAGAGAAATAGATTTGGCTCAAGGGACCGCTTGGTTAATGCATGTGGTCTGAGAAAGTGTCAAAAGTGGTGTTCAGAAGTTCAGAAATGCAGGCTTCAGTGAGGAAAATCATAGAGTCATGGAGAGGGAAGGAGAGCCAGCGTGGTGCAATGGTTTGAATGTTTTGACTATGGCTCTGGAGACCAGGGTTTGAGTCCCAGTTTGGTCACGAAACCCACTGCAAGTCACACACTCTCAGCCTCAGGGGAAAGCAATGGCAAGCCTCTTCTGAACAAATCTTGCCAAGAAAACCCCATGATTCACTCTTAGGGTCACCGTAAGTCGGGCACAACTTGAACGCAACAAAGAGGTGGAAAGTCCAATGTGAAGCCAAAGGCTTTCATGGCTGGCACCCATTGTTTTTGGGGCTATGATGCCAGCCACAGCTGCTGGTGAAACGTCAGGGGAAAAAACGCTTCTGGAACATGGCCTTCTAGCCTGAAAAACCCACAAAAAACTAGGAAGTTGGAATGGGATCATCCAACCCTATTCTTCTATGCAAGAAGACATAACCAAAGCCCTCTCGAGAGATGGCCATCCAGCTTCTGTTTAAAAACAGAAAACCTTTATTCAGTAACTGAAAGTTTGTACCAGAGATATTCACTGTCAGACCTAAACAACAAGCATTAGGAAAGCTTAAATCACACAAAATTTGGAATCGTTCGGGAATTAATTTCTCATTCCTTACCAAAGCAAAGCAACTTCATTCCTTTCATGTTCCCAGCCATGCCTCCTGGATTATTTCTCAGTGAAATGGACTTTGAGTATTCTCAAACTAAATGTCCTCCCGCCTCTTATTTTTGCACAAATGAATGTGTTTGACAACCCCTCTCCGTAAAAAAAAACCCCACTACATACCTTCAAGTCATTTCCAGCTTTCGGCGACCCTAAGGCACCTGTATCATGGGGTTTTTTTTGGCAAGATTTGTTCAGAGGGGTTTTTGCCTTTGCCTCCCTCTTGAGGCTGAGAGAGTGTGACTTGTCTAAGGTCACCCAGTGGGTTTTTTATGGCTGAACAGGGATTTGAACCCTGGTCTCCAGAGTCATAGTCTGACACTGAAACCATGCTGAGTCTTTCCAATATACATTACCCCCAACTAAATCTATGACAGGCGAGATGCATAAGCAACTCTTAACAGAGGGCCATGGTTGCATTTTATATTTAATTAGCTAAATAAATATAATTGGGTGGTTACCTTTTTTCGAACAGGGGACCCTAGGTTGCTTATGACAAAGTCACCATTTAAAACCTGGTAATACAAATGTGTGTTGTGTGTGTGTTGTTGTTTTTTTAAGTGATCTGAACTATCATGTTACTATACCCATAATTTATAATAATATCAAACCATTCAAAAGGTAGAACGGAAATAAAATGTAGCACAGGCAGCCCATAATTGGAAGAAGAACTCCACAAAACCTTTCTGCATTTGGAGATGAACAGTCACAGGACCATTGCCACAACCATCTTATGCCAGAATAGCTTTAGTCTTTCATTTCTGTGCATATAATAGTCTCGCTGCTGCAGTCATATATGCGGATGATCTTCTGGGTTTCTTAAAGGATCTCTGTGTGTCTGTGCATGCACAGATGTGTGTAGCAGGTTCCGGTTGGTGGATTTTTCTGGTCTGGAGAACAAGGTGGCTTCACATTGAACTGGGGTCATGCTAGATGATCACAAAGCTCTCCCCAGGGTCCGTAATTCTACAGTACTATATTCTGATAGCCTGGGTCATCAGATTGCCAGTTTTAATGGCTAAAGGGTGAGCAGATGTCTGTTGCAGCTGCATGACAAAGATAACAAAGTTGAGACACACACGCCCGATAAACTTTGGAAACTCACAGATCAAAGATTGCATGACTTTTTAACTGGTGCTATCTGTCTGGAATCCTAACGGTCAGTGTCATCCTGTTGGTTCAGAAGCAGATACAAAGATTGGGGTTTAGATTAAAAGATGGATTGGAGAAGAGGAAATGTGTACTGGATTGATTAAACTAGAGCAGGATAATAGTTAAAGTGATAGGCTGGCACTTGGAGGTTCCTCACTGAGCCATGGAAGTCAATGGGAGACCATCAGGGGCTAGCGGCTTCCATTTTATTGGGGCAGTGAATCCATTGCATACTTTAAATCATAGAAACATAAAGTTGAAAGGGACCCCAGAGTTCATCCAGTCCAACCCCTGCCAGGCAGGGACATACAATAAAAGCACTCCCAATAGATGGCCATCCAACCTTTGTTTGAAAACCTTAAAAAAATGGTGGTCTCCATGGGGCTGAACTGATTGGATTGTGCCAGGCTAGCTCTCTATGGTGCTGACCCTATTGTATTATTTCCAAGGGGCTCCCCATAATGCTGAATGGTTATCTCAAAGAGGTTCTCTATGACGTTGAACCCATTGGGTTATCTCTGAGGGGTTCCCCATGGTTCTGAACCTATTGTATCATCTCAGAGGAGTTGTCCATGGTACTGACTCCATTGTGTTATCTCAGAGTAATTCTCCATGGTGCTGACCCTATTGTGTTATCTCAGTGGGGTTCTTAGGTTATCTGAGAGGTTCTCCATGGTGCTGAACCCATTGGCTTATTTCACAGGGGTTCTCCATGGCACTGGACATATTGTATTATCTCAGAGGGCTTCTCCATGGGCTTGAAACCATTGGAGTACCTCAGAGACGTTCTCCATGGGGCTGAACCCACTAGGCTACTTCATAGGAGCTTTCAGAGCTGCTGAACCTACTGTATTATCTCATAAGAATGCTCCATAGTGCTGACCCCATTGTATTATCTCGGATGGGTACCCCATGGTGGGGATTGGTAACCCTGGTCTCCTGGAGTTCTAGTCCAACACTCAAACCACTGCACCATGCTGCCTTTTTCTTTTTAACCTTATCTAGTTTAACTTCCCATTGTCTCTGATCATTGTCTGGGGATGGTGGGAGCTGGTGCCAAACGAGTTCTCCATTTCTGCCTTGCAGTCTCAAGCACAGCACAGCTTGGCTTCCTCCACCATCTCTCAGAGTCCATTGGTTGGGGCAGTGATGTGATTCTCGGTCCTTCAATATCTAGGGACCCCCCCCCCCCCCCAAGGCTGCTCAGACTACATCAACCTGAGAGGTGTGCTAAGAGCAGATCCCTTTTCAAAATGTCCTAATCCTATTTTGAACAGTTGTGACATAAAACTGGCTGAGTTCGTGGAGGAAGGAAGACACCTGGAGGACCTACAGAATCATGCTGGAGGACCTACAAATGCCTAGAGAGGTGTTTTGTCTCAGAATCTCCAGTGTAACTCTATGGTCAAGTTCTGGCAGAATTGCACTGGAGGATCTAGAGATTCCTACAGATCATGTATTGATCAAATCCACAAACAATCAGAGCTGCAAAAGTCAAAGCCACAGATGTGGAGGGCTGACTGTACTTAGATTTCTGTTCAGTTGTAAGCACAAGATCTATCACCCACCATCACTCCTATCAATGAAGGGATTATGTGGATGCCAGTCTTAATTGATCTATCTTGGCTATGTGCTTTGAGCTTTCCTCCATGCTGAGCCGGTCGAATCTTCTTATCGTGGCTTTTTTCCAACACTTGCATGGTCCTCTCTGCTACATACCTAAAATATCCTTTTAATATCAAATTGATATTGGAAAGAGTGTGTGTGGAGGGAGGCTAGACTTTGGGGTAACAAGGAGAAAGATCTGTGGCAGTCCCAGCCTGCAATACCTAACCCAAACTTGCTTGCCGCTTTCCCATTGCCAGGGCTGAAAGGGGAGATTGGTGCCACCAGTTTGGTTTAGGTCTCAGGCAGCATAACATCTCTGGGACAGAGACAGGTAAGGTCAGTGTTTGTGGTAGGAGAAAAAAGAGGACAACTCCAGAATGAAGACACAACATAAAATTGCAAGGGTTGGTTTATTTCATGTGCGTCGCAAATGCTTATGAAATTCATGTGCCTAATGGTCGCTCCTTCACCCCATTATCTCTTTGATCCATGGAAGGTAGGCTGCGACGCGGGTGTAAACCGATGGAGGGATCTGGAAACCGTAGGAGACGATTCCATGCGCCACTCCGTTGCACACCATCGCACTTCCGGAATCGCCCTGAACACGAAGGAGGGAGGAGAAAAATGATATGAAATATTATCGGCTGGAATTCTCTCAAAGTTTTACACAGGTAAGTTGCTCTATAGAAGTGGTTGGACATTTTTGTTGGCTGCGCATCGATAGAGCTAAATACTTATCACGACACCAGCGAGGGAATTGCGATCCCCATCGGGAGAACCCAGTGCACATCAAGACAACCTTCCCAGTACCATGATACATGCTTTTACAATTTATTAGGAGGGCTTCTTAGCGCCTCCAATACATAGCTGAGTATGTGCAACGTTGGTGTAGCCATTGTTTCTAGCCAAGGCTCATAGTGGGCAGCCAATCTAGCTCAAATAATGTTTTATTAAGGAGAGGTGTCTGGATGATGATGATGATGATGATATTCTCTTTGCAGCTTCCCCTTTTCTGACTGCATCGGCCATCTTTTCCCACTCCCTGTGCAAACAGAAAATCCAATATGCTTTTAGCATTCTGCAAATATACGCACTGCATCCCACAGTTGCTAGTACTGTACACTAGTATTGTGTCCCAATGGGTTAGGGTTTATGGTCCAGATCTAATAAGATGAAAAAGACAAATTTTCACAATTCTGCTGGTTAGTCCCAAGTAAAGTAAAACTATCCACTCCACTGAATGGTTGAACGGTGAGTCAACGCATGGGTAAATCCCATTGGTTCAATGGGCCTATTTTAGCTAAGGTTGGCATTTTCAGAGAGAGTGAGGACCATTTTCCACCCTGGTGTTCTCTATGGCTGTTGTAGAATCAAAGAACACTGAATCCTAGTCGGAAGGCACCCCAGAGACTATCCAATCTAACCCCCTGCTCAATGCAGGAACTCCAGCTAGAGCATCCCCAGCCTTTTTGTGAAACCATCCAGTGAAAGAAGCCCCACCACCTCTCTAGGTCATTGGTACCATTGCTGCACCATTTTTACCCTCAAGAAGTTCCTTCTTGTGTTCAATGGAAATCTATCCTCCTGTAACTTCAAACCATGAATTTCCAAAGTGTTATTGCAGCTTCCTCTTCCCTGGTTAGGGAAGACTGCCACCTCATGACTTAGGATGGTATTGCAGGCTGAAGACTGATAATCATAGTTCAGTTCAGTTCAGCTCATCTTTATTACAGCCACAGACCAGCACAATTTAGAATCATAGAATCATAAAATTGGAATGGTTCTCAAGGGCCATCAACTTCAACCCTCTGTCATGCAGGGGGAAAAAATTGATCTTACCCTTTTCATTGTAGGTCTTTAAAGAGACGCTGGAGAGGGATCTTTCAGGTGTGCTTTAGCTGTTTTTCCCCCCCTGCATGACAGAGGGTTCGACTTGATAGCCCTTGAGAACCCTTCCAATTTTATGATTCTATGATTCAAAATCAGTCTTCAGCCTGAAATACCATCTTGAGTCATGTGGTGGCAGACTTTCCTAACCAGGAAAGAGGAATCTGCAATCATGCTTAGGAAATTATTTTTTTTCCAGGAGGCCTCTGAGGCTGGAGATTCTCTCTCTCTCTCTCTCTCTCTGTGTGTGTGTGTGAGAGAGAGAGAGAGAGAGAGATCCACATGAGGCCTGATCCTGCATCCCCCTTTGCAGAGCCAACAAACACTTAAGAAGGGAAGGAAGAAAGGAGAAAGGGTCTGCTGGCCACAGAAAGTCTGAAAGCTCCAGAAATAGACCCAAGATGGCAACACTCACATTGCTGACATCAGAGATCACGGAGCGGCTGCCAGCGCACAGCATCTCATCGGTAAGTTCTGGGAGGAACTGGAGGCACTTCCTGCGTCCGGGGATGGTGACATTGGTCTCAAAAAGCTTAGAAGAGGTTGTGTATCGTGCATCGATGCGACCCCATCCGGCCACAAAGCAGCGTGTGTCCTTGGGCAGGTCATTGTCTGTCTTTGGCAGAGGGATGATTTGGACATTCTTGTTGAGCTGGGCCTCGCGCTCGAGCTGTAAGAAAGGAAGCGGAGTGGAGAAGACTTCAGATTTCAAGAAATACCTATATGAGTTCGGTCTAGATTATATGAAGGCCCTAAAGGAGAGACCTTTCCCTTGGTCTTCATAGGGACATGTGGTGGAAACCTGAGACAGGGCCTTCTCAGTGGCTGTTTCTACACTGTGGAACTCCCTGCCACAAGGAGGGGAAGATGGTTCACATTTTCATGTCCTTTTTGCAGCAGTGAAGGGTCTTTTTGGGGGGAGGGGGGAGATTAGCCTGGAGAATAAAATGACTGAGAGGTAACACAATAGCTGTTTTAAAACATCCGAAGCGCTGTCAGGGGAATGAAGGAAAAAGCTTGCTTTCCGCTGCTTCGGAGATTATGACACAAATCAATGGACTCCAATGAAAGAATAGGAAAGGTTTCATGAAAGTAAATGAGACTATAGAATCCTAGAGTTGGAAGAGACCCCAAGAGCTATCCAATCCAATCCCATTCTGCCTTGCAGGAAGACACAACCCAAGCACCTCCATCCATTCTCTCTTTAAAAGCCTCCAAAGACAGAGATTCCACCACCCTCTGAAGCAGTGTATTGTCAAAGTGGGGAGCAAAACCCATCTTTAGCAGATGGTTGTCAGCATGAAATATCTTTATGGGGGTGGTTTACTGGGTGTGGAGAGAGAAGTCCCATTTGATGGTCTTTCCTCTTACCTTGAGCAGAAGAATGTCATGGAATGGAATCCCACCGCGTTTGTAACCTGGGTGCTGGTAGTACTTTTCCACGCCCAACACTTGAGTGGTATCTTCAATGGCATTCAGATCATGAGCCCCCAGAATGACTGAGATGTCCCTTTAAAGGAGAAAAGAAACAGTGATGGACCACTCTTTGTGGTTCGCTTGTCCAAACCGATGAACAGGGCTCCAAATTTTGGCAATTTGCTATAATCTAGACCTGCAATTTGCCACTTCCGCCCACTGCTAACAGCAGACCTCACTTTGAGCCTTATGGCATTATAAATGAAAAGACATGTGTGTTTTCCCCCCTTCCTCTGCATGACTCTCATTCTCTTCAGGTTGTAAAAGCATGGGGAGCATTTGTAAAAGCATCATTTTTGCCAAACGGATTATTTCAGCTTGGCATGACACTTTTACGACTCTCTCTCAAAGTTTTATAACTGGAAGAGAGGAGGAGAAAAGAAGAGTAAAAGAAGAAGATGAAGGAGTAAAAAAGAAGAACAAGGAGGAGAAGCTGAAAGAGCAGGAGAAATGATGGAGGAGGAGGAGGAGAAGGAGGAGGAGGAGGAGGAGAAGGAGGAGGAGGAGGAGGAGGAGGACAAAAGAAGAAGGAAGAGAAGATGAAAGTAAAATAAGGCGAAAAGAAGAACAAAGAGAAGGAGATGGATGGTAAATGAATGCAAAAGGAGGAGGAGAAAAGAAGAAGAATGAAAAGAAAGTAAAGGAGAATATAAGCAGTACAATAAGAAGGTGAAGAAGAAAAGAAGAAGATCAAGGGGAAGGAGAAAAGAAAAACAAGCAGGTAAAGGAGAAGGAGAAAAGAGGAAAACTAAGAAGAAGGGAAGGGAAAAGAAAAGAACAGGGAGAAAGAGAAGAGAAAGGGAAAAAAGAACAAGAAAGAAGGGGAAGAAGAAGGAAGAGGAGGAGAAGGAGTGCAGGAGAGTTTGAGGTGGCAGCTAGGTACCTCCATTTTCACTCCCCAGTATCCTGAAGCCTATGCAAGTATGCTTTGAAACTTTATACTCCACTTGCATTGTATGGATCATAGTCCCCTCCTTCCAAGAGTCGCCCCTTGCCTTGGCCCATAAGAATGACTCACCCTTTACAGTGGGCAGCAGTCATCACCCAGCGGGGGGCGATGAGGAACCCCCCGCAGCCAAACCGACCATTTCTCTTCAGAGCCGCTGCGTACGGCCGCGAGTGGGGCCTGGCTTCATGCCCACCAACAATCCGGTGGCGCATAGTGCCTGCAAGGCAAGGAATTTAGCTGTCAATTCATGCATGGTAGAGGGTTTGAATAGATGGCCCTCAGAGTCCTTGGAAAGCTATGATTCTACGATTCTGTTTCCGTCTTGCAGTACCATTCACAGTCAGTAGATGGTAGACTTCTCTAATCAGGCAATAGGCAGCTGCAATCAGGGATGGGATATCTATTTCTGTAAGACCTATTTGATCAGGGAAAAGACTACCTAAGAGGCTGGTGGAAGTATTTAAACAGAAGTTTGGTGGCCACTTCTTGTGACTGCTTTAGATTTGTATTCCTGCATGGCTGTGGGTTGGACTAGCTGGGTGGGTCATACCTTTTCCTTGCATGCAGCAAAAATAATTATTTTCCCCATTGTAGTTTACTCCCAGGACTTACTCTTTGAAGTAGACTCTTCCTGAACCTGAGTATATTTTGAATCTGGTTCCTTGTGTCCCTCATTTATCTTATATGTTGTGAATCTGAACTTGCTGGGTCTCTGGAAAGTGTTGTTGTTGTATTCTGAATCTGGTTTGTTAACCAAAAGGTCCAGCTCAATATACTGTTGCTAAAACCAAGATGGCACCCATCTTGTTCTGCCAGCAGTGGCCAATGAAGGCAAATGTGTTGGCAAACCTGCTCCAGGTTTCGGCCAGAACTTTTACGGAGATCTGTAGAATGATGTTTCTGGAGACGTTTAGGAATGTGGTGAGATCCTTCTAAGTTTGGCTAAAACCCAGAGCGGATTTGCAGCCCCACTGACATGGAGACCCCTAGTCACTGGGGTAATTTGGGGGTCCACAGGACAGCTGAACCCCCAATACTCTTGCTGCCAACTCTCAACAATGCCACCTGAGGCAGTTGCAACCCTCAGCCTCATGGTGTTGATGTCCTTTTCTCAACCTAGATGTATGATGGGATCGGCAACTAGAGGAGGCTCAGAAACAGGGTGATCAGATGTCCTAACCCCAAAGGAGGACAAGGCACCAGAAAACCAAGGAAAATCTAGGAAGCTAGAAAGTCTAGTTTGGGGATGACTGCTCTACATAAAGGACATTTTGGAATTCATCATGGTCAGAAGGTTGAAATGTAGGACTCATCTGGCAAGAATGGGCCACATTTGGTGACATTGGAAGGCCACAAAAGGAGTGGAAATCTCACCCTGAAGCGCCCCGATCTTCAAGGAAGAGACCCCTTTGCTCATAGTGTATGTTAAGAGATCTCATCGCACCATTTGAAATTAACTGAAAGAAAGAGGTTGGCAGCAGGAGCTTTTGTAGACTTCAGTCTCTTTCTTCAGATGCACTTGGAGACAAGATTTGCAAGACCGAGGGGCTTCCACAATCCCTAGACCTATTGAAAATGCATGCATTGGGAAGGCAAGCCTAACTCGAGGTTACACATTCATAACTATGATCATGGATACCAAACCATGCACAGTCCAAGTGGCTGGATTTTCTCTATAGTCGCTTTCGAAGTGATGCATGCTGAGATTAAACAAAGTTTGTACTCACCAGCCAAGCTGAGCTGGGCAGACAGGAGAGCGAAAACAGCCAAGATGACTCCACGCTCCATTTCCACTCTTCCTCTTGGGCATCCAAAATCAGATTGGGCTTTTACTTGCTCTGTCCCCTTGCGCCTTTTATACACCGGGCAAGAATGTTAGTAACCACGTTGCACAATTGCCCTATCATCCGTTATCTGACATCTCCAACATTCGAGATGATGATAAAGTGGTACCTAACTCCTTTCTTGGAAAGCATGCGGGAGGCCATGATAAGAAATCGTGAGCTCTCTGATGTCAGGTTCAGATGGGATGGGAGACAAA
>NC_056528.1:28563780-28571819 GCF_019175285.1 Sceloporus undulatus
ATTATTATTATTATTATTATTATTATTATTATTATTATTATTATTATTATTTACCTTTATTAATACAGTGGGCCCCCACATAGAAACCAAAATCCATGGACAATACAGTATTATTATTATTACTACTACAGTGGGCCCTTGGTATCCGCTGGGGTTTGCTTCCAGTACCCTTCGTGGATACCAAAATCCATGGCTGTTCAAGTTGCATTAAAACAATGGTATCATAAAATGGTATCCCTTATATAAAATAGCAAAATTAAGATTTTGGGATATATATATATAATATTTTCAAGCCATGGATGGTTGAATCTGTGGATAAGGAATTGGTGGATATGGAGGTCTGGCTGCATCTCGTCTTTCACCCCCAAAACTGGGACTCAATGGGGGTTATAATGTAACAGGATACAGTTAAAAATGTGCAAAGTGAGCATTAAAATGCGACAGGCCTCTTTTTCCATGACCAGAGATCCTTCTTTTCCAGGGCAGCATCATGTCAACCTTCTGTCTGAGATGCAATTCCAAAGTGTCCTCTAAGAAGCATGAATTTACTTTGTTTTTAGCATTTAGCTGGGAATGTCAACCATTTTTTTCTTGAATGTCCTACATTTTGACCTGAGGACATTGGGTGACCCTGGCCCCACATCCTTCCACGAAGTGACTCTTTTCTCTTGGTTATCGTGGCTGGAAACCGGAGAGATGGCCGATAGTCATCCAGCCACAGGCGCATTTTAAAGGTCACACATTTGTGGTTTCTAACCGTCAGATGCTGGTAATCCGGCTTGTAAACCGATATCCTTTTAAACATTTAAAGCGTTATGGGTCCTCTTTAGAAGTCCCATTGGAAATCCATTTAAAAAACCAGAGCAGTTTTAAAAGAAATAGCTGCGCTAGGGTCAGTCCATCCATGCTGCAGAAATAATCCACTTTGACACCACTTTAGCTTTAGTGGTGTCAAAGTTTAGTTTTCTCTTCTTATTTAGCCTTCTCTGTCAGAAAGTTCTGGGGCCTCAACAAACTACAGATCCCAGGAACCACATTGGTTAAAGTGGCGTCAAACTGGAATATATCTGCAGTGTGCACCCAGTCTGTATCACAAAACCAAGTTCTGTAGCTGCCTTTAGACTTATGGTGGCTCTGTAGAAACCTACCATGGGGTTTTCTTGACAAGAGTTGTTCAGAGGAGGTTTGCCTTTGCCTTCCCCTGAGGCTGAGAGAGTGTGACTTGCCCAGGGCCACCCAGCAGATTTCTATGGCCGAGTGGGGATTTGAATCCTGGTCTTCTGAAGTCTTAGTCCAACACTCAGTCCTCACAGTAGTTGGGAGATAAAACACTGGCAACAGGTGGGTGCCATGTCAGTGGGGCCTTGAATCCACTCCAGGTCTTAATGCAGGCGTTGAAGGCATTCTGTTCGGTGCTCAGCCCTCTTCCTGAACAGCTTCAGCACCTTGGAGAGCACCTTTAAAACTAGCCAAAACCCGGAGTGGATTCTTCACCCCACCGACATGGGACACCGGTCACCACTGGCTTTTAAGTGAACTGTCCTATCCCCTCAGGACTCCAGCTGCAGGTTGAGATGATGTCACAAAAAGACAGGTAAGGAAAGATGAGCTACTTGCAGCTTATCACTGCTGTCTTGAAGGGGCAGAGACTAAGAACCAGCCCTTTTCTTCTGTGCTTTCCGGTCCTACCAAGTGACTTTTTCTTTCCTCTTTGACTCGGCCCCTCTCAGTATTTCATTGTGAGTAACCATTCCAGCATGGTGTAGTTGTCTGGGTCTTGGACTGTGACTCTGGAGACCAGAGTTTGATTCTCAATTTGGCCGTGGAAACCCTCTGGATGGCCTTGCGCAAGCCACACTCACTCAGCCTCAGGGCAAGGCAATGGCAAACCTCCTCTGAGCAAATCTTACCAAGAAAAGCCCGTGATAGGGTTGCCATAAGTCGGAAACGACTTGAAGGCACACAGCAACAAAGAAACAATAAGCTATCTTTTGGGGCAGGTGTGATCAATATCTACGAAGACTAGGATTCTGTCATTGACAAATTTTGCCATGGTTTACTTGGTTTACCAAGTTCCCATTGATTCAATGGGTTTACTCAGCAGTTGGGTTGAGAACAAGGATCCTTGGAAGGAAAATTGGAGGTGAAGCCATGTGGCCCTCCATACGTTATTGGACTGCAACTCCCAGCATACTTCACCATTGGCTATGCTGGCTGAGTCTACTAGGAGTTGCAGTTAGTTTGACAGGTGTCTCTTCTTACAAGAGGTGTCCATTTGAAGACCTCCGGATGTCTAGAAGAGTGTTGTCTCTAGGCATCTGGAGGACCTCCAGTGCAACTCTATGATTAATTTCAGCTGGCAGTTGACCATAAAGAGTTGCACTGGAGGACCTCCAGATGCCTAGAGATACTAGATATTTTTGGATGTGAGTAAGTGAAATCAAAGTAGTGGTCCTATGGAAATGGGGTCATACTATAATTCTCATTAGTCCTTATTTGCTCAGTCATCATTTCACCCTGGCATTGCTACCATTGCCGGAATCTCTTTGGAAGGAAACATTTTCTCAGTTTAAATAAAATGTTTTTCATCCACTGATCCATCTGTAGGAGCAGAAGGGAGGTGTGGAAGAGACAGAAACCAGGCGTGGAAAGAAAGAGCAGCCATTGCGGATGAAAAAGAGCCAAGAACAAGTGGAAGAAAGGCCCATCCACTGTGGAAGCGACACAGAAAACAAAGAGAAGAAAGGAACAGCCATTGCAGAAGTGACGCAGACAAGGATGAGTGGAAGGAAGGTGGGTCTGCTGCAGAAGACACACAAATAATTACGCGTGGAAGGACAGTATAGCTTTTGCAACGAGTGGAAGAAAGCAAAGCCATTGTAGAAGATACAGACAAGAACAAGCAGAAGAAAGGAGCCTGCTTTGGAGAAGACATAGACCCAAGAAAGTGTGGAAGGAAGGTGCAGGCCTTGTGGAAGACACACATAAATATGAGCAGGAGGTCAGAGCAGCCATTGCAGAAGAGAAAAGACAAAGACGAGTGAAAGAAAGAAAGAAAGGAGCAGCCATTGCAGAAGACACAGGCAAGAACAAGCAAAAGAAAAGAGCAGCCATTGCGGAAGCAAAAAAGAAAGGAGCAACCACTGAGGAACCTTTCCACAGACAAGAATGAGCGGAAGGACAGTGTAACTGTTGTGGAAGAAACACAAACACAAGAGTGTGCAGAAGGAAGCTGCAGCCATTGTGGAAGACACACAGATCTACATGAGCAGAAGGACGGAGTAGCTGTTGTGGAATAGACACAGACAAGAGAGACCAGAAAGAGCAGCCATTGCAAAAGTGACCCAGACAAGAACGAGTGGAATGACCAAGAAGCTGTTGTGAAAGAGACTAGATAAGAACGAGTAGAAAGAAGGAGCAGCCAATGCAAAAGTGACCCAGACAAGAACAAGTGGAAGAACCAAGAAGCTCTTGCAGAAGAGACACAGATAAGAACGAGCAGAAGGACCGAGGGATTGTTGTGGAAGAGACACAGACAAGAACAAGCAAAAGGAAGGAGGCCATTGCAAAAGTGCCCCAGACAAGAACGAGTGGAAGGGTTGAGAAGTTGTTGCAGAAGAGACACAGATAAGAATGTACAGGAGGAAGGAGCAGCCCTTGCAAAAGTGACCTGGACAAGAAAGAGCAGAAGGACCAAGTAGCTGTTGCGGAAGAGACAAAGCTAAGGAGACCTACAGCCAAGAATGAGTGATGTGAGCATAAAACCATGAATCCCATGGTTCCTCCGACCTATGCCACCCCTGTTCTAGGGCCCCCATACCACACACCTCCGCCATATCGAAGCCACGGCTATGGCCCTTATCAAGGCCACCCTTCCCATGGATACCAAAGCTACCCCCCGTATCATGGGGCTCCGGGATATGCCTATGGGCCTGGAACCATGGTGTATATCAGGGAGGAACGAAGGAGAGATGATTCCTTTTTGACCACTTGCTTACAAGCCTGCCTTGCGGCGCTCTGCTGCTGCTGCCTTTGCGATGTGATGACCACCACTTGCGAGTGAGGGCCCTTGGAGGAAGAGGCGATGGCTTTGCAGGACTCTCAACTTCAAGGGACTTTAACTGGTTTTCTCCCCTCTCTGTATGGTCTTTCGGTTGCCTCCTCTAGAGCTTCTCGAGGCCATGATAAACCTCTTGCTTTGCACGGATAGCCAGCTATGTGTGTCTGTCACAAAGCATTCTCCTTTTGAAAGTATGGTCCTGTTTCATAGAAGAAAAGAAATGTCCCTACTCTGTTCCCGCACTGACCTGTTTAAATGATGCATGGGCCAAAATAGGTGAATCGCGGGTGCAATTCATGCTCCAGGATGATTCCTAAGGCAAACCTATCGTGGGGCTTTTCTGGGGCTGAGAGTGTTACTCAACCAAAGTCACCAATGGGTTTCCATGGCCAAGTGGGGAATTGAACTCTGGTCTCACATGGTGTCGTGGTGTGAGCCTTGGACTGTGACCCTGGAGACCAGGGTTCGAATCCCTGCTTGGCCATGGAAACTCACTGGGAGACCTTGGACTCCCAATGCCCATCAGCTCCTCACAGCCCTGGTGGGGATGATGGGAGCTGTAGTCCGGTCACATATGTCTCTGAGGTTGGTGGACCCTCCCTCATTGGAGATTTTAAAACAGAGGTTACAGTTCAGAGAGCTGGGGTGGTGTTGTGGTTTGAGTGTTGGACTTTGGAGACCAGAGTTCGAATCCCCGCTCAGCCAGTGGGTCACCCTGGGCAAGCCACACTCTCTCAGCCTCAGAAGATGGGGTTTGCGAAACAAAACTGAATGAAACTTGCCAAGAAAACTCCATGATAGGGTCGCCAGATGTCAAACCAGTTCTAAATTTATCCATCTACTACTGGCCCAGATCCTACTATCTAGGGGTTCACTGTCCCCCCTGCATTGCTCCATCCAACCGCACTGGGTTAGAAACCAGCTGAGCTTGACAAAAAGCAAAAGAAGGAAGGCCTGTTGCACCAAAGGTGGATGTTGGGTTGTTTTTCCGACAACTCCGTCAACTGTTCTTTGGGTGGGTCCATCCTGCTGAAGACCAAAATTGTGGTTTTTTATTTTTCTTCCCTTTTGGGTGTGGTGCAATATCCCCTTCCTCTGGGCTGTTTTTTTCGTTCTTTTCTTTTCTTGCAAGGTAGGGCCAATGTCACTAGCGTGCGGTTTTTAACACCCCCCTCCCCAGGATTAATAATTTTCAAAAGCACAGACCGTCAGGGTTATGTTGCCGCCTAAAAGCAGGTGCGATCACACTTGTTTGTGTCATTTGCACCCGGTGTCCTGGTCCACTGCAGAATGGCTGCAGAGATTCAGTGAAGAGTTGAAGTGGATCGGTGAGTCTGGGTGGGAAAGTGGGTGCAAGGATCAGCGGCATCCGCACCGCAGAAATAATGCAGTTTTGACACCACTTTAACTGCCATGACTCAGTGCTACAGAATCCTGGGATCTGTAGTTTGCAGTGGCACCTGAGCTCTCTGACAGAGAAGGTGAAATCTCTCACCAAACTACAAATCCCAGAACTCCATACCATTAAGCCAGGGCAGTTAAAGTGGTCCAAACTGGATTATTTCTGCAGTGCGGATTAACCCAGAGCTTTCTCAGGGAGTATAGAGTAGCTGTCTCCCTCCGGTCTTTTTGTTGATAAATGAAGACACTAATTATTATTATTATTATTATTATTATTAGGGCAGGCTTTTAGAATGTAAGGCTTTTAAGGAAAGGGCTGCAATGGAAGGCACTGCCTTGTTTTAAGTTGTACTTTTTAAACGGTGCTTTTAAAACCCTTTGAAAGTTTCTGTTTCGAAGGGTTTCGATATGGCTCATGATGATTCAAATCCATTTCCAAAGTTGACTATTTGTATGTTTTTAATTATATTAATTTGTAAGCCACCTTGGATTTTTCTCAGTCTTGGGGGAATGTCAGCTATAAATGATGATGATGGAGTTTTCCACCTGTCTCCTTTTGCTTAAGACTTCTCTCTCTCTCTCTCTCTCTCTCTCTCTCTCTCTCTCCTGATCTCAGACTACTACTCCCATCATCCCCATCCCACCTCTATGGAACTGGCAGCAGGCATCCAAATTGACAAATTCTGGTTTGGAGCCATGGGTTCCCCAACAAGCCTCCTTCCACCCCACTTTTCTTACAACATCTTCCTTGGTCAGCAAATGTGGGGTTGGACTAGATGGTCTCTTGGGAACCTTGCTTCCAAGTGGACAGTGTCTGGTGCTGCCTTTCATCGTGCAATTTCCCATCTTTTCTCCTCACTGAACCTGGGACCTTTTGGATGCAAAGGAAGAGCTTTAACATGGACTATTATTATTATTATTATTATTATTATTATTATTATTATTACGATTAGGGAAGAGAAGGTGGATTCCATATTTCCAGAATCACGAGGACCACGATATTTACAGAAATACCAAGATTGTAGTCCTCATGATTCTGGGAATATGGAACCCACCTTTTCTTCCCAAATGGTAAAAATTTCACGAGTGGCGAAGGGCGGTTAGATGATAAAAACCTCATCTGCTAAGTTCTGTTGACATTAAAATGTTCTTTAACTTACAGTGCATTGTCTACACTGTAGAAATAATGCAGTTTGACACTGCTTGAACTGCCGTGGCTCCATCCTACAGAATTCTGGGATATGTAGTTGGGGAGGCCGTCCTTTTTTTTTTGGCAAAGAAGGCACAAGACCTTGCATAATTACAAACCCAGGATTCCATAGGATGACACTATAGCACAAAGTGGTGTCAAACCGCTTTATATCCACAGTGTTGACGCACCCAAAGATTTGGTTGATGCCTTTTCAACCTGACCTAGTGCAGTCTGCTCTGACAGACTCTTTCTGAGGGATCCAACAGGGAAGACTCTTTCCTCCATCTTCCTTTTAAACTGGAAATATCAGGGATTAATTGCCAGATTTTTGCCCACAAAGCAGATGCTCCGCTCACTGAGCTCTACTCCCTGAGCATTGCTCCTTCCTCTAAATAACAAGCTCTTGAAATTCAGTGTGGGGCTTATTTGCTTTCGGAATTGGATGTAGGCGTGTGGGAAATAAAGCTGAGAAGTTTTGCAACATCTGTGTTCACCCCAGGGTCGCTGTGATGTTACTATGTACGGGCCTCCGTTGCACAACGGCATGTGACCGGCACACCATGGTGTGACGGACACGGAGATGCATCTGGTTAGGTAGTGCTGGAGCACATCAGGAGTGCCCAATGTACATTAGACATGCCCAATACACCTTAGAGGGGTTCAGTGCACAGCAGAGCTGCCTGGTGGGCCTGAGAAGTGCCTGATAAGCATCAGAAATGGTTGATGTGCCCAATGTGCCTGATATAGCAGAAGTAGCTGATGTGCATCAGAAATGCTCAGTGCATGTCAGGAGTACCTGATATGTGTAAGGAGAGCCTAATGTGTATCAGAAGTGCCCAGTGAGCTTCACAAGTGCCCAATGTGCATCAGAAGCACCTGATAGATATCAGAAGTGGCTGATATGTATCAGAACTGCCCATTGTGCATCAGAAGTGCCCAGTGTGCATCAGAAGCACCTGATATGTATCAGAAGTGGCTGATATGTATCAGAAGTGTCCAATGCACATCAGAAGTGGCCAGTGAGCATTAGAAATGCTCAGTGCACATTAGGGGTGCCTGATATATATCAGGAGTGCCCAGGGAGCACCAGAAGTGCCCAATGCACATCAGAAGTGGCTGGTTTGTATCAGAAGTGACTGATATGTATCAGAACTGCCCAATGTACGTCAGAAGTGCCTGATATATATCACAGCTGCCCAGTGCACATTGGTAGTGCCCAGTAAGCATCAGAAGTGACTGATCTGTATCAGCAGTGTCCAATCTACATGAGAAGTGCTACCCTCCTGGATCTCAAGCAAAGAAGGGTCTTCCTGGTCTCTTTTAAACAGGGAACAAACCGGGAACATTTGGAGTGCCACATCTGCCATATTCAAGTCTATCAATTCT
>NC_056528.1:28571829-28599608 GCF_019175285.1 Sceloporus undulatus
ATCCATCCATCCATCCATCCATCCATCCATCCATCCATCCATCCATCCATCTATCTCTGTCTCTCTCTTTCTATCCATCCATCAAACCATCTAATCTATCATCTATCTCCAAATTTAATTCAGTGCCAACCCTCCATTTTCCCTTCTCCCTGCTTTCCCCTTTCTTTTTACTTGCCCAGCCTCGCATCCTCTCGATGTCTCACACTACAAGTCCCATCATTCCCAGCCTTGCTGGACATTATACTAACTGGAAGAGAGCACTAGGCAGGGCAGGGGAGGTTTACCATAATGCATTTCTCAACTTTCTTCTTCTACTGATGACAAAACTTACTTTCTGTCCAAAGAAAGAGAGAGGATTTTCTTCACGATTTCCCCTCTTATGATTCAACACCTGAAGAGACAATGTGTTCTCTTTGTATTTCTGCAAATTGCAGTATCCTCTGTGTGTCGCAAAAGATTTAAAGCACCCAAATGGAGAGGATGCTACTATTTCTTCATCCATCCTGGTGTCCTCCAGATAGTGTAGACTACAGTCCCCATTATCCCTGGTTAATAGGGTGAGTGGTTGGGGATGATGGAAACTGGAATCCAAATCACTGAGGGGACCACAGGTTGCAGATGACATTGTGGGCTGAATCTAATGGTGAGTCCCAAGTCGAGTAGTAGACCCATTTGGTGAATGGGATTTGTTCAGTCACAGACAGTGCCTTCTGTGTCAGGGGAATCCTATGGAATCCTGGGATTTATAGTTTTACATGATTTTAGCCTTCTCTGCCAAAGAGTGTGGGTGCCTCACCAAACTACAAATCCCAAGATTCTGTAGGATGGAGGCACAGTAATTCAAGTGGGTCAAACTGCATTATTTCTACCGTGTGGATGCAACCTTCGTCTGAGGGTCCATTCACACTACACAATTATAGCGCTCTGGTTCCACTTTAGCTACCTATGGAATCCTGGGATTTGTAGTGAGGGGGGCATTCGAGCTCTCTGGCTGAGAATTCTATATATCAATGATGGTGAACCTTTTAGAGGCCAAGTGCCCAAACGGCAACCCAAAACCCACTTATTTATTGCAAAGTGCCATGTCCCTCTGGCTTTCTAGTAACAAACTCTGGCAAACTCTGTACTGGAGCAATGGCACATGTGCCCACAGAGAGGGCTCTGAGTGCCACCTCTGGCACGCATGCCATAGGTTCACCATCACTGCTATATATCTTTTCCTTAACTACAAATCCTAGGATTCCCTAGGATGTTGCCGTGTCAGTTAAAAGGTGAATCACATTTCAAAACTGGTTGGAGATTTTTAAAACTTAAGACTTTTCTGCCTTCTCTTCTTCCTCCAGCAATCTTTTTGGGGTCTAAAACAGTCCTGTCGATGATGTTGGACTCTAACTCCCACCAGGTCAGCAAGGACGATGGGAGTTGGAGTCCAACAACGATGTGGCGGGCCATCAATTTCCCAGCTTTGCTTGAAACCAAAATCAAAGCTTGGTCTAATGTTGCTGGACTGCAACTTCCACCATCCCTGCCCACAAGCCAGGTATACCCGGGGGGTGATGGGAGCTGGAGTCCAACAACATCTGGAGCACCACTTCTTTACTACTCATCACAGACTAGAAACACCGGGTGCCACTTTCCTCCAGAACCGCTCTGGTCATGCTCAATTGCAGCGAGGGTAAACCCCGTACGCTGGTTGTGTATGGTTTTCGAAACAGTGCCACACCCTCCAAAGAGGAACAGATGATGGCAGAGATTAACCTTGCTCCGAAAGAACAGGAAACTCACTTTCAACAACAGGAAACGATGCCCTCCGATGCCCTCACAGATTTCAACAGTTGCCTCTTGTTGACTTCACCTTTCTTCTTTCTCTTTTCCCAGAGCCTTTGGGCCATCCATCTTGGAACGTCAGAGCTCCCTTTGGGTTGACCGTCCCTTGTAGACTGTTCCCGCTGGACATTTGTAATGGTCACAAGGCATCCCAGTGCTCCTGCCACTTGTTTCCTAGTCAACTACTTTTGGGTTTGCAAGGTGAACCTCTTTTTTGTGTACCCTCTGATGACAAATCCATGGTAGTCATAGGACACCCATGGTCTCATCTCCCGTAGACCTTTGAATCCTTCTGGTTCTATGTGCACCACTGAACATCCCAGGGTCTAGCTGGCATATCAAATGTCAAGAGACATTCAGCTTTGATGGACCATTTCCCCTCAAACACACTGTCCTCCCCCTAATAGGGCAGTGCTGATCCATCTAACCATAAAGATACACTTCCTTCCATACTTATTCTTTCTAACTGTTCCTGTAAAGGTCCTTCTATACTTATCCTTCTGTCTGTTTGTACACTGATTCTTCTTTACCTATCCTTCTGACCATTTACAGACTGATTCTTCTGCACTTATCCCTCTAACTTTTCTGTCTTGATTCCTCCATGCTTATCCTTCTAAGTATTCCCATACAGATCCTTCTATACTTATCCTTCTGTTTGCATACTGATCCTTCTTATTCTTATTCTTCTAACCATTTATATGATCCTTTCATACTTACGCCTCTAACTTTTCCAGTCCTGATCCTTCCATACTTATCCCTCTAACTTCTTGTACAGATCCTTCTATACTTATCCTTCTGTCTGTTTCCATACTGGTCCTTCAGATCATTTACATACGGATCCCTCTGCACAGTGCACTTATCCCTCTGACTGGTCCCATACAGATCCTCTTACATTTATTCTTCTGTCTGTTTGTATACTGATCCTTTTATATTTATACCTCTAATTGCTCCTGTAAGGATCCCTCCGTATTCATCCTTTGAACCATTTATGTACTGATCCTTCCACACTTATCCCTCTAACTGTTCCCATATGGATCCTTCCACACGTATTCTTCTGTCTGTTTGCATACTGAGCCTTCCAAATTTATCTTTCTAACCATTTATGTACTTATTCTTCCATACTTATCCCTCCGTTTCTGTACTGATCCTTCTTTACTTATCCTTTGAATTGTTTATGTCCTGATTTTCCTACTTAACTGATCTTCTGAAAGATGGATGACCAAGAACTCTTACTGCCCTCTTCCTCTCTTTTTACAATGATTCCCACATCCATCCCAGATCCCCACATTGCCTCCGTTCATGGCCCAGAGCTTTGCTATACCACAAGCAACATCATTTTGTACCATTACAACCGCACGGGGAGGATGAACAACCGGAGACCCCAGGAGGACAAAATGAGCGCTCTCAAGATGGTCATCATCGCTGCCAGCTGTCTCATCATCCTGGAGAATCTCCTGGTGCTGCTGGCCATCGGCCGAAAAGTGAGAGCCCGCCGGTGGGTCTACTCTTGCTTGGCCAGCATTACCCTCAGCGACCTGCTGGCTGGCATCGCCTACTTGGTCAACCTCTGCTTGTCCGGGAGCCGGACTTTCCAGTTGACTCCCACCATGTGGTTCCTCCGGGAGGGGATTCTTTTCGTTGCCCTAGCTGCCTCCACTTTCAGTCTGTTGGTGACAGCCGTTGAACGCTACAGTGCCATGGTGAGGCCCATCGCGGAGAACGAGGCCAGCAAAACCGTCCGCTTGCGGAGCCTCATCATCTTCTGTTGGGCCTTGGCCATCCTGATTGGACTGCTCCCCTTGCTGGGTTGGAACTGTCTTTGCCACGTGAGCGGCTGCTCCACCCTGCTGCCTCTTTATGCCAAGGACTACATCCTCTTCACCGTAGTGATCTTCAGCGTGGTCTTGGTGGGCGTCGTGGGGCTGTATGCTTCCATCTACTGCTGGGTCCACAGAAGCGCCCAGCAGGCAGTCTCAAGGTCCGGCCGCAAGAGGTCATTGCGGTTGCTGAAGACCGTCTCGCTCATCCTCTTTGCCTTCTTCGTCTGTTGGATACCTCTCTTCGTCCTCCTGGTGATCGACTACGCTTGGGCCAACGAGACGTGGCAGCTCCACAAAATCTTTGGCTGGATCTTGACGCTGGCGGTGACCAACTCCTTCATCAATCCCATCATCTACTCTTTAGGGAGCAAAGAGGTGAGGACAGCTGTTGCCGAGCTGGTTTGCTGTTGTTGCATCAAGGCTGGGTGGCGTTGTTGGGTCGCCCCCGATATCCTCACGAACTCTTCCACGGCCACGGAGAGTTCGCTGAAGCTGCGGGAGAGCTTCCGTGGCCCGATGGCCCATGCCAGAAGAAGCCGAGAACCCCTTTCCAGTAATTCCAGCATGATGAGCACTATGGTGGCCGATGATGCTTCCGGACTCTTCTAGAATCTTGACTTTTCTCCAACCCAATGAATCATAGAATTTATAGATGAAGAACCAAATTCAGAGGTGAATCATAGAATTAGTTTTTTTGTGGGTTTTTCAGGCTATGTGGGCATGTTCTAGAAGAGTTCATTCCTGACTTTTTGCCTGCATCTGTGGCTGGCATCTTCAGAGAATTCATAGACTTTTCTCCACCCCAAAGGGCCACGCTATGGATTACAGTCTTGATTCTTCTGCATCGACCGTGTTACGTTCTGCACAAACTCTTGACTTCTCTGTGCCATGTTCTGGACTAGGATATTAAGCATCCTGAGAGGCAGCGTGGTTTAGTGGTTTGAGATTTGGACTACAAGTCTGGAGACCAGGGTTTGAATCCTAGTTCGGCCATATAGACCCACTTGGGTGACCTTAGGCAAGTCACACTCTCTTAGACTTGGAGGATGGCAATGGCAAACCCCCTCTGAAGAAATTCGCCAAGAAAACTCCATGGTAGGGTCTCCATAAGTTGGAGGCACACAGCAACAACAGCAACAAATGCTGAAGGGTGCGTTGTCGACTGGGAGGGCCACCATGGCATAGTGGTCTGAGCATTGGACTATGATTCTGGAGACCAGGGTTCAAATCATGCTCCTCCTTGAAATCGTGACTCCTCTCCAGAATTGTGAAGCAGAAACTGATCACTTCCCTGTCTTCTCCTCGACTATAATCTCTATTCTTCATCACTCTCATCTAAAACTTTGATACCCTGCATTGTCCTACAGGTTTTCACTTTTCAGTATCATGCCATGGACTAGAAGAAATGCCACTCTTCAATACCTTAAATTTCATCTCCTGGAGTATCCACATGCCCAAGATGATGGGCCTGCCTGCTTGAATATCCCTCCGACAACACCTGAACTGAGAACAACTACTGTATATACTCATGTATAAGTCTCTAAATTTAGGTTAAAAGACTGACCCCCAAAACCTGACTCGACTTATCCATGGGTCGGTGTAAGGGCTGTATCTTAACTCTTATTTAAAACAAGGAACCACTTCCTGATGGAAGGCAAGAGTATAATCTGTCCTGGAAGCAACGACCCTCTTTACTCTCTCATCCATCCAGCCTTAAAAGTAGGCACAAAGACTTATGTCTGCTGGGATTTTCTAAGTTCTTTGGCATCGTTTTCCTTTGCTTCCTCCTTTGCTACATGAACTTAAGTTTTGCCCTCATAACAAAATCCATAATTTTGGCCCCAAAATTTGCTCTCGACTTATACATGAGGTCGACTTATAGTCGGTTATATAGGGTACATCTTAACAAAATGCAGGCTTGTGACTAACATCATCATATATACATATTTTCTTTGCCTGGTGAAGAAGCCGTTGGAGCTTCGAAAGCTTGCGGCATGTATTTTGTGCATTTTTGGTTGTTCCAATAAAAGTATCACTGTTTTGTGGATTTGGGGTCTTATTTTACAGTGGTCCCTCCACAGCCTCTTGGGGTTAGGGGTGAAGGACCTCCTGAATGTGGAAAAACCACAAATAAAAACATTCCTTTTACCTAAGAGAACACCTCTCTAGGGATCTCTGGGTCCTCCAGTCCAACTCTATGGTCAACATCTGCCAGAATTTGACCATAGAGTCATGCTGGAGGACCTACAAATGCCTAGAGAAGCGTTTTCTCTAAGGAATTCTAGGTACTCTGGTCCACAACTCTATGTTGTTGTGTGTCTTTGTGTCATTTCTGACTTACGGTGACCCTACTTGACAAAGCTCTTCAGAAGAGGTTGGCCATTGGGGTCCTCTGAGGCTGAGAGAGCGTGACTTTCCCTAAGGAAGTGGTTCTCAACCTTTGGGCCTCTAGATGTTTTTTTTAGACTTCAACTCCCAGAATCCCTGAACAATGAGCATACTGACTGGGAATTCTGGGAATTGAAGTCCAAAACACCTGGAGGACCAAAGGTTGAGAACCACGGCCCTAAGGCCACACAGTGGGATTCCATGGCCGAGCTGGCATTCGAACCCTGGTCTCCAGAGTCCAAAACCACAATGCCACACTTGAAAACAATCCCCTGCTGGGTGTAAAATATACTAGGGACACTGAGACCCTTCAGTCAAGGTGAGGCATCTTCACTGCAGAAATAACCCACTTTGACACCTCTTTAACTGCCCTGGCTCTGTCCTACAGAGCCCTGGGATTTCTAGTTTGGAAAGACTTTGGTCCAAAACCCACTGCAGAAATCATCCAGTCTGATACTGCTTTAACTACCCTGGCTTATTGCTAGGGAATCCTGGGAATTGTAGTTTATTGTGGCACCAGAGCTATCTCTGAGAGAGAAGGCTAAATGCCAACACTACAATTCCCAGAATCCCCTAGGGCAGCTCAAGCGGTCTCAAACTCGACTATTTCTGCAGTGTGTTCTGGATCTTTGCAGAACTACATATCCCAGGATTTCCATAGGATGGAGCCAAAGCGCTTTAAGCGCTGTCAAACTGCTTTGATTTATACAGTGTAGATGTGAGGAGGCGTGTTAACTCGCGAGTAGAGAGACAACTCGCGCGAGAATTGGTGCAGCGCTGTGTGAAGGAACATGTTTCCCAGCATGCCTTGTATTCAATCTTATTCGATTCAATCTCTCAGAAGCGGACCTAGGAACAACTCTCGCGAGGCTAGGTGTAGTTCCGCGCGAGACTGAGCGAGCCTGAGCTCAATCATTCAATAGTGAGAAGCGGACTAATGAGAACTCTCGCGGACTAGCTATATGTCTCCGAGAGTAGGCGAAGGGCCGTTTCCCCCGTGCCTTGTGGCTCAACCTCGCTCTGTTAAAGTGAAGCGGTTAGTGAGGCTCTCGCGAGGTTAGGCATAGCAGGAACTAGGCGAAGGGCCGTTTCCCAGCGTGTTACTCTTAAGCGTGTTATTCTTTATCGGTGAGAATAAGCCCTTCACCTCTCGCGAGAATCAAATCTAATTCTCGCGAGAAGAAGAAGCGAATAGATTTTTTTCCCAGCGTGCCTTGCGCTCAACCTCTCTGTCAACGGTGAGGGGAACTCTCGCGAGACTGAGGCGGAAGTCCCTCATTTGAAAGGAGCCCTGGCGAACCCTCGCGAGATGTGAACAGCGAGACCCGCCGGGACTCCATTCCCGGCTGTGCCTGGGCCTCGTCCGCTCTGAGCCGCTTTCCTTGAGGGCCCGAACGAAGACCTTGCAGGATGCTGGAGGAGGCCGGGGAGGAGGTGGCGGGCTCGGTGCTGCTGAAGGAATCACTGCCTGCCGCTGAGCTTTCTTGGTCGTCGTGCCCGCCGTACGCTGCGCTCCTGGGGCCTCCGCCGGCCTCCGCCGCCCACAGATTCACCGCTACCGCATGCAGCAGTACGCTCGGAGGGCACCCTACGGTGGGTCTCCGCAGGCCCTGGAAGGAGGGAGCCTCGAAGACTGGGGAATAATCCGGTTTGGTCCCGCTTTAACACTATCTGCTCAAGGCTATGTCCGCCTGGGCCCACAACAAACTCCAACTCCCAGAATTCCATAGGCAAGAGTCAGACAACAAGTTTAAAGCGGGTCCAAACCGGGGTTATTTCCCCAGTCGGATGAAGCCAAAGAGGAATTCAGTGACCCAGAGCCAGCTTCCCCGAGCTGAGAGAGTGTGACTCGCCCAAGGGTCACCCATGGATTCGAATCCTAGCCTCCCAGAGGTCCAAGGCTCAAACCACACATTACGCCGTCGCTCCAGTACGACTAGGGATAGCGGGATTGCCATAGACCAGAAAGTCCGTGGCTGTTGTCTGCTCAGGAGAAGTTGGTGATAAAACAGTCACGGAGTGGAGTCCCTTCCTTGGAGGTCTTTAAACAGAGGCTGGAGGGCCATCGTCAATGGGATGCTTTGATTGAGAGTTCCTGCATGGCAGAAGAAAGGGGGGTGGACGGATGTCCCTCGCCGTCTCTTCCAGCTCTATGATTCCCTCTTATGACAATATGCGACTTCAAAGCTATGTGTCGTTGTCAGGGAGCGGCGATTTGTCAGCATGCGCCGTTGGGCTTTGCAATAAAGTGTGTTAAATGTATGTTTTCCCAGAGGGAGCAGCGATGTTCCTATAATGGCGTCCAGCCTCTCTAGCAATAAAAGTGATGGTAATTGAGTGTCCTCAGAGGGAGCGAGGAGCCGAAAACAACAATGTGTGGGCTTTCTCGGTTATAGTAGTTAAGAGTGATCCAGAGGGAGCCATGATAAGGATGCATTGAGTTTTCCCTCTCTGGTTCTAATGACGGTAATGGAAGGTACATGTTGCGGTCGGAGCAAGTGGGAGAGAAGAATGTGGCGAAGGGATTCCAAAACACTGCAGAAATCATCCAGTTCAGATCGCTTTAACTGCCCTGGCTCAGTGCTAGGGAACCTGGTGACTGTAGTTTCTTGTGGCACGGAGATCTTGTGACAGGAAGGTTACATGTCACACGAAAACTACAGTTCCCAGGATTCCTGCCAACGGAGCAGTCTCAAGTGGATTTTTGCAGTGTGTTTGAATCTCTGTATTGCAATAGTAATAGTTTGTGCATCAGCAGGGGAACAGGGTTATAAGAATAATGATGTGCCAGTCTCTCAGTTCTTCCACGCTACAGAAAACCATTTGACACCACTTTAACTGAAATGGTGTTAGGTCCGTGTTTGTTTTGCACCAGTTTAATAGTGAGAGAAGGAATGCATGTAGGGCTGTAATAAGCCCATCCCTGAATTAAGGGAACAGTAAAGGATAAAAGTTCTCTTGTCAAGCAGAGGGAGGTCCATATCTGCAATCCAGAGTGTTGACTTGGCTGCTTTACTAGCTCTCTTCTCTCTCTTTATCTCTCTCGGCAGGGACTAGAATGCTGTGCTTAACACAGAAGCGCGCACCGTGGAGGCGGATGTGTGAGCCGCCGCTGCGTGATGATGCGGCTGAGGATTTCTCCTATGAACAGTACCAGAAGGCCCTCCGCCAGTCGGCCGGCGCTGTGGTGATCATACTGCCCCAGAGCATGTCGTCGGTGCCTCAGGACGTCATCCGGGTAGCATCCCATTGAGGTCAGGAGGAAAGTTAGTTTGTGTCAGGCGTGCATATGAGAGAATCAGAGAGTTGAAGGAGGACTCCAGGTCTCCAGACACCCCATTCTGCCCATGCAAGAACTTACAACAAGCACCCCGACAGATGGCCATCCAGCCTCGTTTAAAGGTCCCAAAGAAGGAGGACCCACCACACTCTGAGGGAAAGCAATCCACGTGAACAGCCCTTACTGTCAGGACAGTCCTTAAGGGTTAAGTGGAGATATTTTCCTGTAGCGTGCATCCATTGTTCCTCTAGGATGAAGTGAGTGCTCAAAACAAGTCAATGTTTTGCATCTAATGCACTTCTGCAAGAGTTGGGTCCCGTTGCTACGGTGTGTCCAACAAGCTAATACATTTGGGACTCAATTTTGTGAGGGCTAGGGATGGAGCCCTCTCTCCTGCAAAAGTGGAAAAATATGGACTGTGCATATGAAAAAAAGAATAGGGCCTGCTATATTTGTTACATTTTATAGGCCATATTAGGTCCTCTAGTAGATCTCTGTGGTCATTCCATCTGAGGTGACCATAGATTGCGCTGGAGGATCTACAGATGCCTAGAGAGAACATACTTTGTTGCTATGGGGTCAGATCTGCAGTAGTCAATCTATGATAGCTTGTATCTGCAAAATGTGGAGAGATGGCTATATTTCATTAGCCATATGGGCAGGTCAGATTCGTAGTAGTCTGACTTGTGTATTGCTCCCACGAAGTGGATGTGAAAACATCACACAAGTGTGGCAACCTAAAATTGAAAGTTATTCTGGAAAGCAGGGATGCAACATTGGCCCTAAGCTCCCATCAGGTTCTACCTAGCTGGTCAGTGTGGGAGCTTTTAGCTGGAACACTTGGAAGTCAGAGCTTTCCCCAGCCTGATGAGAGGGTAGATGTAAACTCTCCCAAAGCACCTGCGCCCAGTTTTTCTTTTTTGCACAGTCTTTCTCCTCAATTCCCTTTCTCTTTCTCTCCGCAGCAATTCATGGGAAATTGGAGCCAGAATGGCTGGGCCATGGGAAACCATTGTGCCGGTCTACTTTGTGCTGAGGAAGACGACGACTCCCTCTCCATCTATGAGCAAACGCAGGCTGCTCTGCTTCACAGGCTCAGCCTCAGCGCTGCAAGGGTAGATCTGTTTTTAAAAAACACTAGGGCACCTACAAAGATTTGTTTTCTGTGATCTTTCAGATGTTCCCAAATGCATTGTGCACGTTGGTGGTATGAGAATTCAAGCATAGCGTGTCCAGGCCCAAGTTCAGCTTTGTACTTGTTTACATCTGACCTCGAGGTTATCGTTGATCAAAGTTAGACATGAGCCAGCACTGTGATGCTGGAAGCAAAGAAGGCATACTTAACCTGCATTAATCAGAACCATAGGCCTGTTACAACTGCCAAAATAAAGCTGCTTCGGGTCTCTTTGGAGGTATTGCTATTTAAATGATGCATGGGTCCTAAGATCCGGAGTGCATCCTAAGCACCGGAGTGCAGCTTTGGTGCAGCTTCCGGATTCTTATGATGCATGCATCATTTAAACAGCATACCTCCAGAGACCCAAAGCAGCTTTATTTTGGCAGTCGTTAACAGGCCATTAGTTTCCAAGTCCAAGGGACAGCATAGTGCACTGTATTCTGCACTACTCAGACCCAACTGAAGTCCTGCATTCAGTTTCGGTGCCTCACTGTAAGGAGGATAGTCCAACGCTTGAACCATACATCCATTTGGTTTGCTTTTCTTGTTGTGGCCTTCAGTCGGTTCCACTTATGGAGACATTAAGGCAAAGCATCATAGGGCTTTTTTTTAGATTGGTTCAGGGGGCTTTGCCCATATCTTCCTCTCGAGGGTGAGGAGTGTAACCTGCCCAGGTTCACCCAGTGAACCTCATCCATGGCTGAGAAGGATTTGAACCCTGGCTTCAGAGCAGTAGCACAACACTCAAACCACTGCAAACAGCTGGTCCTCTTGGATGTCTTCTCTGCTTTTTATGGACATTGACTGCTCTGTTCTTCTAATTGATTGTTTTTTAATTGTTTTGTTCAACATGATTTTTTAAAACAGTATCTAAATACAAGAATTACTACGTATCCATAATATGGGCCTTTGACAATATTCAATTAGTTTTCTGATTAAAAAATCCCCATTATGTATCCATAACATGTAAGCGAAACAGGAAGGTTTCCTCCTTCTGTAACACCTTATGTGTGACATCCCGATGCATTTTGTATATTTTTATTAGTTTAAGGACCGTATAACATACAGACTTAATTACTCTCGTAACGAAAGCTTTGCGATGTAATGCGTTTTTCATTCAACTCCTTGTTCAATGAGTATGAATGTATAGGATTTAAATCAAAATAGTTCTAGATAGGTGCTGCTTGTGGCTTACATACTCCTGGTCACAGGGTGGGCAGGGTTGCAGCCTGTGGGCCAGTTTTTAGTTCCTCCGGGGTTCAAACAATCTTTTTGTTTCCAAAGCTCTCTAAGATGTTTGGGAGGCAAACTTTGCCATACATTTGTCTCACAAGAGGCTTTTTTTAAACAGAATCATAGAATCGTAGGAGTGAAACGACCACTAGGACCATCCAAGTCAACCCCCTGCCAGTAGGAAATCCCAACAAGCTCCCCGGACAATGGCCATCCAGCCTCTGGTTTAAAGACCTCCAAGGAAGGAGACTGTGACAAGAGGAAGAAGAGTGAAGAGGATCCAATATTAACAGCCCTATTTATAACAATAACAGGACTGACACCTCTCCCTTTTGTTCTCTGTCGTTCTGTTGCACACTGCAAACTGCAATGGCTTCCAGATGGGGACTAGGGTCACAGAGCAAAGCAGTCATCGACTGGCTCATCACAAGTGTGGAGGGTGAGTCTGGATGCACTCTAGCCAGGTGTGCTTTCCAAGGAATGTTCTTAGGCTTGAGAGAGCAAAGGCTGTCCTTTAAAAAAACAACACCAATTCACAAATAATCCTGCTCCCCAGCGGCATTGTATACTTGTTGAGGCTCCCCTTATCTGAAATGCTGGGACCAGAATATTTGGGATTGGGGGAGCTTTGGAATTACCTGTATTTGCATATACATACCATAGTGAGATATCTTGGAGATGGGAATCTAAACACAAAATAAATTTATATTTCATGTACGGCCTTATAGACATAGCATGAAGGTAATTTTAACAATAATTGATATTTTTGGCATGAAACGTTTGGTGTACACTGGACTGTCAGAAAACAAAAATGTCAAGGGGTTGGCACACCCATGAAAAGGTTTTGGTTTTTGGATTATTTCGAATGTCAGGAATCTTGGATAGGGGAGACACAACTGTATTTATATGACAATTAGAACCATATCACTGAATCAGATATTAGTGCAAATGTGGGGTAGATAAACCAGTTATAAAAAAGGAATCTCCAGGACTATCCCTGAGTCATTTGTGCTTTCTGTAGATTTGCAATTTATCAAGAGGCCGAGGATGAAAAGGTGCTTAGTTTATGTTTCAAGGTTCAGGCTTTTCTTTAGTTTGATTTACTTTCTCTAAGACAGATTCATACTATACATTTCCTTTTTTTGCTTCATTGGGTATTATACAGTGCCCTCTAGACCCTTACAAAAGGGTATGGAGCTGAATATACAACCTGGGGCATTAAAAATAAGGCACTTCGTCTATATTCAGCCTTTTCTCTAAAGATGGGGCTCAGAAATAGACGGAGGGAGGGGAATCAGAGGCATGAGGAACGCATGTTTGTGCTCATGTCCAGCGTCTGCTCAGTCCATTGTGACATTTGGCTTATTTAGTTACTTATTTAAACTTACCCCCTACCACAGGACTCTTTGGTGAGACATTAGGAGATGCCCTTTTGAGTGGCTTGCCCAGTTCAAAGGAGCTATTGCTCCCTTCTCTGCTTTCTTTTGCCACAGGCAAGAGCTGTTTTAAACAGCTTTTATTTAAAATTGCTTGCAAGGAGGCCTTCTTGTGGGGAGGGGGGTACTCTAGTTTTGCCTTGTCTGGGTTAATTATTTTATATGTTTCATTTGTTTTATGTTTGTGAACCACTTGGGCTCCGACTGGGACAGGGGAGATACATAACTGCAATGAATGAAGTCTGAGGAACCTGTGGCTTATCAAACATACTCCGCTTTCGCATCAACCACCCAGCCTGGGTCACTGGCAAAGTATGATGGGAGCAGTGGTTTCCTGGCTTCTTGTCTCCAGATGGACTGCTTTCCTGGGTTATTCAAAGCAGTTTGCAGTAATGAGAAGTAAAGTGTTAATGGAAGATAAGAGGGGTTGGTTTGCTTGAAAGTGGTGTGGCAATAGAAGTTGCTTTAATTTTAGCATTTCCTTCTCTTCTCTAGGGGCGGCTGACTGGTCTGGGAGGTGAGGACTTGCCTACTATTGTCATAGTAGCTCACTATGATTCTTTTGGGGTAGCTCCGGTAAGTTACTGCTGGTAAAGCATCTCATGTCTTCACCTCTTGTGCACCTTGCAACTGAAGTTTATATTAATCTGCTCTGTAAGTTTGGGTAGGCCTGCACTTCTGGTATGGCTCTTGGTGTATTTCCAAGTGGTCTGTAACCTAATTCCTTTAAAGTCCACAGGCAGACCCCATCCTTTGTTAGGAAGTGATGGCCACTAATGGTTTGTACTTTGTTTCACTACCTTTTCCTCTTTCCCCAGTTCTAGCACAGGGCACTTGAGGAGGGGAATGTGTTCAGAGGTTATTGGACTGGAGCTGTTGGCCTCCATCATTGTTCCAGGTTTCAGTCCATCAAAATCTGAAGGGCCCCATAGAATCATGTGGTAGGCCTCCCCTGCCCATAAAGTCCAATCCCCTGCTCAGTGCAAGACCTATTGCCACAAGGATTTAGGTTCTGACTTTCTCCCACAATGGGATTCTAAAGCATTCTGCTAGAGCATCTCCAGCAGGTAGATATCCAGCCCCTTTTTGAAGATAGTTGGAGTAAGAGCCCTCATCGCCTCTATAAGTCATTGCTTTCTTCCATTGCCAAACTGCTCTAATCTTTTGAAGTACAATCAAAATCTGCCCCCTTGTAACTTCAGACCATTAGATTTGGTTCTACCCTCTGAGGCAGCAGAGAACAAACCTTCCCCCTCCTCTTTGGGACACCCCTTGAGGTATTTAAACAATGTCATCATGCCACCCCTCCATCTTCTCTTCACCAAGCTGAACACACCAACCTCCCTCAATCTTTACTCCAATGTTTTGTTCTCCATTCCTCTTATTCTTGTTGTCCTTCTCTGAATTTGCTCCAACTTGTCTATTACCTTCTTAAAATGTGGCCCCAGAACTGAACCAATACTCGAGGTGAGTCCTAACTAGTGCAGAATATAGTGGGACCCTTAAATGTTCCCCTGATTCAGCTAGATCTAATGGTTGCTTTTGGGATCTCAGCAAGGCATGCAGAGAGAGCTGCACCCTCGTAACCATTTACCGTCAGCATCTGGTATTCTGTGGCAGATTGCTTCCTATTCCTTTGTTTAAAGATTCCATCTCCCATTTTTGGTAACATAAATAAATACTTCAAACGTTTGTGGCCATGATGCAGCAGACATTTTGACTTCCTGCTGGCTGTTCATTTGATGTATGGGGATGATATAGCAGGATTTGCAACATTTCTCATTTCCTCTCCTCCACTTCACTCTTGGTGCTGAGTTTGCAGAATCATCCCTGTTAGTTGTAAGACTCACTTTGATTCTCTCAAGAAGAAAAAAAGAAAGATGCTGGCTCACTTACTACAGACCAAGACCACCACTACTTACTACAGACCAATGCAAAAGCATCACGAACATGGTCAATAATACAGTAAACCTATCCAGCCACACATTAAGTCAGTCAGAAGCATCTATCCTTTGGCCCATCAAAACCTGCACACATTATCCAGTTCTGTGGTGGTCTGAAGGCTTTTTCTCCACCATCTACAATTCAAGGAATATTACAAGGATAGGGAAACCAGCCAAGACAATACCTCACAAGCATCACCTTAATCTCCACAACCTGACAATGGACGTTGCACCGACACACAAGAAAAATCTAACGTTAGACTCTCTTTGTCATCTTCTTTCAGTGGCTGTCTCATGGTGCTGACTCCAATGGCAGTGGTGTAGCTGTGCTTTTGGAGCTGGCCAGGCTATTCTCCCGTCTCTACACCTACAAACGGACCCACGCGGGGTAAGAAAGGTCTGGTTGGGGAGGCAGAAAGTGGACTTTCTCTTCTTGGAAGCGTCTTACCCAAGATGGTTATGCCTTCACAAAAATAACTCCTCCTTTGTGTTCCAATGACACAGGTACAATCTGCTATTTTTTGCCTCTGGAGGTGGCAAGTTTAATTATCAAGGGACCAAGCGGTGGCTGGAAGACAACCTGGATCACACAGGTGTGGAAGTCAAGGGCATTCTTGCTAGGTGGGGAGGTTTTAGGTGCAGGTGTTGGCTTTGCTTAGAAAGTGGCTGTTGTTGGGAAGGTTAGATAAGAGGTTGATTTCACCAGGAGAGTGAAACTTATTCCATGCTTGCAGATTCATGACATAAATAGCTAGTTAACCAGACTTGTGACTTGCCTAGCCTTGACAACCACACAGTTTTTTTTAATCATGCGGAGCGGGTTTCTTCTCCATGATCCATAACACTGTCGAATAAATAAATTTGGAAAGGTACCCAAGGGGCTATCTTACTCCAACCCCCTGCCAGGCAGGAATACACAGATGAAACACTCCCAAAAAATCACCATCCAGTCTCTAGAGTTGGTGTCAAAAAACAAGCTCAGTTTCATCTGTTACTCCAGAGACTGAGCTCAAGAAACGTGAGAGAGCAATGGGTGATAGTTTTGCTCCCAACCAAATTCTCTTCCTCTCAGCTGAATTGGAAGGTACCCCAAGGCTTATACAGTCCAACTCCATTCTGCCATGGAAGAATAAACATTCCTAACAGATGGCCATCCAACCTCTATTTAAAGACCCCAAAGCAGGAGAGTTTATCACCCTCTGAAGCATTTCTTAGATGTAGATAGCTAGCTAGCTAGCTAGATATTCATCTATGCACACACACACACACACACACCACCTTTTCTCCAAAGTTTGCAACAGTATACTTGGTTTTCATTGCATCTTCCCACCAAAGACCTTGTGAGGTAGTTTAGGCAAAGAGAGACTTTCACCGAAGGTCACCTATTCAGTATTTGCAGTCAAATCAATGTTTGAGTTGTGGCCTGTCTAGTCCTAGTCTGCAAAGCTGATCGCTACACCACATTGTTATCCATCCATCATTCTATTCTCACTGTAGAATCACAGGAGTTGGGCCGCAAGGATTTTAAGTCCAAATGCTGTCCTTCCAGCTGTTTTAGATTTAAACTCTCAGAATCCCAGACCATTGGCCAAGATGGCTGAGACTTCTGGAGCTGAAGCCCAAAACACCTGGAAGACCAGAGTTTGGGAATCGCTGTTCCAGTCCAGTCCTTTTGCCCTTGGGGGAATTCCCAACTAAACCATTTGAATTTCCCTATTATATGTTCAGATTTACTGGTTGCCAGAAGATTTGGTAGTCCTCCAGACCATTGTTCTTTCCTCACTTTGGCAGATTCCAGTTTGCTGCAGGACAATGTGGCATTTGTCCTCTGTTTGGACACCTTGGGGAGGGGGAGGAGCCTTCACCTGCATGTCTCTAAGCCTCCAAAGGAAGGGACCCTCCAGCATGCATTTCTGAAGGAACTGGAACAGGTACGTCAGGGGGTTGGTTTGGGGTTGTGGTTGATGTGGTACCAACTGAAGCAAGTTTTTGCTCACAAAATAAATATTAAGTTGACTCACCCCAACATCACGTCCCATTTTGGCTAAAGGACTGGTCCTCCTCTCCCCCCACCACACATTCTCCCATGTCCCAACACAGCTTATTGACCTGTCAGAGGAGAGTAGATAAAATTAATTAAAATGGCAAGTAAAATTACTCGCTGAAGTCCGTCTGAAAAAGAAAGTTCTACCCCAGTTTCCAAAAGTTATTAACAAAGGAGATTGAACTTCTTCAGGGATTGAAGAGTCTAGGGGATGCCTCTGAGAAGACCCTCTCCTTAATCCTGACCAGACCTGTCTCCAAAATTTTTAGATGTCTAAGACACCTTTGACTGCAAAAGGTAGGAAGGTCTATACAGGATGAGCCGGTCATGTTCTTATTTTGTTTGCCCTAGGTGGTGGCCAGTCAGTTCCCAGAGGTGAGGTTCTCCATGGTGCACAAGAAAATCAACCTGGCGGAGGATATGTTGGCATGGGAACATGAACGCTTTGCCATCCGCCGCCTTCCTTCCTTCACCGTCTCCCACCTCGAGAGCCATCGAGACAGCCTCCGCAACAGCATCATGGACGTGAGGTCAGCTTCTGGGTGAGGAGGCTGTGATATGGACTTGAGTGCTGATAAGGGCGCCGTGTAGGTGTCTGCTGGTGGAGAGTTTGGCCCTATTCCTCGGCTTCTAGTCTAATCCTGTGTTGTTGTTGTTGTCATCGTATTATAATTTATATCCTATGATCATTATGTTATTATATTATACATTATAATACTGTTATAGAATTATAGTATACACTATGGAGCCTGTGTGGTGTAGTAGGTTGAGTATTGAACTAGGTTGCTGGGAGATCAGGGTTCGAATCCCCACGCAGCCATGGAAATCCAGTGGGTGGCCTTGGGCAAATCCCACTCTGTCAGCTTCAGCGAATGGCAGAGGCAACCCTTCCTCTGAGCAAATTGTGCCAAGGTTACCATTAGTCACAAATGACTAAGAAGTCACATAACAAAATTATACACTGTACAGTAATATGCATTATAGTATAATATAATATGTATTATTTTTAAATAAATACTATAATGTAGAAGAGACGAGATGCTGCTGTGTTGCATTCTCTTTGCGTGCGCTCTCTCTCTTTCTGTCATCTGTAAAAATAGTTCTCATGCTGTTATCTCTCCTTTCCCCTTTCCTCACAGGGCAAGAGTTGACCCCAAAATTCTAACTCGCAACACCCGCATTATCGTGGAAGCGTTGACGCGGGTCATCTACAACCTAACAGAGAAGGTAACATCCCCCCCCTCCCCAATATTACAATGTTATTGTAAGCTTCCCAGACATCTCCCTCGGAATGTAATGGAGTCTCCTTCTTTGGAGGTCTTTAAGCAGAGGCTGAATGGCCATCTGTCTGGGATGCTTTGATTGAGATTTCCTGCATGGCAGAATGGGGTTGGACTGGATGGCCCTTGCTTTCTCTTCCAACTCTATGATTCTATGATCTAATGATATGGGGCTGGATAGAAATACTGTAAATAAATGAATGTCCTCCTGGCCACTTTGTACTGGTTTATTGGGGGACGGTCTCTGTTGCCTTCTTTGGTTCCTCCCTTCCCAAAATGCTCATCTGCTGACCCTTCAGGCTCAAGGAGAGGTGAAACTGTAGGACCCATTCCATTGTCCTTGCAAAGAGACCAGTTTGGCTTATGGGCAACCTGTTCATTATTATATATAGAAGTGGGCAATTGTGTGAGGGGAAAGAGGCTAATCCCCCCTCCAAATTGTCCCACAGGCTGCTCCTTTCCACAGCAAGCCAAATACCTCAATTCTCCCTTTGCTATCCCTGTCCAAATGGCAACAGGAACATGACGTGTGCCTCTTCGGCTCCTGGCTGTTCCTGAACTACTAAGGAAGAAGGTAGCCTAGCTTTCACTCAGGGCACTTTAGCTCATATAAAGGCAAAGGTCTTGTGCAAGAGGGTGCTGGATACTTCTTTCTGCAACCTCTGGAAAGGATTTAGGCTGACATAAAGAGGGATTATAAGAGAGAAACTGGGAGACAGCCATGGAATCTGATGTCTCGGGAGATATAAAAGAATGACTCCTGCGCATCTTGCAACATTTAACACTTTACATTGTAAGCCGGGAGTGTGCCAGTCTTAGCCATGAGCAGGTTCTGTCCTCCTCCATTGGCTGGATGAAACACTAAATAGACCCATTCCTATACATGCAATAATTTTTTTGCAGGCCTGCTGGTAAGAGCCTCTGTGGAGGTTTAAGAAGGGATGCTTGCGTGTATGCTTGGTTTTAATTTTCCTTCTGCCTACATTTTCCCCTCTGAGTTGTGTTTGTTTGACTCTAAGCCCTGAGGCACAGAAAGTCTTTGTGAAGCACCTAGAAAACCTAAAGGGGAGAGAGAAGTGTGGGAATCATTTCCAGCCTTCACTGTTGTCTTCCTGTCTTCCCTTTTTTCCACTAGGGAGTGCCTGCCAGCCTCCAGATATTCACAGAACAGATGGTAAGCGTTGCCTAGCAAGAGAGGAGGGAGTCCGTTGGGCACTGTGGGAAGGAGACAGAGGGAATGCAGTGTGGGCTTGGACTTGCCCAGAACGGTCCAATTGCCTCTGCATTTCTCCTTCTGCAGCAGATCCAGCAGGAGCAAATGGAGGCGGTGATGGACTGGCTCACCAGCCAGCCAAGGGCCGCCCAGCTGATCGACAGGGACAGCACTTTCATCAACACACTAGAGTATTACATGAGCCGCTACCTGAAAGATGTCAAGCAGCATCACGTGAAGGCGGACAAGAGGTGAGGATGGTGGAGGAGGGCTGTTGATGGGGATTTGTCTCTTTTTAGCCACACCAGGAAAGACTTAGTATACCATGCTGGTGAATCAAGGATCAAGGTTGGTTTAGAACAGGGGTACCCAGAAGGTGTGAGTGGCTGGACGGGCATCTCTTGGGGGTGCTTTGATTGTGTTTTCCTGCATGGCAGTGATTTGGACGATGGCCCTTGAGATCTCTTCCAACTCTACGATTCTGTGAGATGGAATTTTAAGGGATGCAACAAAGATACTTCTGTGAATCTGGATTCAGTTCCCTTTTGTCAGTCAAGACAAAGTCTTGGAATCGCCTGGATCCTCAGGTGTTTTCTTCATGTTGTTTTTGGGTGTTCGGATCTATTGTGCTACACTGTGCCATGCAGGATTTTGGCCATAGAGTGGTAAGACTAGGAAAGCACATCTGTGTTAGAAGTAGCTCTCTTAAAGAGGGTGAGGGATGGGAAGGCTGGTATGAAGTCTTCAACGAGAAAGTAATGCTCAGTTAGACACACCAGGTCTGTCTGCCTAAGGCAGCCTATGCTAGGTTCCTTGTAGACCGCTGCTTTGTGTGGTTGCCCAAGAAATGCCAAATTGTTTTTGACCACCAAGAGAAGGCTTTCATTTTGTTTTGTTTCTCTGCTTTATGACAAACAGGGATCCCGAGTTCGTTTTCTACGACCAGCTGAAGCAAATAATGAATGCATATAGGTAAGACTGGACCTGAAGACCCATAACAACTACAACAACAAATGTTAGGTGTTTGCATGTGTGAATGTGGCTTTTGTTCTTTCAGAGTGAAGCCTGCCATCTTTGACCTCCTCCTGGCTCTCTGCATAGCAGCATACCTCGGGGTGGCTTACGTTGCCGTCCAAGTGAGTAGAACAGATTGGTAGCCTACTACATTTAAAAAAAAAACCCTTTGTTGAAAACAAATGATGCAGGCTGAATCTCCTGTATCTGAAATGCTTGGGATCAGAAGTTACTAGAAAGTATGGGACTGCAGTGCCCACAATGATGATGATTTTATTTTGGCCCTATGGGGCTGCGTCCTCTTCGCAGCCCTGATTTAAAGTGTGGTCCAGTGGAACCCAGCTAGAGACAGTGTGGTGCATGGTTTGAGCATTGGACTAGCAATAGCAGCAGCTATTATATACCGCTCCATACCACCTAAGCGGTTTACAACTGTAAGCTAATTGCTCCCAACAAGCTGGGTACTCATTTTAGCAATCTCAGAAGGATGAAAGCCTGAGTCAAGCCTGAGTCCTGGCTGGTACTGAACTCGCAACCTTATGGTTTGTGAATGAGTGGCTGCAGTACAAGCAGGACTAGGATTCTGGAGACCAGGGTTCGAATCCTAGCTCGGACATGTAAACCCACTGGAGACAGGTCACACTCTCTGAGCCTCAGAGGATGGAAATGAGAAACCCTCTCTGAAGGAACATGGGAATAAAGCCCATGATAGGGTTGCCATAAGTCAGAAATGGCTTGAAGGCACACAACAATAAACCAGCTAAGATCCTACAACTTCCGTTTACATTTCTACTTCCTTTCTCCCCTCCTTCCCGCCTTTTTGTTTTAGCATTTTGGTCTTCTCTATAAACTGGTGCAGCGGTTATCTCTCAAATCCAAGCAGCAGTGAAAAGAAGAAAAAGCAGAGCTGCTGCTGGAATGAGTCTGTCAAGGCTGCCTGGTTCTCCTTGCAATGGCTGCTGCTGCCCTGGGTTCCCCCGTTCCTGCCCTGTTTTGCGACTCTGGAGTGGGGAGCAAACACTGCAATTTTTTAAGGAACAACAACACTCAACTCCCTGGCATTTTTGCAAACCCGCATCTCTCTTTCCACTCCTCCCTCGGGACAGAACCGTAGGTACCTGTCACTCCTTCCAGAATAATCCAACAATGGATGGTGATTTCTTTTCTCCTCTCTCCTCCTCCTTCGCCTTCCCCTCTCTGGACAAAGACATTTCCATAAATGCAAAGCTGCTATTGAAGAAGCAAGCGACGTGTGCCATAGCTTTGTGGTGGGGGTGAGCAGGAACTCTGGGGTACGGTCTTAAGGTTTGGGGCCCGCCTGTCAAATGGAGAACTTGAAAAGGAGGTATTGGTTTATGTTTTGGGTTTCTTTTTTTAAAAACAAAACATGCACATGTAAATTAAAGAGAACTACTAAGAGGTTTCTCTTTCTACTTGTTGGGCTTTGATTTCAGGACTTCTGGTTCAGGCTGAACCCTGGCTTAAGCGTATTTCTCTCTGTGTGTTTTAAGACAGATTTTGCCCCACAGGTGGGCAAATGAGAGGCAGGGAATTAACCAGTGGGCTGTGTTTCTCTGTGGGCACCTTCAGGAAGAGCCAGTGTGATGTAGTGGTTTGCAACTAGGACTCTATGATACCAGGGTTCGAATCCCTGCTCAGCCATGGAAATGGGCAAGTCACACTCTCTCAGCCTCAGAGGAAGGCATAGGTAAAAACTGGCCAAGAAAGCCCCAGGATAGGTGCACCGTAAGGTCGCCATAAGTCAGAAATTACTCGAAGGAACACAACAACCTTCAGGAATGGCTGCCTGTTGAATTTTCACAGGTTTCTTGATGATGATGATGATGATGATGATATCTTGCCTTTTCCTGAAGATTGAGACTCAAGGCATCTTACAAATGGAAATGATTCCAGTATATTCACAACACACAGAACCAGTGTGATGTAATGGCTCCAAATGTAGAGATAGATACGAGCCTGGAGCATGAAAATAAATAAATAAATAATAATAATAATAATAATAATAATAATAGTAATATGTTATAACATATAACATACAAAGCCCCCCAAAACTCAAAGATTATGATTTTATAAGTTATATGAAAGCTTGATAAAATGACACACACACACACACACACACACACATCCATGTTCAGCAAATATATTTTCCGGTTCTGAGTCTATAAATGAAAAGGTTTGTCCTTTAGCATTTCTGGATCAAATCCATATAAAGTTGTAATCATCCCCTCCAGCAAAAAGAGGAAAAGCACATGCTATCTGCTGTGTGCAGATAATATAAATAAATGGGCCAGTGTATTAATATCTACTTAGCCAAAGCCGGGAGGAGGGATTTCAACCGGGGAGCGAAACCAATATTTGGAAGTCTGTAAGAGCCCAAAAGAAGAATGTGGGACGCCGACCGTCGTAAATCCTGGTTCCCATTAGCAAATTGGATGCCCTTTTCCCCCCCTCAAAAAATGGCTACTCTTAAATACCGGTTCATTTTTCATCAAATTTGCTAATGGGTAGGAAAGGATTTAAATAGGGCCTTGCAAAATGTTTGCCGTTCAGTTAATTTATTGTGCAGCTTTTTATCCCAATGGCAATGGCTATTAGCTGCTGTGTCAGTTGGGACAGTGCATCCTCCCAAACTTTGGTTTGCCATGGCACCAGAGCTCTGTGAAAGAGAAGGCTATACATCTCACAAAGCTACCAATTCCAGAACTGGAGTTTGCATGCATGCGTGCTTTAAAAAGGCAACCTAAAATGTTGTAGTTCTCTCCATCGGTGATCTCAAAGAAGAATACGAGTCTGTACCAAAGGTAGAAATAACATGGAAGAAATAGGGAGAGGGTCCACTTGTCAACCGGTTCCACTTTCTGACAGTCCTCCACGGAAGAGTAAAGCAGATCGATGTGTTTCAGCCAGATTTTCCTTTGAAACTAACCATGCGCCCGTGTGCAATGAAAACGCCAGGTCTCAAAAATGTTTTGAATCTCCTTGAGACGACTTGAAGGCTTCCAGGGATGACTTTTCCTTTCATCAGCTTTCTGACAACTTTTTGACGCTTGCAAATCGCAGAGAGGTTCCACTAATTTGACAGTGGTTCCGCTCTTTCACCGGTTCCTGCCTACAAGGCTCATTCACACACTTTTGCATATATAGATATATATATAGTATGCTAATTTTGCTTTTGCACACATTCAAAAGTCAGTGATGCATTCAAGTCTTTTACTCCAAGCCTCTGCCACTGAGTCTTAATGTTGAGTCTCGAGTCCTTTCATGAATCATTTGTTGTCGAATTGAGTCCGATTCATGCAAGCGACTTTGAGTCTGAATAGTCAAGTCGACATCACTGATGTATAGTGTTCAGTCAAAAATCCACGAAACAGTGATGTTTTTATTGGGCCAACCAAAATGCACAATATACATGTTGCAAGCTTCCGAAGCTTTGCCAGCTTCTTTACCATGAAAGGTGTGACGAATCAAGCAGGAGATAGTTAAGATGGTATGGAGAGGCATATCTTGGGCAACTGGGAGATTTTCAAAGTCCAGGACATTTAACATCCATTTGCATCTCAACAAAGACACTTCCCTTGCAATCTGATATGTCCAATTTGTGAGGCTGCAGGCCATAGTGTGTTGCTTATGTTTTCAGTGGCCAGACACTGTTGGCAAGCTGAAAAAACCTGGGTTCCACCGTTCAACCAATTCCACTTTATGACGGTCATCCAGTCACTAACCCACCAGATAAGCTGGAGCTTCCTTTATTCTGTTTTTGGTGGCCAAAACATGCAGGTCTATAGCTTTTTTTTTTAACATGCTTGGTCTCCCTTTCTATTTTGCACTTCACACATGTTCAGTAAGGGATGCTAGAGGTAGTTGCTTTTCATGTTGCTTGTTGTAAGCAGATTCAAACAGCTACTAGTAGGATCAGCGGAAACAGAGTTTTGTTTTCTGCTCAAGCAAAGGTGCCAATGGGGTTCTCTCCTGGGCCCAGGGCTAGTCAACATCTTTAGCAATGATTTGGATGAAGGAATAGAGGTCCTGCTTTTCAAATTTGCAGATGACACCAAATTTGGAGGAGTAACTAATATCCTGGAGGAGAGGATCAGGATTCAAAATGACCTGAATAGATTAGGAAGCTGGCACAAAACTAACAAAATGAATTTCAACAGGGAGAAATGTAAGGTACCGCACGTATATATAGGATGGGGGACATCTGGCTTAAGACGACATGTGAAAGGGATCTAGGAGTCCTAGTAGACCACAAGTTGAACATGAGTCAACAGTGTGATGTGGCAGCTAACAAGGCCAACACGATTCTAGGCTGCATCAATAGAAGTATAGTGTCTAGATCGAGGGAAGTAATAGTGCCACTCTGTTCTGCTTTGGTGAGGCCTCAGTTGGAATAACCCTGTGTCCAGTTCTAAGAAACGCAATTCAAAAAGGATGTTGAGAAGGTTGAGAGCGTCCCAAAGAGAGTGACCAAAATGTTGAAAGGTCTGGAAACTAAAGTGTTATGAGGAGCATCTTATGGAGCTGGCTGTGTTTAGCCTGGAGAAGAGAGAGAATGGAGCAAGCTTGTTTCCTGCTGCTCCAGAGACAAGGGCATGGAGCAATGGATGCAAGCCCCAGGAAAAGCGATTCCACCTCAACATTAGGAGGAACTTCCTGAGCTGGCTCTCAGGTTCCCCCAAGTGGCCAGTTCAGATATTGCATCTGGAAATGCCACAATGGCAACAGGTTGGCTTCTTATGGGATACCTTACCAGTGTTTTGTTGTTTTCTGTGTTGTGTGTGAGAAGCTATGTATAGGAGCATTTCCCCTATAATAGAAATTCCTTTAAGGTCCAGAGCTGAAGATAATTTTAAGGGGAATGTCGCTCTGCCTACTAGACAACAATGTTGTCTATAACGGTGGGAGCTTAGATGACCAAAATGGTGAACTCTTTAAAAAATATCCCAAACCCTATAGTTTGATGGTGTTGATTTTGTTATCATTGTGTGCCTTCATTTCTGACTTTTGGCAACTCTAAGGTGGACCTGTCATGGTGTTTTCTTCGATGGATCCATGGATCAATACCAGAATTTGGAAATATCTGGAACATGGTTGCATTGCTTTCCTGGCTGGGACTTATTGGGAGATGCGAGTAAGGAGTTGTTGTTGTTGTTGTTGTTGTTGCTATTGGCTGCATCAATGGTCACTAAAGGTATACCATTGTGGGTTGGTTCTGATGGTATTCACTCTCACACAGACATACACACACTCTCCCCCTCCCTCCCACACATTTTCTCACATACACATACATGCACACACACATGCTTCCTCACACACTTTCTTTCACACACCCTTACTCTCCCTCTTTTAACACAGACATGCACACACAGACACTCTCTCACAGACACACACACCTCCCTCTCTTTCTCACAAAGACTCCCTCTTTCACACACACAAACGCACACTTTCTTTTACCCACACACATGCTTTCTCTTTCACACACACACTTTCTCTTTCATATACATGTACATGGTTACTCTCTCACACACACACATTCACATACACAATACACACACCTTCTCTTTCATATACACATACATGGTTACTATTTCACAGACATACAATACACACACCTTTACACAGATACACACACATTATCTTACATGCTTTCTCTCTCTCACACACACACAAGGCACACTTTCTCTTTCACACACACACACACACTTTCTCTGTCTCTCACATACACACACAATACACACACTTTCTCTTTCACATACACATACATGGCTACTCTCACACACATAATACACACACTTTTTCTTTCATATACACATACATGGTTACTCTCACAGACACAATACGCACACTTACACACACACACACACACACACACACACACACACACTTTCTCTTACACACATGCTTTCACACACACACACACACACGACATACACACACTTTCTCACACACACACTCATGCTTTCTCTCTTTCAGACACACACCAGACACTCTTCTTCTTCTTCTCCCCTGTAAGCCTCCCTGCAGTTCCGTTCCTGGCCAGGCAGCGTCGCTGCCGAGCAGCCTCCCTTTGTGGTCCTCCTGCTGCTGCTGCTGCCGCCGCCGCCGTTGCTGCTCCGCCTGCCAATCACGGGCTGCTCGCCTGCATCCTCAGCATCCTCAGCATCCCTCCTCGGCCTGAGCCTCCTCCTCTGGCTGGCTCCTTCCTGCGCGGGGGCCCCGGGGCATGGCCAAACTGCCGGCCAGCGCGCCCAGGCGCCCAGCCCAGCCCCAGCCGCCCCCCCAGCAGCCCCCCCGCGCCTCCCCTATGAGCAACGGAGGAGGAGGAGGCGGAGGAGGAGGCGGAGGAGGGGAGCAGCCCGAGGGGGGCATGAAGGATCTCGACGCCATCAAGCTCTTCGTGGGCCAGATCCCCCGCAACCTCGAGGAGAAGGACCTCAAGCCCCTCTTCGAACAGTTCGGGCAGATCTACGAGCTCACCGTCCTCAAGGACCGCTACACCGGCATGCACAAAGGTCAGCCCCCCAAGGCTCTCCCCACCCCCCAAGTCCCAACACCCCCCTTGAACACCCCCGCCCCAAGCATCACCCCGTCCCCCTTTCAACGCCTCTTCATTCCCAGCTGCTCCCCTTTTCTCTCCCCCCAAATATCTCAGCTGCCTTTAAAAAAAAAGAAAGACCCCTCCCTCCTCAGGCTCCCCCCTCCCCCTCTTCGTCTTCACTCTCTCAGCCCTCTTCACGACAACAACAATCATCAGGAGAAGGATGATGATGATGATGATACAGATACACCATTTGCTCGCCTCCCTTCCTTTGGACTCCAAGCCTAAATCGTTTTCCCCCACCCTCCCACCTATATTTTCCCACAAGCCATGTGTGTGTGTATGTGTGTGTGTGTATTCACCTTTTTTCATTACATTTCCCCCTCCCTCCCCCCCTCTAGCCCTCCCTCCCTCCCCTCCCTTCCTTTCTTTCCTACTTCCTCCCTCTCTCTTCCCTTTCTTCCTCCCCTTGGTCCCTCCCTTACCTTTCCTCTTCCTCCCCCCTGCCTCCCTCCCACCTTTCCTTCTCTCCTTTCCTCTTTTCCCCTCCTCCCTCCCTCCCTCC